>NC_091079.1:41629545-41932575 GCF_032405125.1 Capricornis sumatraensis
TTTATGTTTGCTTTCTTTAAAAATTTATTTTATTTATGTGTTTATTTTTAGCTGTGCTGGGTCTTCATTACTGTGCATGGGCTTTCTCTCTTTGCACAAACAGGGGCTACTTTTCATTGTGGTGTGCTGGCTTCTTATTTCAGTGGCTTCTTTTGTTGCAGAGCATGGGCTCTAGAGCATGAGTTCAGTAGTTGTGGCACACGGGCTTAGTTGCTCAGGGGCTTGTGGGGTCCCCCAGGACCAGGGATAGAACCTGTGTCTCCTGTATTGCAAGGCAGATTCTTAACGACTGGACCACCAGGGAAGCACTTGATTTCTGTTTAAATGTAAATGGACTTGTAAGAATTGCCCTCTTTTCCAACACCACTTTAGAGTGTTTCCAAAACACTCATATGTCAGCTTTCCATCCTCACTTGCAGGGGCAGGCAGGTCTGGAGGTAATGAGCACACACTGCCCTCTACTCATGTGAAGGCCCTCTGAGATGCAGAGTCCTGTGTCCACTTGCTCAGCCAATCACTGGCCTCTGTTTCCGGATCTTATGGAGCAGGTGAAGCACACAGTGGGCTTTGTGCAAACAGCTTCTAAATTTGTCAAGAGGACTTGAAGCAAAATTATATTCTTGTGAAATGACTGGTTTTAAGTTCTATCCTTCAGTGTTGTTCATATCTATGAAATAATGTTCTCTTGATTATAGGGTATAGGAGACAGTGACTGTCATTTTAAAATTAAGAAGAACTTGGAAAATGCATGTATAAGCCTGGAATCGGTGAAGAGCCCAGGATTGTTTGTTGGACTGCAGTCAGATGGACAGGCAAAACCAGTTGTTTATACTGAGAACGGGAGTGTTTTCTTCTATCCACAAGTCATCAAATGTACGTTTACCTTGAAATGTTTCCATTTTGATTTGTTTTGTCATGATGTGTGTACAATGACTGATAATTTCACTGTATTTACATTTTTGTTATTCTAGAAACAGTGAAAAAGGCATAATAAAGACACACCTCAAATTCTCAGATGTTTAATGTTAGGTATAGAGTTTTTTGCTACATTAAGCTCTTTTGTAGTTGTTTAAATTGGATGTGTGCATGTGTGTATGGGTGTGTGTGTATGCATGCTTGTATTTTGTTATTTAAGGATGTCTCGTATTCAGAGAGGGGATGGGGCTGGTTAGAAACATTCTCAGCTTCATTGTGATTAATTTTTAATGTTCACAGTGTAAAAGGAGATATAAAGATCAGCACTAATGGGATTTGAATTAAAATAGGATTTGGGATAAAAATTCTAAGAATGGGATAGAAATGTGAATATTTTGAAACTGGTTTCCCTCATATTTAAGTTCAGGTTTTCTAGCAAAGTGAAGTAAGGTTTTAAGGGCTTTGTTTAAACAACCGAAGCTTAGAACATATTTGCCTGAGCAAAGGTTAATGGGGTAACTCTAATGTGTTCTTAAATTATCTCAAAATTCAGTTTGTGATATAATTTTTATCCTGTTTAGTCCCATGGATTTTGATTTAATCAAAATCTAGATGATTTTCTTTGTCTGTCTGTCTCTTACTTAACTTCTCTTTTCCTAACAAGATCTACCTATACTTTATATGGAGATAGATATAAACTTCTCAACATTTTAAAAATGAATATCCTATCAGATGAGTGATACATAAATATAATATGTATCTTGGGGGTAGTATATATAATATCTGTATCTTTATCTATTGTTGTTGTTGATCAGTCACTCAGTCAAGTGATGTCTCTGCTTTTTAAACTGTCTATGTTTGCCATAACAAGCAGCAAGCATCTTTTAATTTCATAGCTAGGTTGCTGCTGCTGCTGCTAAGTCGCTTGAGTCGTGTTCGACTCTGTGCGACCCCATAGACGGCAGCCCATGAGGCTCCCCCGTCCCTGGGATTCTCCAGGCAAGAACACTGGAGTGGGTTGCCATTTCCTTCTCCAATGCATGAAAGTGAAAAGTGAAAGTTAAGTCGCTCAGTCGTGTCTGACTCTTAGTGACTGCATGGACTGTGGCCCACCAGGCTCTTCTGTCCATGGGATTTTCCAGGCAAGAGTACTGGAGTGGGGTGCCATTGCCTTCTCCGCATAGCTAGGTTGGGGATATCTATTTCTGAACAAGATGCCAAAACAACTTGTTTCTAAATAAAAGGCAGAAAACTAGCTAATGCTTTCTTCACTTGTAGATATGTGTGTGTATATATATATATATTTCTCTGATTCTTAAATTTCTGGTAAAGTTACATAAAGCATGTTTGAACAATGTTTTAGTCAGGTTTACCTTTTGATGTAGGCAGTGTACCCATTTAGAAGCTATAAGAAAAACATCTTGAATAAGTCATTCAGTTCATATTATGGTGTTAAACTATTGGTTAGATTTAAAAGGAGTGCACAGATTTAATAGGGATACCACTCATGTGCAGCCCGCTGCTATAAAAAAATCATTTTTCTGGTTACTATGTAGTGCAGAGTAAAGAGCTCTGATGGCATTGAAGTGGAAACAATAGCAAAACTTAAACTTGCATATTTGGGCAGATGGTGGGTTTTCTGAGAAGAAACAAGTGGTTTGAGAGGATAGAATCTTTCCAAATCTTAATTTCAGTTGGCAGAGAAAACCCAAGTGGTATGTCTGTAACACCCAGCCAAGAAGAGGAGAAGATCCTTGAGTCAAGAAACCAGCAAGAAATGCCATCAGAACCAGAGGCCAGAGGAGCCTCTTCTTCAACTGCACGTAAGAAGCAGCTGTTTTCTCTTCTTGTGGTTTGTTTGTCTGCACTGCTTTTTCTGTGCCTACCTCAGGAAGAGCCCCACGTTATTTTTATAATATAGGTTACATTATACCACGTGAACTTGCTTTCGGCTGTTATCTTGCTTTTTCATGCTTCATTTTTATATTGCAGAGATTACGTATATTTTAAAATGTTTCTTTCTCTCTCTTGAATTCAGTGTTCACTCCAGAACAATACTTGAAAGGAAAGTGGTATTAAATGATGACATGATATTGAACTATTACTTACAAAATATTTTATGAAATTTTTTTTAATGAATAACAGCAAATTCTCACCAAAGACTCAGCAACAACAAAAATAACTTCCCCCATTTTCCTGATACAGAAATTAAGGCATGAATAAAGTACTCTAGGCCTCAGAAGTTTGGAGTTTTAGTTTCCATCTCTCAGTATGTTTAATTATTTTCCTTGTTCTTAAATGTATTATGTTCTGTGTGACTGGCAAGCAAGATGAATGATATCTGATAAATTCTGTGCATCAGAAGGTAGTCATCTTTGGGCGAAATGAAATAATGACCACTGTCTGTGAACCATTTTTCTTAAATCCATCTTGAGAGACAGGTATAACGTTATCTTTAAAAAAGCTGCTTTTCGAAAATGAGTTATTGCATGTGCTCTCTGTTCTTTAGAAAGTGACAGAACATAGATGTTTCTTGCTGAAAACCCCACGGTCAACTAGAGGGGAGGGGGAGTTAGCCTTTTGGTTTTTATTGCATTGGACCAGGCCCAGTTTTGTATTTCATGTCATGTCATGAATCCATGGAGCCATGTGACAAATCACACTGCATGAAAAACATATATTTAGTTACATTTTTTTCACAGATGGGGAGTTTAATCTTGTGTCAGGAAGTAAGGGCCCCTAAATCTGGAATGGCCACATTAAGTAAAATTTTCCTTGGCTGAAAATAGCATGCTTAAAAAAACAGAAAGAAAGAAAAGAAAATAGCATGCTAGTTGAAATTTCTAGGAATATTTTTTTTATAAGTAGCAAAATACTTAAGAGAAAAATCTTCTACATATTTTATGCAAATTTGTTCTGGCAGAAACATTTAAAAATGTTACCATTGTTAATTTTTTTTAAGGTGTACAGCTTATTTTGATACATTTATGTACTGCAATACTACTGCCATTGTAACATTAGCTAACACCTCTATCATTATATGTTTATTTCTTCTTTGCGATGAGAATAATTAGGGTCTAGTCTCTCAGTAAATTTGATGTTTATCATACAATCTTGTTGTTTGTAATCACTACAAGGTGCATGAGTTCTCTAGGTCTTATTTGCAAGTTTGTACCTTAAATATCTCTCCTAATTCTCCCCCTACTCCTGTCCTTGGTAACCACCATTTTACTTTCTATTTTCATGAGTTCAGCTCTTTTAAGATTCCATGTAAAAGTGATATCATATTTGTCTCTTTCTGACTTATCTTACTCAGCACAGGGTCTTCAGGGTCCATCTGTGTTGCTGCAGTGGCAGCATTTCCTTTTTTCTCATGGGTGAATAATAATTTCTATGCATTACTATTATTATAGTATTATAATTATTAGTATAATTATACTATTATTATGTGTATTATATGCATTTCCATTCTCCATACATCTGTTTGGGGGCACTTAGGTTGTTTCCACATCTTGGTTATTATGAATAAGGCTGCAATAAACATGTGAATACACATATATCTTTGATACCTTGTTTTCATTTTCTTTGGGTAAATAACCAGAAGTAGAATTACTGGATTGTATGGCAGTTCTGTTTTTAACTTCTTGAGAAACTTCCATGCTGTTTTCGACAGTAGCTGTGCCAATTTACATTCCCTCAAATGGGGCACAAGTGTTCTCTTTTCTCTATATCCTCACCAGCACTTTTATTTCTAGTCTTTTTGATAATAGCCATTCTAACAGGTGTGAGGTAATACCTCATTGTGGTTTTATTTTGTAGTTCCCTGCTGATGAGTGACATTGAACATCTTTTCCTGTATCTGTTGACCATTTGGATGTATTCTTAGGAAAATGTCTCTTTAGTTCCTGTCCTTTTAAAAATTGAATTCTTTGTTTTTTGCTATTATTTTTTAAATAGTTTGGGTGTTAATCCCTTATTAATGCCACTGTTAAGGTTTTAAGGATTGAAAATAAGTTTTATAGTGAGGCAGAGCAGGCCAAGTTATTTTCAAAAGTGATAAAATTAGGCTTCATGATAAGTATAGACCTTTAAAAATCATTCTTTCATTTAATAAATCATCAAATATGTGTTGTGTGCCAACTAAAGATCAGATGTAAGGTCATACAGTGATAGCCAAAACATCTGACTTCTTGAAACAAAACATCTGACTTCTTCTAGTGCGCCAGATAAGCATGGAGCAGTCACTCAAAAACATGGGGTTAAAAATGGATAAATGAGATGAAGACAATATCTAGGGCATGCCAGACACAGAATGAAGTTTAAATCATTAATTCATTGTACAAAGAGTTACAAGTTCTTTAATGTGGTTGATGGTAATGCAGTAGAAATGGAGAGTGAGCCAAAATGGATAAAGAGAAGACTGAGTGTAATTTATCCTGTGAAGGAGGGCATGAAAACCCATTCCACTATTCTTACCTGGGAAATCCCATGGAGAGAGCAACCTGGCGGCCTACAGTCCACGGGGTTGCAAAAATTCAGACACAACTGAACGAGTGAGCATGATGATGAGAGTAATTTATGAAGCCATTCTAAATGCTGACGTGGCACAAGTTTTGATTTAGACATGGAATCCTGGAAATCCAGATGATAAAGCTCTCCTACTACACATGCCATCTACAAAATGCCCACTTGTTTAAACTTTGTCTTCTCTGGTTGCACTGGAAATGATTTTTTAAGTATCTGTGGCTTAGCTGGGAAAAAAATCTCTTCCTCCATGAGCATTACCTGAAAGACTCCCATTCATTGTTGACTAATTAGATCATGACTCTCTAGCGGTCTTTTTTCTAGTTCCATCAGACAGTAGTTGAAAGTTGTTTGGCACAAGAAATATCTTCCTCCTAGTTTTGCAATTTAGCTGTCATGCTAGATAGATTTGGGTCACATTAGCCATTGATATTAAAATCATGTTAGTTGAAAAATACTTCAGAAATCTTATTTCATACTTTCAAAGACATCAGAAACAGCTGAGATTAAGAATGAGATTATGTTTGTCAGTGAGCGTCCAGGATGGGGCCAGATGTTCATAGTTTGGGAAATTAGGTATTACAGGTAAAATAAGACTATCTTCTGTATTTAAAATGCTCATCTATTAAAAGAGAAAAATAGAGCTACTTTTATCTACATGGAAGGAAGATGAAGATTTAGAACTTATAATACCACACACATACAATAAATGGTACTTTTGTAGTGGTAAACAGAGGCATAGTGCTATTAAATTTGCAGCTTTTTCCTTCAGGGCTAAGTTGAATTTTGGTGTTCATTTTATTAGGGTAAGTAGAGTTCAAGGAAGAAGTACTGTTTTCAAAAGGATATTTTTCATTATGGAAAATTTCAAACAAGTAAAAGTAGAGGGGATGAAGTAATGAATACTCATATATCCACTGCTCAGTTTCAAAAAAATACCAATATCTGCCTAACTTTGTCTGTTTAGGACTATAGATTTTATTCAGAAACACCCTGAAGGAGCCTGCCAGCTAATCTAGAGACCCCATCAAATGTTCTCCCAGCTTAGAATATTTTAAACTTCTAGTCGACAAAAGCTAGTGCTTTTATATTTCTCAAATGGATAAATTTATGGTCTGAGACTAATGGACTTTGGTTCATTTCCAAAAGATCAGGGCATTAGATTGAATTCATATTTAATTGATAACAGCAGAAACTTTGATACATTGTTCTGTGTTATAGATTATACCATATTAAGTCATCAGTTTTTGTAATATGAGTGCACTCTGACAATGTGTTATGTTTGTGCAAATACTTCATGTTTGTGAAAATGTAAGAACAGGAAGAAGAGGATTTGAAGATTTGCAACTCATTTGCAGATTAAGTCAAACAAACAAGCTCAACATACACACACAGAAGCACACGTACAAAATTGTGCGTTCATCCCCCCAAAGCTGAAACCAAGTAACCATGATGTCTTGACCCTGCTCCAAGGTTTGTTCATCTGTTTACTGTTCACTGCTCACTGGCCTTCCCACCCAGATCTCTCCCTGCTCCGTATGGCTCACCAGTTTCAGACTGATGTTTTTAGTGTGCCGACCATCTTGCCCCCAGACTTTAGTAAATGGTGCCTGCACAGCGCTGCTCCCACTCCCTCCCCACCTGCCCAGTGCCCTCCACCATCTCACTGTCTCTGTCTCCCTTCATCTCATGTGACACCTCTGTGATGTCGTGGTCAACACATCACCACATGTGGTCCTTCCATTGTGTCCACTGCTTCAAACCTTGCGTGTTTGGTTGAGCTGTTCCCTTCACCGGGAAAGATTTTCCCTTCTTCTTTCTGCAAAATTCTGACTCTTCCTTGTACACCCAGCATGCGGTTCCCTCCGTGACACCTCCCTGCCTACCCTCCATAGTGAAACACTCCCTCCTTTCTGCTACTTTGCCACTTCATAGTTTTTCTTTTGTTTTCCATGAGTGTGTCTGCTTGTTTGAAATCAAACCTCTATATCTGCCTTTCTCAATAGTCAGTGTGTATCTCCAAGGTCAGATTCTTACTATTTTTCAGATTTTTATTCTCCTCCATTAATACTTAGAGAGCCATGAACCTAACACTGTGCCCAGAAAAACAGTAGGAACTACATAACATTTTCTTGAATTGAGTAAAGACAATCCTTTTCAATGGCTAAAGTGAAAGTGAAGTTGCTCAGTTGTGTCTGACTCTTTGCAACCTCATGGACTGTAGCCTACCAGGCTCCTCTGTCCATGGGGTTTTCCAGGCAAGAGTTCTGGAGTGGTTTGCCATTTCCTTCTCCAGGGGATCTTCCCATCCCAGGAATGGAGCCCAGGTCTCTCGCACTATAGGCAGATGCTTTACCATCTGAGCCACCAGGGAACATCTTAGGTACTAAGTAAATGATTAGCCTCATTAAAGCATCTTCTACTGACCTAGATCTTGGGTTGTTCCAGGGTTCACAGACGTGCTTTGGGTTTTCCTCACTAAAGATCTGATTGCACTGCTGTCTCGGGTCTGAAGAAGTTCCAAGTGGGTTTCTGAGGTTCTGGATGGTTTGAGAAGAACAGTCCTTTGCTCATCTCCAGCATTTGGGTGTTGAAGGTCAGGTTGTAAATTATGTTTGACTGACTTGTGATCTTTCCTGGGTCAGTAGCCTTTGACAGTCCATCCAGTGGACTGCATAGGGTGCATGCTTGCCTACCTGGGTTTCAAGTTTAGTTCTCGATTGCTGCCTGTGGACTCCGGGTCGATGCCTTAAACTCTGAGTTCCAGTCTGTCCACCCATTTAATAGGGCTCAGTGCTGCTTAGGATAGTGTTAGGGGTGAGCAAGGTGATGTGATGATGCAGGTTCAGTGTTTAGGACAGTGCTCAGCACAGAGTGAAAGGCTTTGTGTCTGGGGAACTGTGTAGAGGAGCACCCAGCGCCTGTCTGGTGTGTTCAAGCACCAGGGCTTCAGAGTGTGACATACATGGTTTCCTTATTGCATGATCTGGGCATGTTAGTTAACCTCTGCCTCTTTTTCTTATCTTAAAACAGACATCATAATTTGATTTAGTTTATGGGGTGAGAAATAAATATGAAGCACTCAACACAGAGCCTACTGTATAGTAGGAGCTAATAAATGGTGATTATTATTATAATTGAAGGGGAAAAAATGCCTACTGTTATAATGACAGAGATTACCCAGGATGGTAAAGAAGGAGCAACTTTTAAAATGAATGCATAACCAGTCAATCCTAAAGGAAATCAATCCTGAGTATTCATTGGAAGGACTGATGCTGAAGCCAAAGCTCCAATACTTTGGCCACCTGATGTGAAGAGCTGACTCATTGGAAAAGACCCTGATGCTGGGAAAGACTGAGGGCAGGAGGAGAAGGGAGCAACAGAGGATGAGATGGTTAGATAGCATCACTGACTTGATGGACAGGAGTTTGAGCAAACTCCAGGAGATAGTGAAGGACAGGGAAGCCAGGCATGCTGCAGTCCATGGGGTTGCAGAGTTGGACACGACTGAGTGACTGAACAACAGCAACCGTGCAGACAGCGGTTAGGATGACCTGTGCCACAAGGACCTACAGCAACGCTGGATCTGCCCTTTACACCAAGTAGTTGAACCGTAGTTATAGGCAACTGTCGGTTCTGGAAATGTCCCAGAAGTAAGTAAATTCCTGACCCTCCCTCAGATGATCTTCAGGTGGCTGTTCTCAGCAGGAACGTGAGAGGAAGTGATGGGTGGGGATGTTTCTCTGTTCCTTTTTAGCACCTGCTTCGGGTCCTGTGTCTCTGGAAACCTCAGTGAGATTCTGACATGAAAAAGTGGTTCTGTTTAGGGATGAAGGTTCCAAAGTGCTTGTTCACAGCAAACACAGGAATGTGCTTCACATGGTTTACAGAAAAAGGCGCAGGAGAGGGTGTACAGGAGAAAGAAAGGAGAGAGAGAACGAGGGGAGGGAGGGGGCAGAAGAGGGATTGGCCCCTTGTGCCTCAAGGAAAGTCAGCGTTCACGGAAAGTAAATGTGCCATCAGGCCATCAACCTGACCACCTAACAGGCTGCTCCTGGGGCAGGAATGTAAGAAGAGCCACAGGCTGGAGGCCTTCGTGTCAGGGTTTGCCTATTTATTACCCTGGACACGACTCCAGTGGAGAAAATAAAACTCCAGGAGAGAAAGAAGCATAACCACAAATACGATTTTAATGGATCAAAATGGATCAAAAATGCTTGTCTTGCTCTCCTCGTTACCCGCTTCTGATGCTAACTGCAGCGGCCTTAGCTCTGAGGCAGTGCCCAGCTGCTGGGCCACCCTCGGACTATTGTCATTGCCCGCACGGTCTCGTGCTGGACTCAGGAGCTCCCTGTGGGGTCTTCTCTGTCTTCACCCCAGATCCATACATTTCTCATGGAAGCAGTGTCACTGGGGAAACTGTAGAAGATGCTATTACTCTGTGAGGCCAGTGACAAGTCTCAATGATGGTTCTGCAAAAAGGTGGTATCAGGGAGCTGGGGTGGCATCCGCATGCACCTTCCCTGGCGAAAGGTAGCGGCCCTGCGGACTTGGAGGTGGGGCACGGCCACGCTGGGCTGCTGGTCTCGTAGTGGGCACGGGTGCTGGGGTGCACACAGCAGGGGTGCTTGGAGTGCACATCAGAGGGCAAAGGGAAGAAATCCCAGTCATGCTTCTTGATGCTTCCTCGTGGAAAAGAATGTACAGCAGGGCTGAACCAGGGCAGAGAGAAAGCTCACCAGGTGTTGGTTCCTTTCATGAGTTAAGTGGGGAGAGGCGCGGCTAAAACACAAAACCCAGCGATGGGGAGGACACAGACACCTCCTGCGGGAATGTGCATCTTCTCAATTGAACACCCACATCCTTATGGCTGTATTTTATTTCTATACCTGAACACTTCATATTTTTGCCTTTTGTGCATAAATACGGAGTGTGTTCTCAGTCACTAAGTTGTGTCTGACTCTTTGTGACCCTATGGACTGTAGCCCGCCAGGCTCCTCTGTCCATGGGATTTCCCAGGCAAGAATACTGGAGTGGCTTGCCATTTCCTTCTCCAGGGGATCTTCCTGACCTAGGGATCGAACCCACATCTCCTGCATCACAGGCAGATTCTTTATCACTGAGCCACCTGGGAAGCCCATAGATAGAGTATACGATACTGAATTTCTACCATTCACACAGAAGAGCTGGCTGCTTGAAGTTTGGAGCAAGCAAAATTTGCATCTGTATCAGGTCAACATTCAACTATGAATTGAAGTAAATATTCTTCTTTACTATAGTGATAGTGGTAAACACCCCAGCTACCAATGCTGGAGATGCAGGAGACACAAGTTCAACCCCTGGGTTGGGAAGATCCCTGGAGGAGGAAATGACAACCCACTCTAGTATTCTTGCCTGGAGAGTCTCATGGACAGAGGAACCTGGCCAGACTACAGTCCATAGGTTCACAAAGAGTTGGACATTACTGAGCACACACACGTGGTAGGTAGAGTCTTTTTCACTATTTGTATTAGTTGCCAGTGATTGCTCTAACAAATTATAGACTTGGTATTCTGCAGTCTTGGTGGCTTGAAGCAGCAGAACTGTATTCTCTCATAGGTCTGGAGGCTGTAAGTCTGAAATGCAGGTCATCAGGGCCCTGACATCTCGGGTCACTCTTTCTCCTCTCTTCTAGTGTCTTGGCTGGTCAGATGCTGCTCGAAGCCTGTGGTGCCCCTATGTTTGCGTAGCTCCAGTCTCTGCCTCTGTCATCACAGGCTGTTTCCTGTTTATCTCTGTGTCTCTGTGTCACTCCTCCTCTTCTGATGAGGACCCTAGAGCAGAGGGCTGGCTGGCCTTGCTCCAGTCTGACCTCATCTTAATCAGTTACATCTGCCGAGTGCCTCTTTCCATGTGATGTGGTCACATCCTGAGGTTCTATGTGGACGTGAACTTGGGAGGCACCTTTAATCCATATACTATTTGAGTGGAGTACTATCCACTGCAAGTTTATTAACATTAAATTAGGAATCTCTAGACTTCTGTTTATCATCAAACTTGTAGTGTTTTTGGACATGTGCCTGTGCATGTGTGTAGACTTTTAATAATGGAATAATATTTTAAAAGCTAGCTGCTTCTCCTGCTGCTGCTGCTAAGTCGCTTTAGTCGTGTCCAACTCTGTGCGACCCCATAGAGGGCAGCCCATCAGGCTCCACTGTCCCTGGGATTCTCCAGGCAAGAAAACTGGAGTGGGTTGCCATTTCCTTCTCCAATGCATGAAAGTGAAAAGTGAAGGTGAAGTCCCTCAGTCGTGTCCGACTCTTAGTGACCCCATGGACTGCAGTCTACCAGGCTCCTCCGTCCAAAGCTAGTAGCTACTTCTTAATAGAAATGATGTCTTTTATGAATATATGCATGAACCCACTTTACCGCGGAAGGTCTAGGTCCACAGACAGTTAGCAGCCACAAAGTTTTTCAGCGTCCAGTCGAGGAAGCTCTCAGTGTCACCTTCCATTCCAACCGGCAGGTTTGGGAAGTGGCCTTGACAAGAGCTCGTGCAAGCAGGTTATTGGAAATAAAGGCCTACCCCGGGCGATTCTAAATAGGAAGGGATTTATGGATGCAGAAACTGAAAAGTTAAATACAAATAAATGACATTTTAAAACAACTACCTAACTGTACTTGTCAGGGCAGAGCAGCACAACCAGCTCTGTCCTCATAAAACCAAATCGTGGGGGTGGTGGAGGGAGGGGACCTCGAGGCATTTTATCCTAAGGACTGAGGACAGACAGCCCCACCAGGTTCTCCAGGCTGAGGCTGAAGCCGACGCTTGTAAGTATTCCAGCCTCATTTCTAGCCAGGAGGCCTTTTTTTTTTTTTTTTTTTTTGAGAAAGGTTGAGATAATTTCCTTTGTGTAAAAGTGGAAGGAAAGCAGACTCGGGAAGGTGTCCACTCTGGACAGCACAGTGTCAGTAGGTCCTAGGTCTGTCCGCAGCTGGAATGCCAGCTCTGCTCCAGCCCAGGCTGCCCATTTCCTGATGCTCGACGCCGTCTTGCTGACTGTGCAAAAGGGGGTCTGCTGTTCTATGAAGGTAGCTCACCTCCCTGCATGCCCGTGAGGCTAGCATATGGGCAGAGCGGAGAGGAAGGCCCCACCCCGCCTTCAGGACCGTCTCTAGTCAACTCCCTGTCCTGCAGCGGGAGCTGCTGGGGCCACAGGTTGGGGCGGCTGACAGGTCAGGAGGCTGCAGACTCGGCTTGTCTCTGCTCCTGGGCCGCCCCGTGCCCTTCTCAGCTCCGACGCACTGCCTGGAGCCTCTCGGGCTCTCACCAGTGTCTTTACTGTGAGCTAAGAAGAGGGCTGTCCCCTCTGCCTGGAACCTGCCTCCAGCCGGGGGCTGGGCTCAGTAAACCTTTACCAAAGCACATGACACTAACCTGCTACTTCCGGGTCACGTTTCTGTGTTTACATCTAGCCTACCTCTTCAAGCTCTCAGAAGACTTTTCTCAAGTTCAGGTCCATCGTTTTTCTGTTTTTCTGTTCAGCATCCTCCATGTTTCCTGGAATAGAATAAGTTAGAATTGTGTGTGTGTTCTCCTGAGCCTAAGGGCATGTGCTCATCAAAACACCCTAAGTATTGTGGGAAATCGCATGAAAGAAGGGGCTGGAGATTAGAGCACGGGACCTAAAAGGTTTAACTATGTCTCGACTTTCCTGGTAGCTTAGTGGTAGAGGGTCCACCTGCAGTGCAGGAGAGGCAGGAGACACAGGGTTCAATCCCTGGGTCAGGAATATCCCCTGGAGAAGGAAATAGCAATCCACTCCAGTATGCTTGCCTGGGAAATCCCACAGGCAGAGAAGTCAGTGGGCTACAGTCCGTGGGGTTGCGAGGAGAGTCAGATATGCCAGAGTGTGCACATGAACACACACACACTGCTTATTGAAATACAGACCCTTCAACGCCCAGGGTGAAGTGCTGCCCATGCTACAAAGCTTTCTCCCCTTGTCCAATCAGAGGAGAGCTCGTCTCTGGAAAGTTCTCCAGCCTTTACTCAGGCCTCCACATGGTGCTGAGACCTGCCAGTGGCCACCATCCTTGTGAACCGTTTGCCTCAGATGCTAGATGATAACCGTCCTAAGAGTGGGGTCACACACATTTGTTTTTATTCTTCAACATGGATTCTTACACCAAGTAGGGACTCAGCCAGTTGTAAAAATAGAAGGAAGGAGGGAGGGAGTGGCAGGAAGAGAGGGAGGAACTAGTGGAAAGCACAGTGGAATCTCAGGTTGGAAGAAACCTCACAGGTCACCTAATGAGTCCCCTCTGTAACGTCCAAAGATGTGTCATTAAAAATTGTTTATGTATTCATTTGCTTTCAAACTAGTTCAGCCCGTGTTGTTGTTCAGTCACTCAGCCAGTGTCCAGGTCTGCAACCCCATGGAATGCAGAATCCCAGGTTTCTCTGTCTTTCACTACCTCCCAGAGTTTGTTCAGATTCATGTCCATTGAGTTGGTGATGGCATTCAGCCATCTCATGCTCTTTTGCCCCCTTCTCCTCCTGCCCTTAATCTTTCTCAGCATCAGGGTCTTTTCCGATGAGTTGGCTTTTTGCATCAGGTGACCAAAGTATTAGAGCTTCAACTTCAGCATCAGTCTTTCCAATGAGTATTCAGGATTGATTTCCTTTAGGATTGACTGGTTTAATTTCCTTGCAGAAGGGACTCTCAAGAGTCTTCTCCAGCACCACAGTTCAAAAGCATCAATTCTTCAGTGCTCAGTGCAAGTACAAATGATTTTATTTTCCCTTTCTGGAAAAGAGGGGGGAATGATGAATAACATGGATAAGAAAGGAGGTTAAAATTTTGATAAGGTGTAAAAATATAAAATACTATTTTTGTAGGGGAGAGAAAATAATAAAAATTATCATGAGACAGTGAGCAATCATTTAACTGTACTGATTTTTTTTTTCCCCAAACGAGGCCACTGTTAATCATTTCTTGCTATTCTGAGCATGTATTTGTGCTGCTGCTGGCTCCTGGGCTCTCTTTGTCAGATTGAGCCAGTCCTTGGTACTAAAGTGACAAGCAGTGATGGTGGAAACTGACAGAATGAGGCACAGGCAGAAGTTCTGCTCATCTCTCAGAGCGGTGTGGAGACAGCCTTCTTACAAGCATTTATGTTCCTTCTGCCATTTTCGGTGTGAATGAGTGGTTGCCATATCCAAAATGTATCTCAGACGCTATCTAATCTCTACCACCTTCTCACATCACCGCCCCCCCCCCCCCCCGCCCTGAAAGAGCCCACGTGTCTTAGGGCAAGATAACGCAGATTTCTATGGCTTGTTGACTTGAATCATAAAAGGTGAGAAAAGTTTTCTTCTGTGTTTGTGTCTCCTAGTTGTCCTAGTGAAAGGGAGTTCCCTGGTGATGGGAGCAATGTTGAAGTGAGCTTCTGCTGTGGCTGCGTAATGGGTATGCTGTGCTTGGGCAAGCAAGTGCCTGCTGTTTGCTTTTAGTTCCATGCCTTTGACATCACGGTGCTCCCCTCCAGGCTCACTGCTCCAATACTCCCGTCTGTTCACTGACTTCGGGGGGATGTTTGAGTCCTGATGTGAAACGTGGTTCTCAGTCCTCAACAACTGGCCTTGGCTAATTGCTCAGCTCCTTCTGCAGGACTTGATGGGGTAGAAACTGAAGGATGGGCGTAGACAGGTGCCCAGGCAGGTAGATGGAGGCACATGCAGAAGGAAACACTTGTGTCCTGCAAACAGTTCTTATCTAGCAACTAAAACCTGTCTTGTTCTGTTCACTAGAAATGATACATGAGGAAAGAGCTGATGGCTCTTTGTAAAAATACAACTATTAAAGAAAAAAATTCATAGAAATGACGGCCACTGAAGGGAATTAAGAGTTAACACTTTGGGCTTCCCTGGTGGCTCAGTGGTGAAGAATCTGCCTGCCAATGCAGGAGACATGGGTTCCCCACATGCCATGGAGCATCTAAGCCTGTGCGCCACAACTAGTGAGCCTGTGGTCTGGAGCCCATGAGCTAGAACTACTGAAGCCTATGCGCCCAAGACTCCATGCTCCACAACAAAAGAAGCCACCGCAATGAGAAGCTTGTGCACTGCAATTAGAGAGTAGCCCCTGCTTGCCGCAGCTAGAGAAAAGCCAGCAATGAAGACCCAGCACAGCCAAAAATAAACATTAAAAAAAAAAAAAAAAAACCTAATAGTTTTGGTGATTTCAAGCCTTCAAGAATCTAAACCTGGAGCTGGCTAAGAGAGTTATGTTTAGTAGGCATCTAATGCTCAGAGGTCTCTGTGGCTTTCAGAGTCAGAGTTTGTTTTCTATCCAAGTACTAACCAGGCCCAACCCTGCTTAGCTTCAGAGCTTGTTTTAGTCCAGCAGTTTCTGAAGGAAAAAAAAGAAATCACAATAGAGACTTCCCATAAGTGGACTGAACACAAGACTAGAGTATGATTTTTTAAAACATTAATTGGTCAGTCAGTAAACTCAGGTTTGGTTGCAAGGATGAGAAATTCATTAAAGCTTATTTTAGAAATGGTAGTTTTGAAGGTACTTCTCATGGAACCCAGCTTCAGGAAATAAAGCTGGACTTGGTAAGCTGGAAAGTGAGCAGACAGCCAGTCACGCTCTCTGGATTGTCAAGGTGTCACTTCACTGAAAGTCTGCTGTCTTGTCTCTGGAGATGACCTGCTTCTGGAATGTTCTTCTCACACATCTCTTTGAGTTGCGGTCAGCTTGGGTTCCAGAACACCAACCGTCCTTAACAGTACGGGCACTGTGATGCCTCCTGGGGTGGCATTCTCAGATCGCCGTTTCTGTAACTCTGAGGTCAAAATATTTAGAGAGAACACCTGATTAACTAATCTGTCCTCCAATTGGCTAGGATGAGAGGCAGGTCATTTGGTACAAACCTTGCTCTCCAAGGGTTGTTTCTTCTGAAAAGAGGGGCCTGGGTGGGAGAGGGCCATCACCTGAATTACATTGGCTCCATCACCAACTATGTACAAGGTACTGTATTTGGCAATGAGAGAGTATAATATACTTCAATAGTTTATATATAGTATAAGTATATATATATTTATAATATAATGTATAATATATATGTATAATGTATATATGTAATATGCATATATGTAAAAATATATATAATGTATAATATAATATATACAGTGCATACTTATATGGGGCTTCTCAGGTGGTACTAATGGTAAAGATCCCACCTGCCAATGCTGGAGACACAAGAGATGGTGGGTTTGATTCCTGGGTTGGGGAGATCCCCTGGAGGAGGGCATGGCAACCCATTCCAGTGTTCTTGCCTGGAGAATTCCATGGGCAGAGGAGCCTGGCGGGCTACAGTCCTTGGGGTCATAAAGAGTTGGATACCACTGAAGTTACCGAGTGAGTGAGTGAGCTTATATAGTGTATATAATATATACTCTAGTATATATTATAGCATAGCATATATAGTATAAGAATATAACAGCAACTTGTATTTACTGACTATTTATCACATGTTGGCACACATCAGATGATATAATTGAATATGTGTGTTTAATCCTGCATCCTTAATGGAGTAGGTATGATCATTATGTATAATTTACAAATGGGGAAACTGAGGCTTAGAGGTCAAGAACATGGTTCACATGTCAGTGTGGGAACCAGGCGGTCTGACTGCAGGTAGAATTCCAATGCACATGAAGCTGGCCTGGTCCTGGCCTATGAAGGAAGCTGTGGAGACTGTCATCTGGCTGCAAAGATGGATTCTCTCTGATGCCACATGTGCATGCTCGGTCATGTCCAACTCTTTGCAACCCCCCAGACTGTAGCCCTCCCCCAGGCTCCTCTGTCCATGGGATTCTCCAAGCAAGAATACTGGATGGATACATAAACCAAAACAAGAAAGATGGCATAACTAAAGGCTCAATAAATGCATAAAGTAAATGATACGTTGTTAGACTCTAGAGGAGGAAGAGAAAGAATGCCGTGAGCTGAGGGTCAGAAGGAAAGAGGTTTCTCCCCGCCTTTGAAGGTGCAGAGAGGAGCGGTGCTGACAGCTGGGCAGCAGGTGTGTGTCCACAGGTCCTCTTCAGCCCCACCTGTTAGCATCCTCCAGTGATTTCAAGGCCACTCTGGTGAAGTCAGTCCCACAGCTTGGCTTCTGAATTCCTAAGCATTCTCAGATCCCAGAACTCCCCGACCCCAACTTAGTGACTCCCCCGACAGAGCACCCCCTGTCCACCCCGCCGTGTGTTTCCCAGTCGCGCCCTGTGCCCCAGCCCTGTGGCATCTGCTCTGTATATCTCGGCCACTACCGCTCTCTCTCCCCGTGGTGCCATCCCAACCTCTTGCTGTCCATCAGGCATCTGCTCACTGACCAAAGGTCAGCCCAGTCAGCACCTCTTTGCTGAAAGGTTTTTGTTCTTCATTCTTTGAACTTGCCAATTCTGGCCACTCAGAGACAGTCAGTCTCCCCTCTGGCGCCTGTAACACCTGTAAGCATCTCTCACATCACATGTGACTGCACAGTTACACCTTTGCACATTGGTTTCTTCTTTGACACCGGAAACTCCTTCAGCTCAGGTGCCCCATCACTCCTGTCCTTCTTGTATCTGCAGCACTCAGCAAGGAGCCTGGCACATAGAAGACTCTTTCTGAGGGTCTACTGCCTGGGAGGATGGATGGAAGGAGCGTGGCATAACTGTAACAGTGGTTCTTACGGGATAATAGTAACATTTATGTACCGCTTAGTAAGACATCAGTGTTTCCACCTCCCCACACCTTGAGGCAGGTGATCTAGTCAAGGAAACTGAGCTCACAAGGCCAGGAAGTGGTGAAAGTACTACTACTAGGTCTCTGAGCCTAGCCTTCTTCTGCACAAGCTGTTTCTAACTCGGAGGCTGGGCTGGTTTAGAGGGACGTGACCAGCTCGACTCCCCACAGGCACATTTCCCAAGGGGCAATGTTAGCCCTGAATTTTAAGGTAATGCGATTCTTTTTGGAGATGCTGAGGGAAAGCTACTAAAGGAAGCTACATGAAAGCAAGACAGAGGCCCATCCTCAGGATGTAATGAAATGGTGGCACCTACCTTTCTGTGCCAGATTCCCTTGGACCACAGGGCAGCCACCCTCTGGCCCTGCCAGGCATCAGGCTCAGGGTTTTTGGCAGCTTTTGGCCCCGTCACAGCCCATCCTGATCAGTGATGGTGGGGGGCGGTGGGCAGGACTGAGCTGCAAATCTAGCGGTGCTTTATTCTTCAAGCCACAGTGATGGTGTCATTTCCCACGGGTATGAGTAAATGGTAGATTGAACTGTGCTTGACTTTATAAAAAGCTCTTTCTATAGTTACCTTTTAACATTCAACATCAATGTAGAATCAAACTCATTGTAAACAAAGAGAAAAAATATTAATTTTATCTCCTTTCTGCTCTCTCTTTTTTCTTTCCCTCAGATGGTTTCCATTTATGTCTCAGGGCATAATCCATGCAGAGATTGACTTGGTCTTCAAGGTGAGGATCAATGACAGCGGCAGTAGAATAAAGTACAAGCTGACTTTCGTACAACGGACATCAAGGACACTCCCAGGTGTCCCCAGAGCATTCCCTTCCACAGCTTACGTTTCACATCAGATTATACAGAGAAGAGTGTGTAAGGTGTGTCTGGGCAATGCACAGGCCCTCCTATGAGTTAACAATCAACCCAAGGATTTGCTTCCATTTAAGAGTTAAAGTCACACTTTTTTTCCTGTCACTTATAATATCATCAAACAGATCTATTATTAACTGCACTTCACTTTTATTTTTGCAGAAATGCAAATAAATCATCAACCTAAAATACAAGAAACAAATGGCAAATGCTGTTGCCACTTTTTGTCTATTTAATCATCTGGAAATAATTTATTTCTGTTCCAAGATTACCTACCTCAAACAATTTTTAGTATATTCTAACTGAGTTTAAACTATTGACTAAAAAACACTTAAAATGATTGCAGAAACGGGTATTAAATCATGGTCTGATTTATAAAGAAACTAACAAAAGCTACTTTAGCCACAGATGCTTCTTCTCTTCAATAATATAAATGTAGGGGAAAAATAATTATTTTTCAAAGGGTTAATTTCTATTAATTATACTCTTTTTTTTTACCACTAACTTTGCATACTGATTTCTCAGTTTTATTTTTAAGTCTTTTGAGTTTAGCTTTGTCTGTTAGAGCTTCTTCAAATCAACCTGTGATTGTTATTAATATGCTTACATTTTAAAGCTGATTCAAGTGGAATTGGTAAATACAGATTCCTTAATATGCATGTCAAGTCATGAAACCTCTATGTTTTCAAAAGTGTTTGTACTGTGTATGATAATTTGAAACTAGGCAGGGTTTAATGCTGACAGTGTTGTATTCATGAAATCCTATATTGACCAGGATGGCTACTGAGATGAAGACATCACATTCAAGCTGATAGTTAGCACTTGTCTTTATTAATATTAGAAACTGCATTTTGGCTTATATTTTACTGTTTGTTTTTTAGTTATTTATAGAGGAAAGGCTGTATGTGTATTAATATAAACAGAATTTTACTAATGTACTGAAATCTCTTAGTAATTTTAAGGGCTCTTAAAAGGTTTGTGTCTTACAATAAACCTTTAAATAATAAAGCTTGGAATGACATTCTAAGTGAAAAATTATCCATTAATTCCAGAACTTGGCAAGGCATATAAGAATAATAAAAGCTAATAGTTTTAAGCTGAAGACCCCAATTAAGGACAAAAATGTTGGAATTCTTTTGTTAATAATAGCCATATAACCAATATTGTTGTTATTGTTCAGTCCCTAAGTCATGTCTGACTCTTTGTGACCCCATGGACTGCAACATGCCAGACTACTCTGTCCTCCACCATCTCCTGGAGCTCGCTCAAACTCATGTCCATTGATTTGGTGATGCACTCTAACCATCTCATCCCCTGCTGCCTGCTTCTCCTCTTGCCCTCAATCTTTCTCAACATCAGTATCTTTTCGTGTTGACTCTTCGCATCAGGTGTCCAAAGTATCAATATAAGTGATACCAAATAGAGTGAAGTTACATTGTATAGTAGTAGTGGTTACCTAGGAGTTTGGTAGATAGAGTTTATCAGTGTAATTTTGATTAAAATAAACTATTGTAAGATATTTTTGGTTATTATTTCAGTGGTTTCTGTTTATTCTTCTGGCCTCATAATAATGTCTTTGTTTTTTTATAGCACAAATGTGGATTAATCACAGGCCTTAGTTTGTGATACACCTTAATTATTTGTGAATGATCCTCTTTTATTTTATTTCATTTTTAAATTCTGAAGAATATTAAAGAATTTGATCTTTAATATGCCTTGGGTTACCAAGAGTGGGGTCCCTGCTCCATTTCAATATAATTCTTAGAAATTCATTAATAGACTTAGAGTTACATGAATAAGCTAATTTATGGTGTGAAAAGACCTTGAGAAGTTAAGTAGCCTAATCTGATGAGGCAGGGCTACATTGTGGTTAAGTGTTGAGGAGCAAACTCAACACTGAGTCTTAGATTTTGAAAGCATACAAGGCACATTTATGTAATTCATGCCTTTTTGTGCTGCTGCAGTAGGAAAAAAGTAGACCAAGAAGCTATCTCAGTGTGATGGTAGCAGGAAAGTAAAGGGAGGGATCAGCTGAGTTAAGTTCATTTTGGGGTGATTAATAATAAATATGATGATGTACCATCAGTAACTCTGTGCCACATTTAGTAAATTCCCACAATTACCTAAAGACATGTCTCCTAAGCCTAGACAGCTTATAAATGCAAATATTTATAATTCTATAGGTGAAATCGTTGCCATGGTAAAATTGCATTTCTGAATTAGACTGGACTAGGTCATGAGATAATATCTTTAATGTACTTTGCTGGATTGACTTTTCCAACTTGTCAATGCCTTCTGGGTACCTCTTATAGCTAACGGCTATACTAAACCCTCTTGTTAATGCCAATACATTTATATCTATTCTGTAATAATAAATACATTTGGTGGTGATGGTCTAGTCACTAAATTGTGTCCGACTCTTTGTGAACCCGTGGGCTGTAGCCTGCCAGGCTCCTCTATCCAGGGGATTCTCCAGGCAAGAATGCTGGAGTGGGTTGCCATTTCCTCTTCCAGGGGATCTTCCCAACCCAGGGGTCAAACCCGTGTTTCCTGCATTGCAGGCAGTGTCTTTACCAACTGAACCACCAGGGAAGCTCATCAGTTCAGTTCAGTTCAGTTCAGTCACTCAGTCGTGTCTAACTCTTTGCAACCCCATGAATCGCAGCACGCCAGGCCTCCCTGTCCATCACCAAATCCCGGAGTTCACTCAAACTCATGTCCATTGAGTCGGTGATGCCATCCAGCCATCTCATCCTCTGTCGACCCCTTCTCCTCCTGCCCCCCGTCCCTCCCAGCATCAGGATCTTTTCCAATGAGTCAACTCTTTGCATGAGGTGGCCAAAGTATTGGACTTTCAGCTTAGCATCAGTTCTTCCAAAGAACACCCAGACTGATTTCCTTTAGGATGGACTGGTTGGATCTCCTTGCAGTCCAAGGGACTCTCAAGAGTCTTCTCCAACACCACAGTTCAAAAGCATCAATTCTTCGGTGCTCAGCTTTCTTCACAGTCCAAATCTCACATTCATACATGACCACTGGAAAAACCATAGCCTTGACTAGACGGACCTTTGTTTACAAAGTAATGTCTCTGCTTTTGAATATGCTACCTAGGTTCATCATAACTTTCCTTCCAAGGAGTAAGCATCAAGATTGCCAGGAGAAATATCAATAACCTCAGATATGCAGAGGATACCATCCTTATGGCAGAAAGTGAAGAGGAACTAAAAAGCCTTTTGATGAAAGTGAAAGAGGAGAGTGAAAAAGTTGGCTTAAAGCTCAACATTCAGAAAACAAAGATCATGGCATCTGGTCCCATCACTTCATGTTTTCCCCATAGATGGGGAAACAGTGGAAACAGTGTCAGACTTTATTTTTTGGGGGCTCCAAAATCACTGCAGATGGTGATTGCAGCCAGGAAATTAAAAGACACTTACTCCTTGGAAGAGAAGCTCATAAATATATTTAAATTATTAATAATTCTATTTCTAATAAGTCTTCTCAAGATACTATTGAATGATCTGAAAAAAACAGCCATATCATGTGTGAATAGTCATCACCTTTTCTTGCCCTAACATGCTATCTAGGTCTCTGGTGCAATGTGGAGAAGCAGTAAAGGTAGCATTAGTAGTGAACATGTGTAGGATGTGCTGTGCTGGGGCTATGCGATTCAATCTACATTTACGTAATCCTCACGATAACGCATGGGAGCCATGGTATCACTGTTCCATTTTACAGGTGATGAAGCTAAAGGACAGAGAAGTGTTTTTTTGTTTTTAACTTGCCTGAAGTCACACAGATGGCAAGTAGCAAATTTAGGATTTGAATCCAAATGATTTGACTCCACAGTCTGTACTGCTCTTGTTTAATGAAACTTTTTCTGACATCCCCTAGACACTAAGAATGTGTGTGTTTATGTGTGTATATATCATCTGTATCTTTGGATTTATTTTGTTGTTTTATTTTCCTAACTTATTAGGCCGTATTTTTGGATCTTTAGCTTTCAACCTTATTTCAGACCTAAGTGAAAGGATGTTTTTAACAGTCAGAGAAGATTATTATTTTTGCTGTTATCTGTAGTAATCTCTTTCCACCTAGAACTTTCATAGACATAAATCGTGTTTCCGCTGAGCTTCCTTTGCTGACAGTTATTTGCTGGCCAACATTTCACTGAGGGTGCAGCCCCTTTGCCCTCATTTCCAAAAGTCTCAAGCCTGGCTCCCACCACTTGAGAGCCCAACACTTGGCCCAGGGGTGTTGGCACCCCCACAACAACTCAGCTGTCTTGAGCGTGACTGCTCATCACTCCGTTTCTGCTGGTGACTCCTTTTATTGTTACTATTATCTGGCATTAGGGGATTTTTTCCCTTAACTTTCTTGGGAATGAAAAAAAAAGTTTGGGGTTTTGAGCTTTTTGTGTATTCATTTTTGTCTTTGCAGTTTATTTGGAATCTAGTGGTGTTATGGTTCCCAGGTGGCTCAGTCATAAAGAACCCACCTGCCATCGCAGGAGATGCAGGTTTGATCCCTGTTTTGGGAAGATCTCCTGGAGAAGGGCATGGCAACCCACTCCAGTATTCTTGCCTGGGAAATCCCATAGACAGAGGAGCCTGTTCTGATGAGGCAGAAATGCCACTGATGAGAAGCTGGAATCCAGGCTGAGGTTGGTCACAAGAAACCTGGGCACCTGACAGAAGCATGTGTTTACCTGTGATACCGTCTTACCTGCCAGCGACCCAGGTGTGAGGTGGAGCTGAATACACTCAGAGAGGAGCAAGGGACTCAGGCTCAGCTGCACCAGAGAACAGTTTTCCCTCCTGAACAGGGACCTGTAACAGGTCTGGCACACAGAGGAGCTGCTGAGCATCTTGGTTAATAGTGCAGATTCTACATCTTGATGACACCACTTACCTGCTGCATGGCTTGGGGAAATCTATGTTTCTCTGTGCCTGGTTCTTTCTTATAAAATAGAGATGATAATAGAAATGATGGGGTCTTGTGAGGATTAGGTCAAATCATACCCATAAAGCACCTACATAGACCCTGCTGCATCTTATATACCCAGTAAATGCTCTCTTTTTTTAAATGGTCTTTATTTATTTGTGGCTGTGCTGGGTGTTTGTTTCTGTATGTGGGATTTCTCTAGTTGCAGTGAGTAGGGGCTACTCCCTTGTTGAAGAGCTTGGGCTCTAGAGCGTCGGCTCAGTAGTTGTGGCCCTTGAGCTTCGTTGCCTCATGGCATCTGGAATCTTCCCAGACCAGGAATCAAAACTATATCCTTGCATTGGCAGGTGGGTTATTAACCACTGGACTACCAGGGAAGTCCTAGATGCTCATTTTCAAACTCTCCTTTCCCTGGTGATGAGATGCATCATGGGTCTAGAGCATCTGGCAGCAGCCCCTCTGGACCAGCAGTGGGGCTGGAGCTGAAGTGGGCTGCACAGCAGTCCCTTGCCTCCAGGGTTGTCTGAACCAGGGTGCCCTTCACCACAGCAATACACAGCGAGCAGAAGCAGACAAATGACAAAAGGTACACATCAAACCAATATCAGTATGAAATGCATGATAGATTCCTTGCTGATAGTGTTCTCTGGTTGTTTTCCGGACTTAAAGTGGAGAAAACGAAGCATTGTTTGAAACCATTTTATTCTAGGAAGCATAACTGTTTCTAATTCAGAATCAAATTTATCTGAACTCCTGTGCTAGTCAGCACGGAATTTCTCTATTGCGCTACGTGTATAATAGGATTAATGATATTTGTCTCTTGGAAGAATAAAAATATTTGTAAAGTACTTTAAAATTTCAAAAAACCCTCATGATCCTCTTATGAGGTTGTATTTTGAAGGACTTGTGAGCTTGTATGCATAGAATTATTTGGAGATAAAATTAATCAAAATTAGAATAAAGTAATTTGTCTTGTTTACAGTATCTCTGCCAATCTCATTGAAATATATTTACACACCCTTCAAAATTCGGGTCATACAAGGTCAGAATTGTTTCTGTTATCTTTGTGCTAACAACAAGACCAATTATGAGATAAATAACAATGTCCTTGTCCTTTGTACAAAAAACACTAATGACATATCATCAGAAAGACTTGTTCTTTGTTAATTGAGAAATATTATTATATGGTACTGAAGCATTCTTAATAATACCTTGAATGTCCTTCCTCATCTATGAGTTCTTTACTTTTCAAAATACTTCTTAATGGATACCCAAATGTATGAATCTTTCACTTTTTTTTTTTTTTTTTTTTTCTTAGAGGCTGATCTGTGCCATGTGTTGTACTAGACTTTGGTTACATGGGGTCATTTAAGATAGAACTGTGCCTTTCAGGGATCGGGAGGCCCAGAGAGGCAGCTTTATTTACACGTCTAAGGGCTGAAGTGTGCCCCGAGTCCAGGAGAGGCAGAGGGAGAAGGTTCATTCTAGTGACAGGCAAGGGTGTCTGGAAATGCCCCTCAGAGGGGGCGACTTTTGTGCTGAGCCCGGAGGCAAAGATGTTCACCAGGTTGGGGAGGAGAAAAGGTGAAGGAGGGACATCGTGCCCGAGCCTGGAGGTGGAAAGTGCCCCATGGACAGCTGTGGGGTGGAGCAAAGAGAAGCGGTCCTCTGAGGGGGGCCCTGGACGTCCGGAGCTGCTTTGTGCAGTTGCCGCAGGCTTGGGTTTCAGTGTCCTGAACAGAGCTGAGTTAAGCATCTGGCAGACTGCCGATCTATGAAAGTAAGGTTAAAATACTGCCGTGGAAGTGAAAATGGAGAGAGTCTGGTTTATTCTGGCTTCTCTGAAGGAGCCAAGGAATTGTGGGTGGAAGGAATTCTTGGATTCACCAACTCGAGTCTGGGGGACCCTCCTGTGGGGCTTTGGGAGAGGGTAGATTTGGACAACTTTAGGGCCCGCAGTTCCCTGTATCCCTGCTACTTGACACCGCCCTCCACCAGGTAGCTCTGCACACGTCTCCTGCATGGTAGCACCTGTCTTCGTAGACTGACCCGCCTTCCGCGGACCATAACCAGGCCCGTGGAGGTGCATCCGCGCAGGCGCACTGGGTTTTGTTCTGCTCACCGCATTTCCTGTGATGCTCGGGGACCATGTGCTGCCGTGTGTGTGTCATCAGGCCTAGCATGCAGGTCCCACAGTTTCTACTGTGCTTTGTGTGACTCCACGGCAGGCAGCTTGAAGAGTTTTTCCTCTCAATATGTGAACAAACAAGTACTTGCTAAAAGCTTAATTTACATGTATCCTCCCCACCTTTCTCCGAGTATTCATTCAGTGAATAGTTGCCAAGTAACTGCTAACGTGTCTAGACAAAGATGTTTCTATATTCCACCACAGGGGCAATTTTCTGAGCCGCAAAGTCAAGTGCATGAACCCCTGTAACAGAATGCACAGAAGAAGGTAAAAAGATGAAAGGCTCAGCTCTAAGGAGGGGCCTTGAACTCCACCAGCTCCAGGAGCTTTGTTCACCAAAATAACTCACTGATGCCTTCCTGAAAATACATCTCCAATTAGTAAGAAAATTTGGAAAGGAAAAAGTTAATAGCAGGCCTGCAATCTACTTTTTTCCCCTTAACCTGGAAAATGAAAGAGATGCCCAGTCAAACCCCTCGCCTCCATGCTAACAACCAGACCTCCTGGGAAAAAAAAACAACACAAATAGTGTTTATAAGTATAAGCAGATGATCGAGAGCTGCTGTCTGTGAGATGCTCTCAATAGCTCTTCCAGGTTTCTGTGTGCAAGAAACCACCCTGAAGCTTAGTGGCTCAAAACAGATTTACTGTTACTTTTCACCTTTCAGTATGTTCATATGGCTCAGCCAGGTGAACTTCTGAACCTCTTCTGAGATTGTAGTCCAAATGTTCTGCAGGGCGTGTGTCTGAAGGGGCAGCAAGCTGACTTCCCCGGTGACTCACCCATGCTGCCAACTCCTGGGACTGCGTGCTTACCTGGGGTTACCTACCTACCTGTGGCCTCACTGTGTACCTCCTGCAGGCCCCAAAGGAGTGTTTTAATAGACCCAGACTGTCTTAGACTTGGAAGTCCTAGAATGTCACTCTTGCTGCACTATATTGACCAAGGGCAACCCAACCTCAAGTCTTCTCTGGTGGCTCAGTATTAAAGAATCTGCCTGCCTATGCAGAGATGCAGTTTCCATCCCTGGGTAGGGAAGATCCCCTGGAGAAGGGAATGGCAGCCCACTCCAGTATTCTTGCCTGGGGAATCCCATGGACAGAGGAGTCTGGCAGTCTACAGTCCATGGGGTCCAAAGAGTTGGACACAACTTAGCGAATAAACAACAACAACAACCCAGACTCAAGGGGAGAGGGAGATAGACTTCACCTTTTTATAGAGCAGCACACAGTCACATGGCAAAAGAGCAAGTGTCAGGAGTCATCAGTGAGGACTTCTCTAAGTAATACAGCCTCATGCAGCAGCACAGTCTGGTTTGTCCAGGCTGCCTATGGTAAGTACTCCTGGGATTTTGGATTGGGGCATAATTGAAACTATTGAGCTGGGAAATCAGTGAGGTGTAATAGCTCTGCATGCCTTGTTTATAACTCATCTGTTCAATCTGAACCAGCACACGTCCTAATGCAGTTGGAGAGGACATTTTTGGGTTGTATTGGTCAAAGGAAAAACACTTGGCTTGTGGTTTGCTGGTGAATCACGAGTACTCTGGTATTAGGTGAGACCTATAGAGGATGAGATGGTTGGGTGGCATCACTGACTCAACGGATATGAGTTTGAACAAATTCCAAGAGATGGTGAAGGACAAGGAAGCCTGACGTACTGCAGTCCATGGGGTCAAAAAGAATCAGATGTGACTGAACAACAACAAAATAAATTCTGTTGAATATAACTTATTAATTTGACTCATATAGTCCCTTAGGGCCTTTTGAGCATCCATCACAAGGCTTGTACGTAATATGGAGACAATATCCTTAGCTGGTTAGCAAGTATTCAGTTCAGTTCAGTTGCTCAGTCATGTCCTACTCTGTGTGACCCCATGGACTGCAGCACACCAGGCTTCCCTGTCCATCACCAGCTCCCAGAGCTTGCTCGAACTCATGTCCATTGAGTCGGTAATGCCATCCAACCACCTCATCCTCTGTAGTCTGCTTCTCCTCCTGCCTTCAATCTTTCCCAGCATCAGGGTCTTTTCAAATGAGTCAGCTCTTTGCATCAAGTGGCTGAAGTATTGGAGGTTCAGCTTCAACATCAGTCCTTCCAATGAATATTCATGACTGATTTCCTTTAGGATTGACTTGTTTGATCTCCTTGCAGTTCAAGGGATTCTCAAGAGTTTTCTCCAATACCACAGTTAATTCTTCAGTGCTCAGTTTTCTTTATAGTCCAATGCTCATCCATACATGACCACTGGAAAAACCATAGCTTTGATTAGGTGGACCTTTGTTGGCAAAGTAATGTCTCTGCTTTTTAATATGCTGTCTAGGTTGGTCATAGCTTTTCTTCCAAGGAGCAAACATCTTTTATTTTCATGGCTGAAGTCACCATCTGCAGTGATTTTGGAGCCCCCCAAAATAAAGTCTGTCACTGTTTCCATTGTTTCCCTATTTGCCATGAAGTGATGGGACCAGATGCCATGATGCCTTAGTCTTTTGAATGTCGAGTTTTAAGCCAGCTTTTTCACTCTCCTCTTTCACTTCATCGAGAGGCTCTTCAATTCTTCTTCTCTTTCTGCCAGAAGGGTGGTGTCATGTGCATATCTGAGGTTACTGATATTTCTCCCTGTAATCTTGATTCCAGCTTGTGCTTCATCCAGCCTGGTATTTCACATGATGTACTCTGAATATAAGTTAAATAAGCAGGATGACAATATACAGTCTTGATGTACTCCTTTCCCAATTTGGAACCAGTCTGTTGTTCCAGCCTTGTCTAACTGAGTGAAACTTATGAGCCATGTCGTGTAGGGTCACCAAAGATGGATGGGTCATGGTGGAGAGTTCTGACAAAATGTGGTCCATTGGAGAAGGGAATGGCAAACCACTTCAGTATACTTGCCTTGAGAACGCCAAGAAAAGGCAAAAAGATAGGACACTAAAAGATGAACTCCCCAGGTTAGTAGGTGCCCAATATGCTACTGAATAAGAGTGGAGAAATAACTCCAGAAAGAATGAAGAGACAGAGCCAAAGTAAAAACAGTGCCCAGGTGTAGATGTGACTAGTGATGGAAGTAAAGCCCAATGCTGTAAAGAACAACCTGAAATGTTAGGTCCATGAATCAAGGTAAATTGCAAGCAGCAAGTATTACTAAATTCCACATGTTGACATAGCATCCTATCCTGAGGTTCAAGTTTTCCTTGTTCAGTCATATCTCTACTTATTGCCTTTAGCTGCATAAGAATGTCAAACAACAGAACATCTACTTCTCATTGTTAAAGTAAAAGATCCTGTTAAACTTTATATTCGTATTGACAACAAATCTAAGTTTATTGTGGGTGACTGAGAGATCATAGAGTATATCTAGACCACTTAAAAATTTATATTTAAGATTTTATTTAATTACTTACTTTTGGTTATGCTGAGTCTTCGTTGCTGCACAAGGGCTTTCTCTACTTCAGGGGAGCTACTCTCTAGTTGTGGGTACGTGGTCTTCTCATCATGGTGACTTCTCCTGTTGCTAAATATTTTTAACATGAAAGAAAAATAAGCCTCCTAGGATGTAGACTCCAAGAAAATTTTCTTTTTTTCTGTAGTAGGATTTTGTACGCTCCCAAATTTAAGGTTGAAAGCTAAGGGGAGAAAAAGAATAAAATGGGACAGTCTGAGGTAGATTATCGGCAATTGCATTTTTTAAAGCCTCTCATAACACTACTAAATATAAAATAAATATTTAGATTTCAATTACATGAAAGTCTCTTTCTTCCTCTGAGTTAACAGAAATGATTTCTAAAGGGGTTAACGGATGATAATATTTTATTGGTATGATTCCTTGGTTGAATAAATAGCAGCTATAAGAAAAAAAAAAAGAAAAGAGAAACTTGTATAGACAGAATATCTGAACTCATGTTATTTTGATTATTTTTATTTTTTTGGTGAAAAAAGTTTCACAAATTACAGAAAAAAACTTATAACTGTGACACGTATAAGCAACACGAAAACTATAAACATTTTTTTTTTAGATCTGATAAAAATAAACTGTTTCTCAGGACAGTGGAACTTTTCAATATAGACTTAAAGTGTTCCTCTAAGTTATTTTCTACAAAATTTCCAATTTTGTATTTTAGCTACTGAGACATTCTTAGAGAAGTTAAGCAATCATAGTTTAGAAGTATACTATGGAAATATTGGAAAATATTTTTGTCCAGTGGTGGGAAATAAAATCAAGTCCAGGAAAACTTTGGAATCAATGAAAATCACCATATTAGACATTTCACTAGTAACTCTCCCTTTAAAGCTCCCATCCTGGTGACAGGCTAATTCCAAAAGGGGAGAACACAAGAGAATTATATAAATCTGTGGCTCCTTGTTCTTTATCTCTATTTCAGTAAACAAGCTGTCCTAGCCGATGTGCACACCCATCCCTGACCTTCTCCTGTGAAAGCAAGATGCTAAGACACAGGGCAGGTCCAGGAGGCAGGGAAGGAGATGAGAATGAGGTGGTTAAGATACAAAAATAAGGAAGGGGTTCTTTAACTTCTTGAACTATTCATCAAAGCTTAGGTGGAAACCTTTCTATAACAATTGATATCAAGACTTCCTGGTGGTCCAGTGCTTAAGACTCTGCCTTCCAATGCACAAGGTGTGGGTTCAATCCCTGATCAGAAAGCTAGGATCCCAATGCCTCAGGGCCAAAAAAGCAAAACATAAAACAGAAGCAATACAGTGACAAGTTTAATAAAGACTTTAAAAATAGCCCACATTAAAAAAAAAATAGAAAGAATTAATATCGTGATAGGATCCTCAATGGAATTACTGTTTGAAATGTACGTATTTTCTGTTTTCCCACATGAAGTGCCGCTCCTCAGAGCCTACTTGCCGCAGGAGAAATGGGGCCGAGGGCTCCTCTCTCACTTCTGCACTCCTTGGCATTTTGACACCAAAGCTTAAGCTCTATCTTTGTCATCAAAGATAACAACAAAGATGTTGCTAATAACTCAGGTGTCCAGAATGGTGATGACTCTTAATTCCATCTTGAAAATGTGAAAAATACCCACAAGGCGGGGTGTGTTTATGGAGCTTTTGGAAATGGCAAAGACATCTTTAAATCACCCCTGAGATGCTGGGATGGTTGTTGATGATCTGAGTTACAGACTCCCAGCTGACAGGACCTCATCCTCTGTTACGCTTGACTGCCTGGTGTGGGCTCGGCATCATAGAGCTTCACTGCTGCGGGGTTGATGGTGCAGTTGTCCACAGTGCACAAAATGATCCAATAAACCATTTCGGTTTGTCTTTCCAACTAAGCAATCCCAGAACAAGCTTTTAGATCTTTTAAAAAGATGTTCTCTGTCATGCTCCGCTTGCTCAGTTCTCCTGTGCTCCCAGCATGAGGGCAGGGAGCTCACTCACCCACTATTGCAAATGCACCTTCTTGTCATCCCCCTCCCCCAAGCCCAGTTTCCTTTGCTAGGTCCTACAAATAACATTCCAACCCTTAGGGAACTCCAGTACTCTTTCTTGAAAACATTTGAGCTCTTTTGGCTTTGTTTTTCATCTTCTGCATTCTCACTATGATTCTGCTAGGATCTCCAAACTGTGTCACTAGTCCTGGCTTGAGAGGGTGACTCCTTGTGTAGAAAAGGCTTCAAACTGAGTTGTCAGTATGTCTGTCATCCATTCCCACCCAAAGATTTGATAGTGATGCCTAACTATTTAGGCACTCCTTAGTCTTCCAGCCAAGCACCTAGTATTAAATCCCTCCAAAATATCTTTTGGATTGAAAAGCCCACTGCATATTTGCTTTGTTATTAAAATGCTATGCTGTGCTGTGCATGCTTGCTCAGTCGTGTCTGACTCTTTTGCGACCCCATGGACTGTAGCCTGCCAGGCTCCTCTGTCTATGGCGTTCTCCTGGCAAGAATACTGGAGTGGATTGCCATTTCCTCCTCCAGGGGATCTTCCCTACCCAGGGATTGAAGCTACATCTCTTGCATCTCCCACATTGGCAGGTAGATTCTTTACCACTGAGCTACCTAGCAAGCTCATTAAAATGCTATAATCACGCCAAAACTTTTCCATGTGCTGCCTTCTAAAAAGGAGTCCATGATCAGCAATGATTTTAACACTTGATTTCACAAATGATTCATTTCAGAACTATTATGTAGAATTCCTCATTTCCTAACATCAGTATGGCCTTCCTCCACAATTTCATATGATTTCCTTTTTACTTTGCAGAAGGAGATTTGAAGGTGACTGTTGTCACCAGGGATCTTGAGTATGCCAGTGCCAAGGCAACAGTATCCCTTTATGCTTTTGGAGAAACGAGATGCTTAGACCCTATTATTTTGGGATCTGGGAAACATCAGCTGTTTAACCCCAACAGTGAGGATAAAGTCAAGGTAAAATTGGTATAACTCTTACTAAGACACATTACAGTATGCGTTCTCTAAGATGGAATAGAAAAGATTTTTGTTCGTTTTGGTATTGCGTTAGCATTTGTTTTACTTGGTAAACATGAAATCCTTTATCTTGAGGGAGCTGTGAAGCAAGAATAATGACAGGAATATAATATTTTTGTTTCTACCTGATTTTAATTTGTATAAAGCCAACAAAGTATAGCCTGCCAGGCTCCTTTATGCATGGAATTCTCCAGGCAAGAATACTGTAGTAGGTAGCCATTCCCTTCTCCAGGGGATCTTCCCAACCCAGGGATTCAACCTGGGTCTCCTGCATTTCAGGCAGATTCTTTACTGTCTGAGCCACCAGGGAAGCCCATATGAACCTTCACTTCAGTTCAGTCACTCAGTCGTGTCTGAGTCTTTGTGACTCCACGGACTGCAGCACACCAGGCCTCCCTGTCCATAACCAGCTCCTGTAGCTTGCTCAAACTCATGTCCATCGAGTCGGTGATGCCAACCAACCGTCTCATCCTCTTCCATCCCCTTCTCCTGCCTTCAATCTTTCGCAGCATCAGGGTCTTTTCTAATGAGTCAGGTTTTGCATCAGGTGGCCAAAGTATTTTAAGTTCAGCTCCAGCATCAGTCTTTCCAATTCAGGGCTGATTTCTCTTAGGATTGACTGGTTTGGTCTAAGATATGAACCTTAGAAAGTTTAAAAACTAGAGTGAAAAAATGTATTCCTTATCCTGCCATCAAGCTAGGTGTTTCCATTTGGAATATCTTTTCCAGTCCTTGTCTGTATCCATGGAGATGATACTGTGCCGGAAAGGTGGTCCAGCCACATAGCTAGGACATGGTCTGAGAGGTTCTGTGGCCAAGATTCAAATACTGATATTCCTCTTACTAACATGGTGATGTCTACAAGTTACCTAACTGCTATGTGTGTGAACATCCATTACCTCAAAAGATTACCATGAGGATTAAATGAATTAATCTATGGAAAGTGTTTAATGCAATACCAGAAATACTGAATAAATGTTTGCTATTAATAGTGTAACACACTAGCAATGTCATAGCCCTTTATTTAAACAAGAGGCTAGCTTTCTGAATTATAATTTTTATTGATTAAATATTATGTATATAAAATTTACCATTGCATTTACCATAGAGAGATGAAGCACTTCACTATTGTTATAGATTTAAACAGCTTCTGAGCTTTTACTATTATAAGGAATGCTGTAACAAATACATTTTTACCTTTGTTTCTTCTTTTTTCCAACCAAAGCTATCTTACATCCTTATGACAAATTCTGCGAAATGGGATTTTCTTGATCCATGCTGACAGAGGACTTTTAAAACTGTCTAATTTATAGCTCAGTGCCCAGCAGGACATAGTAATCAGTAAATTTCAGTTGTTATCAAATCATTATTACACACCCTAAATCATGGATATATATGTCTGCCATGTGTGTTTAATATCTTTTAATTAAAATTTCTTAGAATCTTGTTGCAAGCTACTGTAGAGACTGTGGATCTATGTAAATTATCTTCACTTCTTACCTTTTCGTTAAAAGAGCTTTTTGAGGATGAATTCACAGTCTGTACAATTCACTTGTTTTAAGTGTACAGTTTGTGGTGTTCATTGTATTCTCAGAGTTGTACAACCATCCCCACACTCTGATTTGAGAACAGTTTCATAACCTCAAGAGAAAACCCATAAGCAACCGCAATCACTCACCAGCTCACTATTCTCCGGCCTCTGAAATCGAAAGCAATTGACTTTCTACTTCCACAGATTTTCCTGTTCTAGAGAATTCACAGAAATGCAATCATACAACATGAAGTCTTCTCATACAGATGGCTAACAAACACACGAAAAGATGCTCAACATTTCTCATTATCAGAGAAATGCAAATCAAAACCACTGTGAGGTAGCATCTCACGCCAGTCAGAATGGCTGCTATCAAAAAGTCTACAAACAATAAATGCTGGAGAGGGTGTGGAGAAAAAGGAACGCTTTTACACTGTTGGTGAGAATGCAAACTAGTACAGACACTATGGAGATTCCTTAAAAAACTGGAAATAGAACTGCCATATGACCCAGCAATCCCACTGCTGGGCATACACACCAAGAAAACCAGAACTGAAAGAGACACGTGTACCCCAGTGTTCATCACAGCACTGTTTACAATAGCCAGGACATGGAAGCAACCTAGATGGCCATCGGCAGATGAATGGATAAGAAAGCTGTGGTACCTGTACACAATAGAATATTACTCAGCTATTAAAAAGAATACATTCGAATCAGTTCTAATGAGGTGGATGAAACTGGAGCCTATTATACAGAGCAAAGTAAGTCAGAAAGAAAAACACCCATACAGTATATTAACACATATATATGGAATTTAGAAAGATGGTAATGATGACCCTATATGCGAGGCAGCAAAAGAGACATAGATGTAAAGAGCAGACTTTTGGACTCTGTGGGAGAAGGCAAGGGTGGGATGATTTGAGAGAATAGCATTGAAACACGTATATTATCATGTGTAACATAGATTGCCAGTCCAGGTTAGATGCATGAGACAGGGTGCTCAGGGCTGGTGAACTGGGATGACCCTGAGGGATGGGATTGGGAGGGAGGTGGGAGGGAGGGTCAGGATGGGGACTACACGTATACCCATGGCTGATTCATGTCAATGTATGGCAAAAACCACCACAATATTGTAAAATAATTAGCTTCCAATTAGAATAAATTAAAAAACCATGAAGTCTTCTGTGTAAGGCCTTTAAAAATATGGCATAATATTTTAAAGTTGGTCCATGTTGTAACAGGTATCATATTTTATGATTAATATTTAATTGTATGGATAGATCATATTTTGTTTAGCCATTCTTCAATTTTGGACATTTGGGTTGTTTCTGTTTTCAGCTATGAATAAGAATAATTATTATGATAATGCTGCTATGAACATCCATGCTTTTGTGTGTTACCATTTCTCTTGGGTAGTTATCTAGGAGTAGAATTACTGTGTCGTATGGTGACTCTGTGTTTAACATTTTGAGGAACTGCCAACTGTTTTCCAAGTATTTGAAACTTTTTTCTTTTAACATTTTCACCAGCTATGTCTGAGGGCTCCTATTTCTTTGCCTTCTCACAGAAATTTGTTATTGTCTGTCTTTTGATCCTAGTCATCCTAGTAGGTGTGGAGTGATGTCTCATTATGGTTTTGATATTCAACACCTTAATGACTAATTATGCTAAGCATCTTTTCATGTGCTGGTTGGACATTTGTATATCTTCAGTGGGGAAATAGCTACGCAAATTCTTTGCTTGTTTTTTAATTGGATGATTTATCTTTTTACAAACAAATTTAAGAGTTCTATTCTGGGTAAGTTCCTATTGTCCTTTCAATTCACCCTAAAGGAGTCCCTTTAGTTTCTATTGTAAGGCTGTTTTGCTGGTGATGAATGCTCTCAGCTTTTCTTTATTTGAGAATGTCTCAATTTGCATATAGAATCCTTGGTTGACAATTTTTCTTTTGGTTTTTGAAATGTCGTTTTACTGCTTTCTGATGATTTCTGATAGAAAGTCAGCTGCTAGTCTTATTGAGGACCTCTCGTATGTGATGAGCTGTTTCCTTTCGCTGCTTTCAATGTTCTATCATTATTTTTGGTTTTCAGTAGTTTGATGGTGTTGTGTCTGGATGTGCATTGCCTTCTTGTTGGTTTTTGTAGCTTCTGTGGTTGCAGGGTTGCTAGTTTTTAAGTATGTTGTGGAACTCGTGAGTAAAAAGTAGAAGTAGGTCAACTTACAGAGGCTTCATTGACAGATGAATGGATAAAAAAGATGAGGTATGTATATACAATGGAATATTACTCATCCATAAAAAAGAACAAATTTGAATCAGTTCTAGTGAGGTGATGAACCTAGAGACTGTTGTATAGAGTGAAGTAATTCAGAAAGAGAAACATATTGTGTATTAATGCATATATATGGAATCTAGAAAAATGGCACTGATGAACCTATTTTCAGGGAAGGAATGGAGACACAGACATAGAGAACCAACTTGTGGACCCAGTGGGGGAAGGAGAGAGTAGGACGACTGGAGAAAGTAGTATTGACATAGATACACCACTACGTGTAAAACAGATAGCTAGTGGGAAGTTGCTGTATAACACAGGGAGCCCAGCCTGTGGGCTCTATGTATAATTATGGGTGATCTATGTATAATTATGGCTGATTTACATGTTTCCCAAGTGGCTCAGCAGTAAAGAATCCCCCTCCAATGCAGGAGACACGGGTTTGATCCCTGGGTCAGGAAGATCTCCTGGAGAAGGGAATGGATATCCACTCCAGTATTCTTGCCTAGGAAATCCCATGGACAGAGGAGCCTGGTGGGCTACAGTCCATGTGGTCATAAGAGTAAGACACAACTTAGCAATTAAACTATCCCCAAGGTAGAAACCAACACAACATTGAAAATAATTATTCTCCCTTAAAAAAGTTTAAAAAAATTACAGTGGACAAACCTGTTCTTACTAGGTTTAGAGTGTTAATTGAATAAGTGCTCTTTATTCAAGACTGTTGAATCTTGGAATCAATAAGATTGTTGCAAGCCTTTTGCTAGTTTCCAGAGTTTTTGGAATTTTGATTTCCAATCATTTTTGCTCTTGATTTATGGAGGAATGAATTTATGGAGGGCTTCAGGATGTCATTCCAGAAGTCATGCTCTTCCGTTTTAACCTCAATCATATTCTGTTCTATTTTATCGAAACTTCTGTTCCTCTCTGAAATCTTCTATTTACAGCTGTGATTTCTATAATCTGCTGAAGATCAGTAAGAATTGGCCCAATGTAAATGTGACTCTGTGCCTATAGCATGTCATGTGACCTAATCTATGAAATTCAAAAGCTATCAGCCACGTGGTGTTGAAACACTCTCTCATTATTGTCAGGACAGTGAGAAATTTCCTTTGTATAACTGGTTCAGGTTGTAGGTAGCAGTTGGGCGACTGTAATATTCTCCTGACCCAATCAGATGTCTTGAAGGGGAACTCGACTGTAAGGATGGTATAGAGAGTAGAGAAAGATTTTTCTTTCAAAAAAAGGCTTGCAAAATCAGCAGGGATGGATCTACAGATTGTCATACAGTGTAAAGTAATTCAGACAGAGAAGGAGAAATATCGTATGACATCCCTTATATGTGGAATCTGAAAAGACATGATACAAATGAACTTACAAAACAGAGACTCACAGACTTAAAGAACAAACTTATGGCTGCTGGGGGAAGGGCCAGTTAGGGGGTTTTGGATGGACATGTACACCCTGCTATACTTAAAATGGATAATCAACAAGGTCCTGCTGTACAGCACATGGAACTCTGATCAATGTTATGTGGCAGTCTGGATGGGAGGGGAGTTTGGGAAAGAATGTATACATGAATATGTATGGCTGAGTCTCTCTGCTGTTCACCTGAAATTATCACAACATAGTTAATCAGCTATACTCTTATAAAATAAAATGTTTTTCTTAAAGGCTTGCAAAATAACTAACGTCAGGCTTTGCAGCAGTCTTGACAGCAACCTCTCTAGACTATAGAGTCAGTACTATAGGAACACCTGAAATGTTAGAGAGCCAGGCTGGAAAAAATGAGACATCTTCAGAAAAATGACCAAGACAAAGTCAGAGCAAATTGTCCGTGAGGGCAGAAAGTTGAAAGGGAGCAGGCAGAGAGGTGTTCCTAGGCTATAGGGACTGGACCTCATTCAGTTGCTACATCCTGAATCCTATCAATTGACTGACACAGACAAGACCCTCATGAATATCTGTTGAAAGCATGAAAGTTTAATGAAAAGGACTTGGCTGAAATTTGTTTAATATTTGCTAGCTTCTCTTGGGGCATTCATTGTTAAATTTCTCTTGTGATCATTCTCACCTTGAGGGCATCATAAAGGAATCCTATGTATCTTAAATGCTTATTATTTACTTATAAACCTGCCCAGAGATTTAGCAGAGCTTTTTATTGCATTTTTGCAAATTGAAACACTAAATAGTACTCTCTGTTGCTTGGGAAAAGTTAGTGGCTCAGTCATTCACTCCTAGAAAGCTGTTTCCTGCTCTGGTTTACTACTGTGTCAGCGCAATTAATTTTGTAGATGAATATGTTTAATATTTATTATGAGCTCATGGGGCACTTGCACAATCATTTGAATATCCCTTATGTTCCTAGAATAGAGTGCATAATACATTTTTGCCTTTTAAAAACAATTTGTTGTTGCTTAGTTGCTAAGTTGTGTCCAACTCTTGTGACCCCATGGACTGTAGCCCACTGGGCTCTCCTCTCCATGGGATCTTCCAGACAAGAATACTGGAGTGGGTTGCCATTTCCTTCTCCAGGGTATCTTCTGGACTGAGGGATCGAACTTGCATCTCCTGCCTTGGCAGGCAGATTCTTTCTCACTGAGCTATCTAGGAAGCCTCAAAACAATTTAAACCAGCAATAATTAGAAGGCCTGTATTTGAGTTCCAGCTTTGACCTCTACTATCTAGGAAATGTGGACAAATAATGTTTCTAAGCTTTAATTTCCTCCTTTGTAAAAATAGGTACAATAATACCTTATAATGCTATTGTACAGATTGTGAGAGTTTGAAATTAAAGCTCTTCATATAAAGTATAAAACATCCTTGTCTTTATATTCCTGAGGCCGATTCTTAAAATCCTGCCCACAAATTGGGGTAGTCTTCCTGATGGAGTGGGATTGAAGATACTTTTTCAGATGAATGAGGGCAGGAAGGCAGCCTGGCAGATGGCTGGTAGGTGGCTCTGCTGGCACAGGGGTCTGTGCAGAAACACGAGTGGGGGCTGGAGTGGGAGGAAGCAGCAGAGGGAGCCAAGACTTAGCTGGTCGGGCTGGCACGAGACCGTGAGTGTGCAGTAAGGCAGGAATGTTTATCTTGGGCCTTTTCAGTGTTTACAGGTTGGATGTCTATGTGGACCTACAAATTATCAGCCATCAGCTAGATGGATGCCAGCGTGTCATTTTGATTTCAGCACAAGTTTGTGTGACTTTCTTCTTTGTATTTTTATCTTCTCTGTTCTTCCCCTGCATCCTTCTTTGTCTTCTTCTTCTTTTATTTATGTATTTGTTTGCTGACTTATCTTTTGGTGGACTTGAAACTTGGAGTCTGGTGATATTTCACACTGACTCCGTCGGGCATATGTAGGAATTGCAGTGCTAAGTGGCACCCCGGCTGACACACCTGACCCTCCAGGGGATGGCGGATCCTAGGGACCATTTAACTTGATCATCTCTGTCAGTCACAAAAGTTGAAGTCTTTTTGAATGATATCTACATTTCAACTGCCAAATTTTCTTTTTTTATGATAAAAGTACATTTTATTTTTAAACAAATTGAAGTATAATTGGCATACAAATTTATATTTAGATGTATAACATAGTGATTAAATTTTTGTATACCTTGTGGAATGGCCACCAAAATAAGTCTAGTCACCATTTATCACCTTACAAAGTTAATACAATACCCCTAACTTTATTTCCTATGCTGTACATTACACATCAGTTCAGTTCAGTTCAGTTCAGTCGCTCAGTTGTGTCCGACTCTGCGACTCCATGAATCGCAGCATGCCAGGCCTCCCTGTCCATCACCAACTCCCGGAGTTCACTCAAATTCACGTCCATCGAGTTGGTGATGCCATCCAGCCATCTCATCCTCTGTTGTCCCCTTCTCCTCCTGCCCTCAATCCCTCCCAGCATCAGAGTCTTTCCCAATGAGTCAACTCTTCGCATGAGGTGGCCAAAGTACTGGAGTTTCAGCTTTAGCATCATTCCTTCCAAAGAACACCCAGGGCTGATCTTCAGAATGGACTGGTTGGATGTCCTTGCAGTCCAAGGGACTCTCAAGAGTCTTCTCCAACACCACAGTTCAAAAGCATCAATTCTTCGGCACTCAGCTTTCTTCACAGACCTACTCTCACATCCATACATGACCACTGGAAAAACCATAGCCTTGACTAGACGGACCTTTGTTAGCAAAGTAATGTCTCTGTTTTTGAATATGCTATCTAGGTTGGTCATAACTTTTCTTCCAAGGAGTAAGCGTCTTTTAATTTCATGGCTGCAGTCACCATCTGAAGTGATTTTGGAGCCCCCCCAAAATAAAGTCTGACACTGTTTCCACTGTTTCCCCATCTATGTTCCATGAAGTGATGGGACCAGATGCCATGATCTTCATTTTCTGAATGTTGAGCTTTAAGCCAACTTTTTCACTCTCCTCTTTCACTTTCATCAGGAGGCTTTTTAGTTCCTCTTCACTTTCTGGGTGGTGTCATCTGCATATCTGAGGTTATTGATATTTCTCCTGGCAATCTTGATCCCAGCTTGCACTTATTACCCATGGCTTAGTTATTTTCTGCCATTTTGTGCCCTTTGACTAACATACTAACATCGCTACATTTCTCCCACTCCCCTGCCTCTAATAACCATGAATACATGTCCTTGGCAGTGAAAGTACCAACTACCGAATTTTCACATGTGAATTCTGATGAGAAAAGCTGGCAGTGTTGCTCTGCTTAAGTACAGACTTAAGTTCAGAAAACAAAACCCAGTACAGAATAAATTACAGAAACGAGTTAATCACTTTTCAAAGGGAATACCTTTTCTCAGAACGGCTACTTATTCAGCAAAAAGATTATTGGCTGCAGGTAGTAATCAGTTTTTACATATCAGAGGAATGCCAAGAAAGAATGACGTGGCCCTCTCCTTAAGAAGTCAGAAACACTTCTGGGGAGAAAAGAAAGAGGGTGTTTGCTGAGGTCTGCTCTTAGACAGACATTACATGTTTGGTACAGTTGAGACAGGAGAGAAAAAAACCTTTCTCTAGCCCCTCTCTGTGACCTGGTGAAATGATATCTTTTCAAAACCAGCACCTCCATTTGCAGTCCTCATCACGTTCTCCTCTGTCTTTTAAGAGCGTGTCTCATTAGCCGTCCTTATCTTCTTGTCTCTTCAGGATGCTTCTATGTAACCCCTACCTTCAACCTACCAACATGCTCATGCCTTTCCTGTCCCCTTGTCCTACTCTTCAGTGACAGACCTTTCCCCTCCCCCTCTTGGCAAAACCTTTTGAAATGCTAACTTACCTTTGTTGCTTTAAATCTCTGTCCTAACTCTTTGTAGTTTGAGATTTTCTCTTATCACTTTATTGCAGCCATGTTTTCTAGGATCAGCAGTGAATGTCTCCAGGACTTGTGATCCTGAGTTGCTGGTCAAAGAATTGTGATAGATGTGGGTCCTGAAATCAGATCTCTTAGATTCAGATTCAAGCCACGTGACTATCTGTGTATTTGTGAGCAGTTATTTATGCTCTGTAAAATGGGCAAAAATAATTGCAACTAAGTGAGTTATGAAGATTATGTGGAATATATAAATTGATGTAAAATGCTTAGAGGAGGGCTGAGTAAGCACACAGAAATTTAAAAATATTTTTATTGCATTTGGAAAGCAAATGAATGAGAATTTCAAGAAAGAATAGGTGACTGTTATGGGAAAATCCCCTCAAAGATGTGGACAACTTGACCCTTGGTATCTGTGAATGTGACCTCACTGAGAAATAGAGCCTTTACAGATGTCATAAAGATGAAAATTAACAAGAGGTCACACTTGTTAGAACCTGTAGAACAGGTGCTTGATCCAGTATGCCTGGCATCCTGATGAGCAGACGAGAGACACATGGGAAGATGCCTGTGGTGACAGAAAGTGGGGGGAGGCTGTGAGCCAAGAACACAGAGAGTAGTGGCTGCGACCAGAAGCTGGAAAGAAGCAGGAGGACTCTATCCAGAGTGTCAGAGGGAGCACGCCCCTGCCAATCCCTGGATTCAGGCTTCCAGCCTCCACGAGGGCAAGTGAATGCATTTATGCAGTTTTCAGCTGCCCAGTCTGTGGTGCTATGCTATGGGAGCCTTGGGAAAATGAAACAGCCATCAGCAATCAGAGGCTTTACAGAAATGGGAGGATGAACGTGGAAAGACAGTGGATGAATCTGCCAACACTGAGGCTGTTGCCAAGAGAGCTGATGGGGAATTAAAGAGTCTGTCAGGGTGTGAAGAGAAATGGTGGCTCTAGACACGGAGCCTTCATCTTATGTTTATGAGTTGAAAGGAGAAACTGGAGATTAGACGCAGGACACAGTGGGGTAAAGAGTGGGACTTCGACAGAAAAAGAAGAAAAATTGTCCATTTTTGAGCAGAAGGAGAAACTGTGAGAGGAGAGACATTTTTTTTTTTCCATCCACTTGCTGAAGAGAGCAGGCGTACGTGTTGAAGTCAGACCCCTTGAAAGACAGGGACCCCCTGGCTTAACTACCATGAAAACACAGTTGGAAGAATAAGTTCCATGTAGGAGGAGGGCACTTCTTTTGCAGCATTAAGACTCAAAATTGGGAGAAGAAATAGATGTAATAACAAATGTTAAGATGGGAATAAAATATAATTAGTTTGGCTACAACACTTGTTTTGAAAATGTGAATTTGTTCCAACATGATTGATATATTAGGGAACAATTTGAGCATAACTGGAATTTTCCATGTGCTTATTATGCACCAGACATTCACAGGAAACACTAGGTGAACACAGAAGAGTCCACCCAGCTGGCCCGGGTCACACACAAACACATGCACTCATACACACGCATCTTGAACATCTACCACTGTATCAGTTCACTATTAGTGTTTTAAGTCACATCTGTCCATGTCTGGTGTTAAAAATTTCCTTCCTATTTCTGATAACCCTCCTTCCACCACTTGACTGTAAATCACAAGCTGCAGTTCTTTCCACACAAGTAAATCTCATGTCTTCACAATATAAAATGAAATATTTATTGTAGTACTTATGTATTTCTTAAGCATTAACATGTATAACACTTACTAAAATTTTGATTAGGTTCCTATCCTTTCTTTTTTTTTTTTTTTGAAAAAGAATGGCAACCCACTCCAATATTCTTGCCTGAGAAATCCCATGGACAGAGGTGCCTGGCAGGCTACAGTCCATGGAGTCACGAAAGAGTCGGACACGACTGAGCAACTAAACAACAACATATTTTGGGCTTCCCAGCTTGCTTAATGGTAAAGAATCCTCCCTCCAATGCAGGAGATGTGGGTTCTATCCCTGGGTTGGGAAGATCCCCTGGAGGAGGAAATGGCAATCCACTCCAGTGGATCCTGGAGAATCCCCTGGACAGTGGAGCCTGGTGGGCTACAGTCCTTGGAGTTGCAAAGTCAGACATGATTAAGCATACACACATGCTTCTTCTGTGACAATATTAAACAAGAGCTGGGGCATTATTCAGTTCAGTTCGGTTCAGTCTCTCAGTCATGTCTGTCTCTTTGTGACCCCATGAATTGCAGCACGCCAGGCCTCCCTGTCCATCACCAACTCCTGGAGTTCACCCAAACTCATGTTCATCAAGTCAGTGATACCATCCAGCCATCTCATCCTCTGTCGTCCCCTTCTCCTCCTGCCCCCAATCCCTCCCAGCATGAGAGTCTTTTCCAATGATCCAACTCTTCGCATGAGGCGGCCAAAGTATTGGAGTTTCAGCTTCAGCATCAGTCCTTCCAAAGAACACCCAGGACTGATCTCCTATAGAATGGACTGGTTGGATCTCCATTTTTACTATGTCTTAATTTAGATGAAACTAACCTTTAAGTATAAGACAATTTACTTTTAAACTTATAAACAGACCGTTTAATCATAATGTCCCATGGGAAGTATTAGACATTTTAAAATATAGGTTTTCAAATGAGAAAAAATAGGGGAGGCAGTCCTAAGATGGCAGAGGAATAGGACGGGGAGACCACTTTCTGCCCCACAAATTCATCAAAAGAACATTTCAATGCTGAGTAAATGCCACAAAACAACTTCTGAATGTCAGCAGAGGACATCAGGCACCCAGAAAAGCAGACCATTGTCTTCGAAAAGAGATAGGAAAAAATATAAAAGACAAAAAAAGAGACAAAAGAGGGAGGGACGGAGCTCCATCCCGGGAAGGGAATCTTAAAAAGAGAGAGGTTTCCAAACACCAGGAAACACTCTCACTGCCAAGTCCTTGGTGAGCCTTGGAAGCGCAGAGGGCAACATAACAGGGAGGAAAAATAAATAAATAATTAAAACCCACAGATTTCGAGCCCAATGGTAACTCCCCCAGCGGAGAAGCAGCGCAGATGCCTGCATCTGCCACTAGCAAGCTGGGGCTGGGCAGGGAGGTGCAGGCTGCATTGCTTAGAGTAAGGATCAGACCTGAATGCCCCGAGGGTAATCAGAGCAAACTAACCGAACTAACTTGGGCTAGCAAACCAGACTGTGGGATAGCTACCACGTGAAAGGCTCTAACATAAGACACCACCAAGACTGCGCACAGGACAAAGGATGGAACAGAATTAGCCGGCTGCAGACCATCCCCCTCCCATGACAGGCAGCCAGAGCTGGAAGGGTCGGAAGGGGGCAACCGCAGCCCCAGAGAGACATTATCTACCAAACTGGAAGCAGGCTCCTTTGCTAACTAAGACTTCTTGGGGTTCTGGACAGTCATCATCCGCCTGAGACGGTGTGCCAGTTGTATACACAGAAAACCAAGCACCAGGGACGGGAGAGGCAATAAGTCGCAGCGACCGCACTAGACAAACACTTGAGCTACTCGGACCTGGGAAGGGCACAAAACGCAGGCCCAACCGAGTCTGCGCCTCTGAGGACTACCTGAGTGCCTGAGCTTGAGCGGCTTAGACCTGGGAGGTGCATGCTGCCTGGGGCTGACCTCAGACGGTTCCCGGCGGACCAACCTAGAGCCTGAGCTGTGTGCGCTGTGAGCAGGGGCAGGCCCAGTGTGGCTGAGAGACTGCGAGCACACACCAGTGTTATTTGTTTGCAGCGTCCCTCCCTCCCCACAGCGTGACTGAACAAGTGAGCCTAAAAAAAGTGTCCACCACTGCCCCCTTGTGTCAGGGTAGAAATCAGACACTGAAGAGACCAGCAAACAGAAGAAGCTAAAACAGAGGGAACCACCTTGGAAGTGACAGGTGCCATAGATTAAAACCCTGTCATTAGTACCGACTACATAGGAAGGGGCCTATAGATTTTGAGAAATATAAGCCAGACCAAGGAACTATCCGAAAATGAACTGACCCCACACTGCCCACAACAACACCAGAGAAAGTCCTAGATATATCTTTACTATTTTTATGGTCATTCTTTTTTTTTCTTTTTTTAACTTTTTAAAATTTTTAAGTCCTCTATTACTCCTTTAATTTTCATTTTTATAAGCTACTATTACTTTTCAAAAAAGACCCTATATTTAAAGCAAACTTCATATATATATGTATTTTAATAATTTTTGTGACTTTTTTCTTCTTCTTTTCTTTAATATTGTATTTTTGAAAATCCAACCTGTACTCTACATTTTTAATCTTTGCTTTTCAGTAGTTGTTATCAATTTTGTATCTTCAAAAACTCAGTCTTCAATACCCATATTTACTTGGGAGCGAGATTACTGGCTTGACTGCTCTCTCCTCCTTTGGACTGTCCTTTTTCTCCACCAGGTCGCCTCTGTCTCCTCCCTCCCCCTTCTCTTCTCTACCCAACTCTGTGAATCTCTGTGTGTTCCAGATGGTAGAGAACACTTAGGGAAATGATTATTGGCTGAATCTGTCCCTCTCCTTTTCATTTCCCTTTTTTATCCTCCTGGCCACCTCTGTCTCCTTCTACCCTCTTCTCTTCTCTGTATAACTCCGTGAACATCTCTGAGTGGTCCAGAATGTAGAGCACACATAAGGAAGTGATTACTGGCTAGCTTGCTCTCTCTTTTATTGATTCCACCTCATCTCATTCGGGTCACCTCTAACTCCCTTCTCCCTCTTCTCTTCTCCATGTAACTCTGTGAGCCTCTCTGGGTGTCCCTCAATGTGGAGAAACTTTTCATCTTTAACCTAGATGTTTTATCAATGGTGCTATATAGAAGGAGAAGTCTTGAGACTACTGTAAAAATAAGACTGAAAACCAGAAGCAGGAGGCTTAAGTCCAAATCCTGAGAACATCAGAGAACTCCTGACTCCAGGGAACATTAACTGATAGGAGCTCATCAAACGCCTCCATACCTACACTGAAACCAAGCACCACCCAAGGGCCAACAAGTTCCAGAGCAAGACATACCACACAAATTCTCCAGCAACACAGGGACACAGCCCTGAGCTTCAATATACAGGCTGCCCAAAGTTACCCCAAAACTATTGAAATCTCATCACTCAGTACTGAACACTTCATTGCACTCCAGAGAGAAGAAATCCAGCTCCACCCACCAGAACACTGACACAAGCTTCCCTAACCAAGAAACCTTGACAAGCCACCTGTACAACCCCACCCACAGTGAGGAAACTCCACAATAAAGAGAACTCCACAAACTGCCAGAATACAGAAAGGCCACCGCAAACACAGCAATATAAACAAGATGAAGAGACAGAGGAATGCCTAACAGGTAAAGGAACAAGATAAATGCCCACCAAACCAAACCAAAGAGGAAGAGATAGGGACTCTACCTGATAAAGAATTCCAAATAATGATAGTGAAAATGATCCAAAATCTTGAAATCAAAATGGAATCACAGATAAATAGCCTGGAGACAAGAAAGGTTTAACAAGGACCTAGAAGATGCAAGAAAGTTTTCACAAGGACCTAGAAGAAATAAAAAAGAGTCAGTATGTAATGAATAATGCAATAAATGAGATCAAAAACACTCTGGAGGCAACAAATAGTAGAATAACGGAGGCAGAAGATAGGATTAGTGAAGTAGAAGATAGACTGGTAGAAATAAATGAATCAGAGAGGAAACAAGAAAAATGAATTAAAAGAAATGAGGACAATCTCAGAGATCTCCAGGACAATATGAAACACTCCAACATTTGAATCATAGGAGTCCCAGAAGAAGAAGACAAAAAGAAAGACCATGAGAAAATACTTGAGGAGATAATAGTTGAAAACTTCTCTAAAATGGGGAAGGAAATAATCATCCAAGTCCAAGAAACCCAGAGAGTCCCAAACAGGATAAACTCAAGGCGAAACACCCCAAGACACATATTAATCAAATTAACAAAGATCAAACACAAAGGCCAAATATTAAAAGCAGCAAGGGAAAAACAACAAATAACACACAAGGGGACTCCCATAAGGATAACAGCTGATCTTTCAATAGAAACTCTTCAGGCCAGGAGGGAATGGCAAGACATATTTAAAGTGATGAAAGAAAATAACCTACAGCCCAGATTACTGTACCCAGCAAGGATCTCATTCAAATACGAAGGAGAAATCAAAAGCTTTAGAGACAAGCAAAAGCTGAGAGAATTCAGCACCACCAAAGCAGCTCTCCAACAAATGCTAAAGGATACTCTCTAGACAGGAAACACAAAACAGGTGTATAAACCAGAACCCAAAACAATAGAGTAAATGGCAACAGGATCGTACTTATCAATAATTACCTTAAACATAAATGGGTTGAATGCCCCAACCAAAAGACAAAAACTAGCTGAATGGATACAAAAACAAGACCCCGATATATGTTGTTTACAAGAGACCCACCTCAAAACAAGGGGTACATACCGACTGAAAGTGAAGGAATGGAAAAAGATACTCCAAGCAAATAGAGACCAAAAGAAACAGGAGTAGAAATACTCATATTAGATAAAATAGACTTTAAAACAAAGTCTGTGAAAAGAGAGAAAGAAGGACACTACATAATGATCAAAGGATCAATCCAAGAAGAAGATATAACAATTAGAAATATATATGCACCCAACATAGGAGCTCTGCAATATGATAATCACGATAGTGTGATCACTCACCTAGAGCCAGACATCCTGGAATGTGAAGTCAAGTGGGCCTTAGGAAACATCACTACGAAAAAAGCTAGTGGAGGTGATGGAATTCCAGTAGAGCTGTTTCAAATCCTGAAAGATGATGCTGTGAAAGTGCTGCACTCAATATGCCAGCAAATTTGAAAAACTCAGCAGTGGCCACAGGACTAGAAAAGGTCAGTTTTCATTCCAATCCCAAAGAAAGGCAATGCCAAAGAATGCTCAAACTACCACACAATTGCACTCATCTCACATGCTAGTAAAGTAATGCTCAAAATTCTCCAAACCAGGCTTCAGCAATATGTGAACAGTGAACTTCCAGATGTTCAAGCTGATTTTAGAAAAGGCCGAGGAACCAGAGATCAAATTGCCAACATCTGCTGGATCATCAAAAAAGCAAGAGAGTTCCAGAAAAACATCTATTTCTGCTTTACTGACTATGCCAAAGCCTTTGACTGTGTGGATCACAATAAACTGTGGAAAATTCTGAAAGAGATGGGAATATCAGACATGACTTGCCTCTTGAGAAACCTGTATGCAGGTCAGGAAGCAACAGATAGAACTGGACATGGAACAACAGACTGGTTCCAAATAGGAAAAGGAGTACGTCAAGGCTATATATTGTCACCCTGCTTATTTAGCTTATATGCAGAGTACATCATGAAAAATGCTGGGCTGGAAGAAGCACAAGCTGGAATCAAGATTGATGAGAGAAATATCAATAACTTCAGATATGCAGATGACACCATCCTTATGGCAGAAAGTGAAGAGGAACCAAAAAGCCTCTTGATGAAAGTGAAAGAGGAGAGTGAAACAGTTGGCTTAAAGCTCAACATTCAGAAAATGAAGATCATGCCATCTGGTCCCATCACTTCATGGGAAATAGATGTGGAAACAGTGAAAACAGTGTCAGACTTTATTTTTTTGGGCTCCAAAATCACTGCAGATGGTGACTGCACCCATGAAATTAAAAGATGCTTACTACTTGGAAGAAAAGTTATGACCCATCGAGATAGCATATTGAAAAGCAGGGACATTACTGTGCCAACAAAGGTCCATCTAGTCAAGGCTATGGTTTTTCCTGTGGTCAAGTATGGATGTGAGAGTAGGACTGTGAAGAAAGCTGAGTGCCGAAGAATTGATGCTTTTGAACTGTGATGTTGGAGAAGACTCTTGAGAGTCCCTTGGACTGCAAGGAGATCCAACCAGTCCATTCTGAAGGAGATCAACCCTGGGATTTCTTTGGAGGGAATGATGCTGAAGCTGAAACTCCAGTACTCTGGCCACCTCATGCGAAGTGTTGACTCATTGGAAAAGACTGTGATGTTGGGAGGGATTGGGAGCAGGAGGAGAAGGGGACGACAGAGGATGAGATGGTTGGAAAACGTCACTGACTTGATGGATGTGGGTCTGAGTGAACTCCGGGAGTTGGTGATGGACAGGGAGGCCTGTTGTGCTGTGATTCCTGGTGTCACAAAGAGTCGGACACGACTGAGCGACTGAACTGAACTGATGAAAGGAGAAATTAACAATAACACAACAATAGTAGGAGACTTTAATACCCCATTCACACCTATGGATAGATCGACTGAACAGAAAATTAACAAAGAAACACAAACTTTAAATGATACAATAGACCAGTTAGACCTAATTGATATCTATAGGACATTTCACCCCCAAACAATGAATTTCAGCTTTTTCTCAAGTGCTCATGGAACCTTCTCCAGGATAGATCACATCCTGGGCCATAAATCTAGCCTTGGTAAATTCGAAATAATTGAAATCATTCCAAGCATCTTTTCTGACCATAATGCAGTAAGATTAGATCTCAATTACAGGAGAAAAACTATTAAACATTCCAACATATGGAGGCTAAACAGCACTCTTCTGAATAACCAACAAATCACAGAAGAAATCAAAGTATGCATAGAATTGAAGGAAAATGAAAACACAACAACCCAAAACCTGTGGGAACTGTAAAAGCAGTTCTAAGGGGAAAGTTCATAGCAATACAGGCATACTTCAAGAAACAGGAAAAAAGTCAAATAAATAACCTAACTCTACACCTAAAGCAACAAGAAAAGGAAGAAATGGAGAACACCAGGGTTAGAAGAAGAAAATAAATCTTAAAAATTAGGGCAGAAATAAATGCAAAAGAAACAAAAGAGACCATAGCAAAAATCAACAAAGCCAAAAGCTGGTTCTTTGAAAGGATAAATAAAATTGACAAACCATTAGCCAGACTCATCAAGAAACAAAGGGAGAAAAATCAAATCAATAAAATTAGAAATGAACATGGGTAGTTCTATTTGCAATTTTTAAAGGAATCTCCACCCTGTTCTCCATAGTGGCTGTACTCGTTTGCATTCCCACCAACAGTGTAGGAGGGTCAGCAATCCCATTGCTGGGCATACACACCAAGGAAACCAGAATTGAAAGAGACACATGTACCCCAATGTTCATCGCAGCACTGTTTATAATAGCCAGGACATAGAAACAACCTAGATGTCCATCAGCAGATGAATGGATAAGAAAGCTGTGGTACATATACACAATGGAGTATTACTCAGCCGTTAAAAAGAATTCATTTGAATCAGTTCTGATGAGATGGATGAAACTGGAGCCGATTATACAGAGTGAAGTAAGCCAGAAAGAAAAACACCAATACAGTATACTAACACATATATGTGGAATTTAGAAAGATGGCAACGACGACCCTGTATGCAAGACAGCAAAAAAGACACAGATGTGTATAACGGACTTTTGGACTCAGAGGGAGAGGGAGAGGGTGGGATGATTTGGTAGAATGGCATTGTAACAGGTATACTATCATGTAAGAATTGAATCGCCAGTCTATGTCCGATGCAGGATACAGCATGCTTGGGGCTGGTGCACGGTGATGACCCAGAGAGATGTTATGGGGAGGGAGGTGGGAGGGGGGTTCATGTTTGGGAATGCATGTACACCCATGGTGGATTCATGTCAATGTATGGCAAAACCAATACAGTATTGTAAAGTAAAATAAAGAAAAAATAAAAATTAAAAAAAAATGATGCACATCAAATAAAAATGGTAAAAAAGAAAAAAAAAGAAGTGAACATGGGGAGATCACAATAGACAACACAGAAATACAAAGGATCATAAGAGACTACTATCAGTAATTATATGCCAATAAAATGGACAACTTGGAAGAAATGGACAAATTGTTAGAAAAGTACAACTTTTCAAAACTGAACTAGGAAGAAATAGAAAATCTTAACAGACCCATCACAAGCACGGAAATTGAAACCGTAATCAGAAATCTTCCAGCAAACAAAAGCCCAGGTCCAGACAGCTTCACAACTGAATTCTACCAAAATTTTAGAGAAGAGCTAACACCTATCCTACTGAAACTCTTCCAGAAAATTTCAGAGGAAGATAAACTGCCAAACTTATTCTATGAGGCCACCATTGCCCTAATACCAATACCTGACAAAGATGCCACAAAAAAAGAAAACTACAGGCCAATATCACTGATGAGCATAGATGCAAAAATCCTTAACAAAATTCCAGCAATCAGAATCCAACTACACATTAAAAAGATCAAACACTATGACCAAGCGGGCTTTATCCCAGGGATGCAAGGATTTTTCAATATCTGCAAATCAAACAATGTAATTCACCACATTAACAAACTGAAAAATAAAAGCCATATGATTATCTCAATAGATGCATAGAAAGCCTTTGACAAAATTCAACATCCATTTATGATAAAAACTCTCCAGAAAGAAGGAATAGCAGGAACATACCTCAACATAATAAAAGCTATATATGACAAACCCACGGCAAACATTATCCTCAATGGTGAAAAATTGAAAGCATTTCCCCTAAAGTCAGGAACAAAGCAAGGGTGCCCACTTTCACCACTACTATTCAATATAGTTCTGGAAGTTTTAGCCACAGCAATCAGAGCAGAAAAAGAAATAAATAGAATCTAAATTGGAAAAGAAGAAGTAAAACTCTCCTGGTTTGCAGATGACACGATCCTCTACATAGAAAACCCTAAAGACTCCAGAAAATTACTAGAGCTAATCAATGAATATAGTAAAGTTGCAGGATATAACATCAACACACAGAAATTCCTTGCATTCCTATACACTAATAATGAGAAAAGAGAGAGAGAAATTAAGGAAACAATTCCATTCACCATTGCAATGAAAAGAATATAATACTTAGGAATACATCTACCTAAAGAAACTAAAGACCTATATATAGAAAACTATAAAACACTGGTGAAAGAAATCAAAGAAGACACTGATAGATGGAGAAATATACCATGTTCATGGATCGGAAGAATCAATATAGTGGAAATGAGTATACTACCCAAAGCAATCTACAGATTCAATGCAATCCCTATCAAGCTACCAGCGGTATTTTTCACAGAGCTAGAACAAATAATTTCAAAATTTGTATGGAAATACAAAAAAACTCGAATAGCCAAAGCAATCTTGAGAAAGAAGAATGGAACTGGAGGAATCAGCGTGCCTGACTTCAGGCTCTACTACAAAGCCACAGTCATCAAGACAGTATGGTACTGGCACAAAGACAGAAATATAGATCAATGGAACAAAATAGAAAGCCCAGAGATAAATCCACACACCCATGGACACCTTATCTTTGACAAAGGAGGCAAGAATATACCATGGATTAAAGACAATCTCTTTAACAAGTGGTGCTGGGGAAACTGGTCAATCACTTGTTAAAGAATGAAACTAGATCACTTTCTAACACCATACAGAAAAATAAACTCAAAATGGATTAAAGATCTAAATGTAAGACCAGAAACTATAAAACCCCTAGAGGAGGACATAGGCAAAACACTCTCTGACATAAATCACAGCAGGATCCTCTATGACCCACCTCCCAGAATACTGGAAATAAAAGCACAAATAAACAAATGGGACCTAATTAAAATTAAAAGCTTCTGCACAACAAAGGAAACTATAAGCAAGGTGAAAAGACAGCCTTCAGAATGGGAGAAAATAATAGCAAATGGAGCAACTGACAAACAACTAATCTCAAAAATACACAAGCAACTCCTGCAGCTCAATTCCAGAAAAATAAATGACCCAATCAAACAATGGGCCAAAGAACTAAATAGACATTTCTCCAAAGAAGACATATGGATGGCTAACAAACACATGAAAAGATGCTCAACATCACTCATTATCAGAGAAATGCAAATCAAAACCACAATGAGGTACCATTTCACACCAGTCAGAATGGCTGTGATCCAAAAGTCTACAAGCACTAGATGCTGGAGAGGGTGTGGAGAAAAGGGAACCCTCTTACACTGTTGGTGGGAATGCAAACTAGTACAGCCACTATGGAGAACAGTGTGGAGACTCCTTAAAAAACTGGAAATAGAACTGCCTTATGACCCAGCAATCCCACTGCTGGGCAAACACACCGAGGAAACCAGAATTGAAAGAGACACGTGTACCCCATCGCAGCACTGCTTATAATAACCAGGACATGGAAGCAACCTAGATGTCCATCAGCAGATGAATGGATAAGAAAGCTGTGGTACATATACACAATGGAGTATTACTCAGCCATTAAAAGGAATATGTTTGAATCAGTTCTAATGAGGTGGATGAAACTGGAGCCGATTATACAGAGTGAAGTAAGCCAGAAAGAAAAACACCAATACAGTATAATAACACATATATATGGAATTTAGAAAGATGGTAACAATAACCCTGTATGAGAGACAGCAAAAGAGACACAGATATATAGAACAGTCTTTTGGACTCTGTGGGAGAGGGAGAGGGTGGGATGATTTGGGAGGATGGCATTGAAACATGTATAATATCACTAAGAAATGAATCGCCAGTCTAGGTTCGATGCAGGGTGCAGGATGCTTGGGGCTGGTGCACTGGGATGATCTGGAGGGATGGTGTGGAGGGGGGAGGTGGAAGGGGGGTTTGGGATTGGGAACATGTGTATACCCGTTGCGGATTCATGTTGGTATGTGGCAAAACCAATACAATATTGTAAAGTAAAATAATAATAATAAAAAATAAATTTTAAAAGTGAGAAAAAATAAAATGAGAAATACATACCAATTTGGAGTCGGGAGAGGAGAAAAATCCCTATCAAACTTAGGAAATACAGGACAAAACCCAAACAAAACATTTCACACAATTTCTCAGAAAGCATTTTAGGAAGACCAAATTGTTTTTTCTTTCTAAAGACAGAGTCTTCAACGGATATTATATATGTAAACAGTTCAGCAAGTACTTATAGAGTTGCCATATATACATACATACACTGTGTATGGAGCTTCCCAGGTGGTGCTAGTGGTAAAGAACCCACTTGTCAATGCAGGAGACCTAAGAGACACGAGTTTGATCCCTGGGTTGAGAAGATCCCTTAGAGAAGAAAATGGCAAACCATTCCAGTATTTTTGCCTGGGAAATCCCATGGACAGAGGAGCCTGGTGGGATATAGTCCACAGGGTCACAAAGAGTCAGACATGGCTGAACAACTAAGCACACACATACACACCATGTACATAACATAGACGATTATATATACACAATCTTGTATTATATACATGATATTTTTGATACTGTGCTAAGGAACAGAACAGAACCTCTGAAAGGAACAGAACTATAAATAAGAAACATTCACGTTGAAGAGAAAGGAATTTACACATGAAGCAGGTAAGAAGCCAAAAATGTCATGAGTTAATGCCCCATTAAGCAGTATAGATAAAATGTGCTTTAGGTGCTCAGTGCAAGGATTCACAGCTCTCTCCTGTGACTGGCTAAAGCAAAATCTCTTACAGTTGCTGATGCGTGGACCTTTCCGCGGGGATCAGGGTGGCTGGAAGTGTCTTCATATAAGAGCAGGGAGCTTCCTAACCTCAGGGGATAAAAGAACTCATCTTCTCTTTAGATTCTCTGTGCTTCTTTGTGCTTCCAAAGCATAAAGTTATCAACATCAGACTCAGCCACAGTTATCCTTTTGCTGAGCAGACCCTACATCTCCTGTAACATGCCAGACAGCCTAAACTACAAAACATTGTTTTTAAAAAATCTCACTTGAAAACTTCGACTTATTTTTTAGTATAATCAGAGTTCAGTTTTCAAATTAATTTTCATAGACCTTGAGGGTCTATTTAATACATGGATTAGACTCCTATCTGTCTTATGAAGAGGATCAGAGAGACACGTGAACAAAATTTTGAAACTATTGTTAAGATGATGAGATATGGGTGGACGCAAGAAAAGTGATGATGTGTGTGTGTTTAGTGTGCTCAGTCGGTTCAGTTGTTGCCTGTCTCTTTGTGGCCCCATGGACCATAGCCCACCAGGCCTCTCTGTCCATGGGATTCCCCAGGCAAGAATATTGAAGTGGGTTGCCTTTTTCTATTCCAGGGGATCTTCCTGACCCAAGGATTGAAACCACGGTTCCTATTAGGCAGGTGTGTTCTTTACCACCAGTGCCACCTGGGAAGCCCAAGATGATGAATACCACCCAGAAACGCTGGGGTTTATGAGGGGTCTCCTAAGGACTGTGACTATTATTTCTAGCTCTAGTAACAGCTAATGGATATTACATGACTATGAGGACTTGCCTAAGAAAACTAAGGTCTCAGAAAAAATGTGTGACAAATAATGAAATTATACAGTCTCATCCCCAAATGCTATTCAGGAAAGAATGTTGTTGAATAATTTTTTAAAGAGATTGGCTTATTTTATTAAGGACCAAGGTATATTTCAGGAGAAGGCAATGGCACCCCACTCCAGTACTCTTGCCTGGAAAATCCTATGGACGGAGGAGCCTGGTAGGCTGCAGTCCATGGGGTCACTGAGAGTCGGACACGACTGAGCGACTTCACTTTCACTTTTCACTTTCACGCACTGGAGAAGGAAATGGCAACCCACTCCAGTGTTCTTGCCTGGAGAATCCCAGGGACGGGGGAGCCTGGTGGGCTGCCATCTCTGGGGTCGCACAGAGTCGGACATGACTGAAGTGACTTAGCAAGGTATGTTTCCATACAACATTGTGAAATGATTTCCAGAATATATCATATAGTGAAAAAAGTGTAAAAAACATGCATTTTGCCATTTGTTTAAGAAAAAGAATGTGTGAATATATATATATATATATATATATATATATATATATATATATAGTGAAAGTTGCTAGGTCATGTCTGACTCTTTGTGACACCATGGACTGTAGCCTGCCAAGCTCTTCTCTCCATGGAATTATCCAGGCAGGAATACTGGAGTGGGTTGCTATGCCCTCCTCAGGGGATCTTCCCAAGCCAGGGGTTGAACCCAGGTCTCCTGCATTACAAGCGGATTCTTTACCATCTGAGCCATCAGGGAAGCCTACATGTATACACACACACACACACACATACACACATATCCCTGGAGTAGGAAATAGCAACCCACTCCAGTATTCTTGCCTGAAAAATCCTAAGAACAAAGGGACCCAGCGGGCTACAGACTAAATGGTTGCAAAGAATCAGACATGACTGAGTGACTATGCGTGCACAGACACATATGCACACATGTACATATTCTTAAGTTAAAAGTAGTCGTTTGAAGAATTCTCTGGTGGCTTAGTGGTAAAGACCCTGCCTGCCAATGCAGGAGATGCAAGTTCCAACCCTGGGTTGGGAAGATCCCCTGGAAAAGGAAATAGCAACCCACTCCAGTATTTTCACCTGGAAAATCCCATGGACAGAGGAGCCTAGCGGGCTACCATCCATAGAGTCGCAAAGAGTCAGACATGACTTAGCAACTAAACAGCAACAACAATCCTTTGAAAGAGAAATTATAAGATAATGACTACACATGTGGGATGGAGGACCTAAGTCTGAGGAGTCTAGAAAAGAAACTATACTTATATTTTATGTATTGACAATTAATAGCACTTAATTAAAAAATAATTCCTAAAATTTAAAAAAAAAAATGAATGAACCTCTGTGTCTACATGGGTTTCCCAGGTGACTCTAGTGGTAAAGAACTCGCCTGCCACTGCAGGTAGACATGAGAGATGCAGGTTCAATCCCTGGGTAAGAAAGATACCATGGAGGAAGGCATGGCAACCCACTCCAGTATTCTTGCCTGGTGAATCCCATGGACAGAGGAGCCTGGCAGGCTACAGTCCATGGGCTTGCAAAGAGTTAGACATGACTGAAGCAACTTAACACGCCCATGTGTCTACACAGTGTAATCACACAGTGAGCGACCATCCCAAGTGACTTTAAAACCTAGAGGGGTATGAAATATTCCTTTAGTAGATGGTGGTTTCGATGCTGATCATCTGAGTCTGTGGTGTGTGTCACATGGAGAGGCTGTATGTGATTGTGGGGGATGTTCGCTGTGTCACATTGGGACGTTGTATGTGATCATGGGGGAGGTTCTGTGTGTGGGTGGGCAGCAGGAGAATGGGAAATCTATGTTCTACCCCTCAATTTCTGTGAACCTTAAAATGCTCTGAATACAATGCAGTCTTAAAAAAAGGAAAACCAAGAAAAAAAAAAAAACCCCAGTGACACCTTTCATGCTCATGAGTTGAGTCATCTTATGCTGGATGGCTTTACCTGTGAATCTCTGTCAAGTCAACTGAACTTGTTTTAAAAGTCACTGAGTTTATACAACTGGAAACCATAAGCAACCTGGTCGGACCCTCAGTGCAGTGTTAGTACATTAGTTTTGACATCACTGGCAATGATACCAGGTGCATGCTCATGTACTGGAAACGGTTTTCATTTCCCTAGATTTTTTTTTTTCATGTCTGCAGATGCCACAGAAAGCAGATGAATACTGTCAGTGATTCTAGACTGTTAGAAGACCCAGCCGTTACATAGGACACCTGAAACTTTATGATGGATCCTATGTTCCCTCAAAAAATGTTTCTCGGAAGCTCCAGGATACACAAGTGCTAAAAGGCAAACATGAATTATTCTGAGTGGAGACCATTTTGCTCTTGTATAAATGGTTGTGTTTAATACTAAGATTGAAGAAAGTAGTGAATGTATTTTGTTTTATTTTTCTTAACATTGCATCAACTGGAGAGTTTAAAGATGGACATCTTCTTGATGTGAAATCATAGACATTTATCTTAGGTGTGGTTGGTTAAAAACTACTAAACCCCATCTCTCTTTACAAGATTTTCTTGGCTGATATGCGGAACTGGAAATGGAACTGCTTTTTTGGCAAGCAGTATGGCTCTGGCTTTTAGGTTTAAAATTTCAAAAACGGTTCTCATTTGTCACCCCCGTTGTTTGTTTCATGAACACAATCCCTAAATTTCTACATCTTGTGATATGTGAACATATGTGCTCTAAGAGCTCATGACTTATATAATCAGGCTGACACTTGATTGGCTAATAGTTTCGAAGATGTAGTTAGAATATGAGCCATCATAGATAGTTAAGGACGGGCTCATATATTCTCCCTCCATTTCTTTCCCTGTATTTATACTAAAAATATTCCTTGCTTTAAAAAAGTGTTGCCAGTTATTGGTGAGGAAGAATACTTAGTTTCTCAAGGGGAGATGGAGAGTTCTCCCTCTCAGACTGTTTTAAGGCTACCGAATGCTGGTTATATGGACCCCCCAGAAAAACTGAGATGCATCTTTATGTTACCTTTGTCTTTGAAGTCTGCTTTGCCACAAAATTAGGTTTGTGAGAGAAAACTGAACCAAAGAAACAGGTTCTCGATGGCAGAGATGTCTCATTCTTGTTTGCATGATAGAGTCTCAAAATTAATACTTATTGAATACCTGAAAAGGGCCAGGTTTGTGCGAAATATTCTACACATGACATTTAAATTTTCTCCACCAGATAGGATACCGGCTAAAAAATAACAGGTAACCTGGATAGAGCAATCAGCACACACCATTGTGAGTCCAGGTCTGCAAACACTATTAGTCTTTCATTGTTTCGCATTGCCCATAAGGTTAGAGACTGAGGTATTCCAACAGATCTCCAAGAACAGGGCAGGGGGTATCACTCATCCTTCAAAGAGAAAACTCTTCTAAAATGGGAATAATATTTTCCTCCTTTTAGTTGGAAGTAATCATGGTAGTTACCGGTTAGAGATGTCCCTTGCTAAAATCTGCCACAACCTAGAGCATCATGTCACTAATCCATTCACTCCTTCCACTTCAGGAGTATAAACCATGATGTACTGAATGTGTTTTAAGTCATGGAGATGTAGTATGCACTGTGGCAACCGTACGTGATAATACTGTATTGTGTATTTCAAAGTTGCTACCAGACCACCTAACCTGTCTCTTGAGAAATCTGTATGCAGGCCAGGAAGCAACAGTTAGAACTGGACATGGAACAACAGACTGGTTCCAAATAGGAAAAGGAGTATGTCAAGGCTGTATATTGTCACCCTGCTTATTTAACTTCTATGCAGAATATATCATGAGAAACGCTGGGTTGGAAGAAACACAAGCTGGAATCAAGATTGCCAGGAGAAATATCAATAACCTCAGATATGCAGATGATACTACTCTTATGGCAGAAAGTGAAGAGGAACTAAAAAGCCTCTTGATGAACGTAAAAGAGGAGAGTGAAAAAGTTGGCTTAAAGGTCAACATTCAGAAAACGAAGATCATGGCATCTGGTCCCATCACTCCATGGGAAATAGATGGAGAAACAGTGGAAACAGTGTCACACTTTATTTTTGGGGGCTCCATAATCACTGCAGATGGTGACTGCAGCCATGAAATTAAAAGACGCTTACTCCTTGGAAGAAAAGTTATGACCAACCTAGATAGCATATTCAAAAGCAGAAATATTACTTTGCCGACTAAGGTCCGTCTAGTCAAGGCTATCGTTTTTCCAGTAATCATGTATGGATGTGAGAGTTGGACTGTGAAGAAGGCTGAGCACTGAAGAATTGATGCTTTTGAACTGTGGTGTTGGAGAAGACTCTTGAGAGTCCCTTGGACTGCAAGGAGATCAACCTGTCCATTCTGAAGGAGATCAACCCTGGGATTTCTTTGGAAGGAATGATGCCAAAGCTGAAACTCCAGTACTTTGGCCACCTCATGCAAAGAGTTGACTCACTGGAAAAGACTCTGATGCTGGGAGGGATTGGGGGCAGGAGGAGAAGGGGACGACAGAAGATGAGATGGCTGGATGGCATCACTGACTCGATGGACGCGAGTCTGAGTGAACTCAGGGAGTTGGTGATGGACAGGGAGGCCTGGTGTGCTGCGATTCATGGGGTCGCAAAAAGTCGGACACAACTGAGTGACTGAACTGAACTGAACTGAAGGAAATAAATCTTACAAATTTTCAACACAGGTGGAAGGATGAGGGGAAGGGATAGTTAGGGAGCTTGGGATGGACAAGTACATACTGCTCTTTTTAAAATGGATAACCAACAAGGACCTATTGTATAGCACAGGGGACTCTGCTTAATGTTTTGTGGCAGCCTGAATGAGAGAGGGGTTTGGAGGAGGATGGATACGGAGCCCCTTCACTGTTCACCTGAAGTTCTTACAACATTGTTAATTGGCTATACCCAAATACAAAATAAAAAGTTTAAAAATATAAAAATGAAATAAAATAATCATCATGGTGTAACTTTGTAAGGGCCTTGTTATGAGTTAGAATAAAGGAAATCCATTTTATCTAAAAAAATATATTCTCTCTGCTCAGTATTATGTGGCAGCAAGATGGGAGGGGAGTTTGGGAGAGAATGGATACATGTGTACGTATGGCTCAGTCCCTTTGCTGTTCACTCAAAATTATCCCAATGTTGTTAATCAGCTCTACCCCAATACAAAATGAAAAAAATTTTTAAATATTTTCAACAGAATAAGAAAATCTGTAATTATGTATGGTGATAAATACTAGACTTATTATGGTGATCATTTTGCAATATATGCAAATATGAAATCATTATGTCATACACCTGAAACATGTTATATGTTAATTATACTTCAGTTAAAAAAAATTAACCATCGCAGCCCTGAAACTTCTTCATCAACCAAATGAAGAGGAGGTTATAGACTATGAAATTCACTGAGATACAATAAAACTCTCTTCTCCCAGAATCAGGAATAGCCAAAGTTTGGCCACTTAGTGATCCCTCAGTAAACTGAGGCCTACCGCATGGAGATTACGCTGTCCCACTGACTAGGTTCACCACCTCCCACTCCACAGCTGTCCACAAGGTGGTCTTAGGATGCTTGGTGTGAATGATTGGAGATGATCTTCCTTCTAGGTCTTTCCCAGGATCCCTCAGCTGCGTCCTCCACATCCTGCCCAGATATGACATCAGTCTAACCTTTGGCTGGTTTCAATTTAGTACCAAACTCCATAACTTGAGGGAGGGTCAGAAACCTAATCTTCTGAGATCACTTGGTTATGTCATGGATTAAGATACCTGGTTGGCCATTATAGATCTTGTTTCCAGCTTTAATAAATCTTCTTAATAAATCAAGGAGATATGAGCAGTTCTCTCTTTTCTATTCTGTATCTTACAGGGATTCATTCTTTTACCATTTCTTTCTTAAAACTTTCTTCTGCATGGATGTACCCCATGGGACTTGGGAGGGTCTGGTGCACACACACTGACATACAATTACTCATCTCTCTGAAACTCCATCCTATGTTGCTTGGAGCCCACGTTGGCCACACTGCATTCATCTAGATCAACCTCACAGAGTCCACCAAAACTTCCAGTCCTTTCTGTGCCAGTATTATCCATCCCATTGCATAAATAATTAATACATCTCATTTTATAATGCTAATTAAGATGAGCTCTCCAGGAAGCCAAAAGCTCGAGTTCCAGCAAATATTTGAATAGTTTTTAATTTATCCAAGGGATTTCACTTAGCCCTTCAACCTTCTTTACTTAAGATCTTACCCATATCTTCCTGTCTTTATTCTGAACTCTGGGCAATAACATTTGCTCCCTTCATGGCCTTTCTTAGGAAAGAATGTGGGTCTATATAAGGTCTAATTTGCTGTTAACTTGGAGACCTTTCTGAAGTTTTGACCTAAGTATGGCTGGTTAATAGGTTTCCCAGGTGGCACTAGTGGTAAAGAACCAGCCTGACAATGCATGAGACATAAGAGATGTGGGTTTGATCCCTGGGTGGGGAAGATCCCCTGGAGGAGGGCATGGCAAACCCACTCCAGTATTCTTGCCTGGAAAATCCCATAGACAGAGGAGCCTGGAAGGCTATGGTCTGTATGGTTGCGAAGAGTTGGACATGACTGATGCGACTTAGAGTGTGTGCACGCACACACACAGACACACACGCACACACAGCTTGCTAATACCTTATGCGATCATAAATAAAAAACTCCTCTTCTTACACACATTCTCATTCTTCATTCTGCAATGCAAAACTTGGATCACAATCAGTGGGAGTTATATAGATTCTTCCAAAGATGACTAATTCTTACAGGACATCAACATAACCCGCTGAGATAGTTCCAGCAACAGGGGTTCGGGGGAAGAGATGAAGTCTGGGGCTGCATTTGAATGATGTCAAAGACAGATTCATGCAGTCTGTAAGTAGTTGCTGACTGTGTTGTTCATAAAGACCTTAAATTCAAGCATACTCTCTGTGTTTATTTCAACCTTATGCCAGAAAGACATGCTGTATAGAAGATGACTGCTTCTTTCAGAGCCATTGTGCTGTAAAAGAAATAAAAATCTATTTTGTTTGTTGGCTATGCTGGGGGAAAAACAGCCCTCTCTTCTAGAGCAAATTGTGCAACCTGCTTTGATGCTGAGAACTGCATGCCTGACATTTGCAGTGACATTTGCGGTGGTTAGGTGGATGTTGGAATTAAGTAGCAGCTTCAGCTCGATTACTTCAGGTGGGAATAAGACAGTCACTCATGATATGTGGTGAGAGTGAGAGCATTTCCCCCTTCTTGAAGTGTGAAAGGGAACAATGAACTGCACTTGACAGTGTTTGGTGTTGGCAAATGCTCGCATTTTAATAAGTCCACACTGCTGAGAGCTTGATGTAAGAGCTCACCTGAAAGTGAAATCAACTAGTGAAAACTCAGACCAGTGGTCACTATTGCCATCCTTGGCACAGTGTGCACGTGAATTTGAAGCACACGTATATGAGTGACCTCTCAAAAGAACGCACATATCTGGCCATATGCTCTAGTGAATGCCATGGAAATCCCTGCCATGGTTTTCAGAGAGAAATAAGACATAATTTATATTTGGCACCAGCATGAACTTGTAATTATCCTGGGATAAAAAATATTCAGCCATATTTTAAAATTGCTTGCTTGCTGGGGGATGCTGTTTTCCATAAAGCAGTCAGTGAGAGGAGAAGCGAACTGAAGTGACTGTTCAGGGCTCAGTGGGAGAAGGAGAGGATGGGATGATTTGAGAGAGTAGCATTGAAACATGTACATTACCATATGTAAAATAGATAGCCAGTGGGAGTTTGATGTGTGACACATGGCACGCAAAGCCAGTGCTCTGTGACAACCTGAAGGGATGAGTCGGGGAGGGAGGTAGGATGGAGGGGGTAGTTCAGGAGGGAAAGGACATACATATGTCTATGGCTGATTCATGTTGCTGTATGGCAGAAACCATCACAATATTGTAAAGTACTTATCCTCCAGTTAAAAATGTTAAAAAGACCAAAATAAAAAATAATAATAAATAAATAAAGATTTCTAGGAGGAATATTTTCTGAACATTTGTGTTACTGAATCCTATTTGCTTATTTGCCCTTAAATCTAGCCACTGATCACTTTTTAAATAGATTTATAAAAGTGCCACCATTCTATCTTTTGCCTTTTGCCATTATTTATTAATATTATTAGGGCTTTCCAGGTATCTCAGTGGTTAAGAATCTGCCAATGTAGGAGACACTAGTTCAATGCCTGGGTTGGGAAGATTCCCTGGAGGAGGAAATGGCAACCCATTCCAAGTATTCTTGCCTGGGAAATCCCATGGACAGAGGAGTTTGGCGGTCTACAGTCCATGGAGTCTTAAAGAGTCAGACATGACTGAGCAGCTAAGCACATTATTATTATTAAATTTGATTGTCCAAGTGTTGTTTCTGAGAAAATTCAAATCCCTTTCAAAGTCATGAAGCCTCTTAAAACTAACCATATATTGAATTATTTTTTTCCTTGTTGGAAAACAATTGGAAATAAATTGACTGTTAACTATTGTTCCCAAGTAAGTCCCACCAAGATCCCTGTGTTCCTTTCTCAGAAAGATAAATTTTGCATTATTGCAACAAATGACACGTGTAATGTCTGTACCATTGCTGTGGAAATCCCTGTGCCGACACTGAGCTGGTTACTGCTTAATGTTGCTCCTGGAGAGAGGAGAGGGACCCGTCCAATGTGAGGTGGAAGATTCACATTGCATGTCCGCATTGCCAGTCTCAGAGAAGGCTCTGGAAGGTGCCCCACTAAAGCAGGACCTGTTATCCACTTCCAGTGGTCAGTGTATTAAAAAACAGGTCCATATAGTCAAAGCTATGATTTTTTTCCAATAGTCATGTATGATGTGAGAGATGGACTATAAAGAAGGCTGAGTGCCAAAGCATTGATTCTTTCATACTGTGGTGCTGGAGAAGACTCTTGAGAGTCCCATGGATGGCAAGAAGACCAAACCAGTCAATCCCAAAGGATATCAACCCTGAATATTCATTAGGACTGATGCAGTCAGTCCCAAAGTATATCAACCCTGAATATTCATTAGTGCCAGTACTTTGGCCACCTGATGCAAAGAGCTGACTCATTGGAAAAGACCCTGATGCTGGGAAAGATTGAGGGCAGGAGAAGAGGACGACAGAGGATGAGATGGTTGGATGTCATCATAGACTCAATGGACATGAGTTTGAGCAAACTGGGAAATGATGAAGGACAGGAAAGCCTGACATGTTGCAGTCCATGGGGTCCCAAAGAGTTGGACATGACTGAGTGACTGAACAAGAACCCAGTGGTGAGGGGTTCATATTTGTGCGGAAGCATGGTAAAAGTATAAAACGCACATGTGAAAGGACAAACCCAGATGGTGGTCTGTCCACATGGACTGTTATAGCAAAGTACCCCAGGCTGAGAGGCTTATGAACCATAGCAGTTAATGTCTCATGGTTCTGAAGGTAGGAAACCTGAGACAAGGGAGAGACAAGGGCACAAGTATGGCCAGATTTTGCAGAGTCCTCTTCCAGGTTGCTGGCTGCCAGCTTCCCACTGTATCCTTGTGATCCCAAAGAGGATGAGAGAGCTCTCTGGGGAGTCGTCTCTAAGGGCACTAATCCCACTCATGATCCTCTACACTCATGACCCTGTGACTTCCCACTGTCTCCTTAGTGACCTCACACTGGAGGGGCAGGGTTACAACATGAAAACTAGGGGATGTACAGTGCTCATCTTTGAATGCTGCAAAATGTGATTTTGTGTGGAAGGAAGAGTAGAATAAACCCTGCAGAATGATCTCTAGGTCCCTTGCTACCATGAGATGCCCTCCTGCTTGCTTATTTATGTGTTTAAAAATTATTTTTGGCTATGCCAGTTCTTTGTTGCAGCAAGCGCTCTTTCTCTAGTTGTGACGTGTAGGATCTTAGTTCCCCAACCAGGGATGGAACCTGTGTCCCCTGTATCACAAGGCAGATTCTTAGCCACTGTGCAACCAGGGAAGTCCCCTCTTTGCTTGTTTTAAAAGAGCCACAGTGAAGCCAGACTAAGAGTGAGAGAAGCCCCTAATTGTAACAGCCTGTCCTGTGAGGGTCAGTGCATTTTGCTTTGTGTGATGTGTGATGTGTAGCTTTTCTTATAACTCTTGCTTCTTCCACCTAAGCCAGCCTTGTCCTTATTATAGCGCCCCCTGCACCTCGCCACCAGCATCATTTCCAAACCCACCTTCAGCATAGTCTCATTAACAGTATCTGTCCGAATAATAAAACATGACATTCCTTAAACCCTAGACGTGCTTAAATCAACACCTTGTGTCTCTCCACACCCCCTTTGAGTTGTGCGTTCCTTAGGAGATGGGGTGGCCTGTCTCACACATACTGTTGCTTCCTCAGTCCTCAGCTCTTGCCAGATTAAAGTCTTCAAATATCTGTGATGTGGGTACACTTGAGAGTGATAGTGAGTGTAAACACATACAAACTTTAGATTTATTTTTATTGGTAGAATCCACAGATTCAAAAGTTTGGGGTGGGGAACACTGAGGTTTCTGTTTTCATTGATTCCCATTTATGGCTTGATCTTGCTGTCTATGAAAGAGACATAGACATAGTCTATGTAGGAGCCCAGCATTATATGTGCTTAGTCGTTCAGTCATGTCTGTCTCTGCAATGCCATGTACTTAGCCCACCAGGCTCCTCTGTCCCTGGGATTCTCCAGGTAAGAATATTGGAGTGGGTTGCCATGCCCTCTTCCAGGGGATCTTTCTGACCCAGGGATCAAACCCAGGTCTCCTGCATTGCAGGTGGATTCTTTACAGTCTGAGCCACCAGGAATTGTATAGGAAAGTCCAAAAGGGATACCCACTGACAACCTGCTTCCTTTCATCATGGTATCCAGTGAGGTTCTGCTTCTGCTATTTCTCACCAAAGATCTGACCTGGAGCCTTGGGGAAGGAGCTCAGTTATAATCAAATCAAAGCATTTTATATGAAAAAAAATTACTTGCAGAGTCAGTTGCAGAAACAGTTTGTGTCTTTTTTATGCTGTTCTCTAAAATTGGTCTGTAAATTACAGAATGAGCACAATTATGTGAGAGTAAGACCAAGAAACTTACAGACCTCATCAACCACAAGAAACATGGGAATTTACCAGATTCTTATTTCCTTATGAAATGCACATATTGGCTCCAGTCATATGATAACACACAGATTAATATTCAAAACATCTCAGGCCTGGCTTCTCAGTAAACACCTACAAGGTTATTTAAGTCTTTACTTCCATTTGTTTTCCTTTGTTTCATAAATACCTGTTAATTTTATGCTTTAAGCATAAGAGTAGATAGTAGAACATTTTACATGAGTCCAGTGCTTTATCTCTCCTCCCCTCCTTCCTTCCCTCTGTCCCTTTCTTTTTTATATCTATCTACCTATTTAAATCCCCTGGAAGGGGAAATCACAACCCACTCCAGTATTCTTGCATGGAGAATTCCATGGACAGAGGAGCCTGGTGGACTATACAGTCCATAGGGTTGCAAAAAGTCGGACATGACTGAGTGACTGAGCATGCATGCGTGTTTCTATCTGAAGCTCCAATACTTTGGCCACCTGATGCGAAGAGCTGACTCATTAGAAAAGACCTTGATGCTGGGAAAAGTTGAAGGCAGGAGGAGAAGGGAACAAGGTGGTTGGATGGCATCACTGACTCAGTGGCCTTGAGTGTGAGCAAGCTCTGGGAGATGGTGAAGGACAGGGAAGCCTGGTGTGCTGCAGTCCGTGGGATCGCCAAGGGCCGGACATGACTGAGTGACTGAACAACATCAACAATCAATCATCGTCCATCTATCTATCTAAGTTTATCTTGAATTAGAAGGTCATGGGTGTAGGGACGATATTCTCAGTAATCCTCCAAACAGTCGTGCTATAGTTATTTCAGTTTCTTAAATGCCTGTGGTAACTCATTCTTACTAATCCATCTGGTCAACAGATTTTATTGGTATCAACACTTCTGTGCCACAAGTCAAAATTTAGTTTTAGCTTGCGTTTTCCATGAGAATCATTTTGTGGATAATGGTGAGGAAGTGTTGAGGGAAACCCAGTCCAATTTGATAGCGCAAAGGCCAGGAAAATGAGTCATATTTCAAGCATTAAAGTGGAGCCTCAGGCCCTGAGCTCTAATTACTCCTAAATTGTCTCTAGCAGTGCCCCAAGTCTACGAACAGTGGGCATCAAAGAAATATCTCATGGTTCCCATGGAATTTTCTTCATTCTCTTTTAACCAGACCCAGATGTGGAATTCACTGCCAGCAACCTGTACCCCTCAGGGCTGTCACACTGTGGGAGGGACTGAGTTTTGTGAACAGCCCTTCCAGACACCCTGGTCTGCATCCACCAAGAGCATCCCCAGGCCCTTTATCTTGCAGACTTCTCTGCTGTCAGCTCCCCCAAAAGCTGGTGCTCTGGCCAACAGGCTTTCTGCTTCCTTGGTTCATCTGTTCTGGGCTTAGCTATTTAACTGTGTCTCAGGGTAGTGTCAGCATTTACAACAATGGTTAACGTTTGCCCTGAATATGAACAGAAATAAACCAGCCCTGCACTTTTGGAGCACAGGAGAGGTGGACAGCCAGTTTCTACTTCGAGCAAAATGGAAACCTTCTCCACTTGGCAGATACAAAGGCATTTTAACTGAATTGGCTTTAACAGTGTTTAAGCATTTGCTCTTGCAAACGAGTTAGCTATTCCTTAATCTCCTGGAGAATACCATGGAACATGGGGAGATGGTTGTAACCATGCAGTCATGCACACATACTTCATGGCACAGTTGTTGTCCACGCAGGGGTGACTGTGTAGACATGAAGGGTTGGGAAGGGAGAAGCATTTGATTTTAGGCATGAAACCTGAATTGAGATGGCTGTGACAGTTTTATTGTATTCCTCCTTGAATGGTTCACCTCTTGGGTTGGAATCTTCCAACTGTGTCTGTGTGCCCTGGAGTGGAAAGGCCTTGCACTGTGACATCTAGTCACTTTGAATTAAACCCCTGCTATGAAACTGAGGGGCCTGAGGCTTTGGGAAAATGACACAACTTCTCTGAAGCTCCGTTTTTTTCTTCTGCAAAATGGAGAGTGTTTGTACCTTGAAGTTGCTGAAGGATTTAAAATAACACATGAGTGTTTGGCAGCGAATTCCCTTCTCTCAGCAAAACACAGTCCTTGTCCTCGTCACTGTCATTCCTACACCAAAGAAACATCTAGCATCTTGACTTGGTTTTTGATGTGAGACTGGGTTAGTTCTCAGTGAAAAACCCCAAATTCTTACTGTAATTCTGAAAATGAATGGACTTATGAAAGTCACCAAGATGCTCTTGGAACACAAGAGAGCCTTCAAGGGGTATTGGCTTGGAAGGAATAAGCCCACAAAGGAACTCAAGAATGAAAACAAAACAGAACTTAAGTGAACAAAACTCAAAGTTGCTCAGAATCACAGCTCTGCCCCTGGAGTTGCTTCAGGGAGCACAGGGTGGAAACGTTTTTTCCTGCTTTTTGAGAGCAAGGTGTATGACTGGTGATCATTATAACTTATGAACCCTGGTGTATGTTCTCAGCATTCACCCAGCAGGTTCTGCAGTGAACAGAACCTGCAGAGGGCCTCTGCATGTCGGTAGGAGGCACAGGCATGGAGTTTCATCTCCAAGTTTGCCCCACGAAGCAAGGGCCCCTCCGGGTGTCTTCTTCTCTCTCTCTCAGGTGTGCTGATTCCTGAACGCTGTCTTATTTGGTAAAAGTTTGACTTTGTTAATCTGACGTTTGATGCTGCTCAAAGTGTTTCAGCTATTTTTTTTTCTCTCTTTAGAGAGGGTTGGCCATTGGTCATTGATAATGCCCATGATCTCTTGGAAAACTGGAAATTCTGCCTTAAAAAATAACCTCGGAATACAGTCTAGCATTGTTTTTAGTTTGAGCAATTTGACTGACACACACAGCTCTCCTCTCCTCTGGGTACTACCACAGAATTCTGTTCTGTGTGACTGAATTGTTCTTCTAAAAGTTAGGAAGACTGGTTTGTGGAAGAGCTATTTTAAAAATATTTCATAACATGTTTGTTGAATGACCCTAAGGCTTAGAAAACTTGTCTAATTCTCCAGTTAAAACCAAGCATTAAAACTCTTTTCTTCAAGATGTGGCACATATATACAATGGAATATTACTCAGTTATATAAAAGAAAGAAGCAGTGCCATTTTCAGTAACTTGGATGAACCTAGAGATGATCATGCTAAGTGCAGTAAGCCAGACAAAGACAAATATCTTATGATATCACTTATATGTGGAATCTAAAAAACGATACAAATGAACTTATTTACAAAAACAGAAACAGACTCATAAACATAAAAAAATAATTTATAGTTACCAAAGGGGAAAGGACATGGGGGAGGGATAAATTACGAGTTTGGGATTAGCAAATACAAACAACTGTATATAAAATGGATACACAACAAGGTCCTGCTGTATAAAACAGGGAACTATAGTCATTGTCTTGTAATACACAATAGTGGAAAAAATATTTCCACTATGTAGATAAAAATATTATCTATAATATATATTAAATATATTATTTATACATATATAACTGAATCACTTTGCTGTACCCAAGAGACCAAAACAACATTGTAAATCAACTATACTTCAATAAAAGAAATTTTAAAAACCTCTCTTCTTCAAAGTGGAGCAAAGATATTTTTGGAGGTGATAGGTTTATTACCTCAATTTTGGTGATAGTTTCATGGGTGTGTCACTCATTGAATTGTGTATGTTAAATATGTACAGTTTTTGTGTATCAATTAAGTCTCAATAAAGCTGTCAAAAATAAATTAATTTGAAACTCTCTTTTTAAATTTCTATTATGTGAAATAAAGTAATAACCTGGTAACCATTACTTACTATTTTCCCCAACTCGAGGAAAAAGTTCAATTTTAATAGTCTAGCCTATGAGCATGTCCATTATTGATTTTTTATACTCCAGACAATGTAGTTTGATAATAATATTCCTAACATGAGGTGTGAATATTGAGGTAGATTACTCAGGAAGTCTAGAATTTTCTTCATAGTCCAAGATGGTTCCTTTGTATCTCAGAGAGGGGGATTCAATAGCATTGTAAACTACTTCCAGTCCTTTAATTCTTGGAACACTTTTACAACAACAAAAATATGTGTGTCTGTGTGTATGTGAGAGAGAGAGAGAGAGAAGAGGACCAGGTTTATATTTTAAACTTAAAAAATAGACTCCTGCCTTGAAGTTCTGTTTGCTAATGTTAACATTTTTCAGAGAGATAGTTCATATCGTGTGCAGTTATAGCTGATTATGAAAGTAGAATGAACTTATGTCTAGACATGAACATTTTGCCTTTGCCTTTGCTTCTAGTGGTGCTTTTTCTTCAGAAATTTTAATATAAAGTGAATATAAACCTGCAGCTTACTCGTGTATCCCAATTTGACCATAACACTGTCTGGCTGCTACCGTGTCTTGTCTCCTAGCTCTGTGATGACTGCTGGCTCTCAATTCTGTCTTTAACAGGTGTAAATGTGACTCTTTGGGGGGTTTGGCTTGTAAGGAAAGGTAGAGTCTGAAAGATAAAAACCAATCTGCCTGACAATGATAGGGCACAGGAGCTGCTGGTTCAATCCCTGGTCGGGAAGATCCCCTGGAGTAGGAAAGGACAACCCACTCCAGTATTCTTGCCTGGAGAATTCCATGGACAGAGGAGCTTGGTGGGCTACAGTCCATGGGGTCACAAACACTCAGATACGATTGAGCACTGCTTTCATTCCATTTAGATCACCATAGAGCACTGAATGTTGAGCTTTAAGCCAACTTTTTCACTCTCCTCTTTTACTTTCATCAAGAAGCTTTTTAGTTCCTCTTCACTTTCTGCCATAAGGGTGGTGTCATCTGCATATCTGAGGTTATTGATATTTCTCCCGGCAATCTTGATTCCAGCTTGTGCTTCTTCCAGCCCAGCGTTTCTCATGATGTAATCTGCATAGAAGTTAAATAAGCAGGGTGACAATATACAGCCTTGACGTACTCCTCTTCCTATTTGGAACCAGTCTGTTGTTTCATGTCCAGTTCTAACTGTTGCTTCCTGACCTGCATACAAATTTCTCAAGAGGCAGGTCAGGTGGTCTGGTATTCCCATCTCTTTCAGAATTGTCCACAGTTTATTGTGATCCACACAGTCAAACAGGTTTGGCATAGTCGATAAAGCAGAAATAGATGTTTTTCTGGAACTCTCTTGCTTTTTTGATGATCCAGCAGATGTTGGCAATTTGATCTCTGGTTCCTCTGCCTTGTCTAAAACAAGCTTGAACATTTGGAAGTTCAGGGTTCATGGATTGCTGAAGCCTGGCTTGGAGAATTTTGAGCATTACCTTACTAGCATGTGAGATGAGTGCAACTGTGCGGTAGCTTGAGCATTCTTTGGCATTGCCTTTCTTTGGGATTGGAATGAAAACTGACCTTTTCCAGTCCTGTGGCCACTGCTGAGTTTTCCGAATTTGCTAGCATATTGGCTCAAAATTCAAAAAATGAAGATCACGGCACCTGGTCCCATCACTTCATGGGAAATAGATGGAGAAACAGTGGAAACAGTGTCAGACTTATTTTTTGGGGCTCCAAAATCACTGCAGATGGTGACTGCAGCCATGAAATTAAAAGACACTTACTCCTTGGGAGAAAAGTTATGACCAACCGAGATAGCATGTTGAAAAGCAGATACATTACTTTGCCAACGAAGGTCCATCTAGTCAAGGTTATGATTTTTCCTGTGGTCATGTATGGATGTGAGAGTTGGAGTGTGAAGAAGGCTGAGGGCCGAAGAATTGATGCTTTTGAACTGTGTTGTTGGAGAAGACTCTTGAGAGTCCCTTGGACTGCAAGGAGATCCAACCAGTCCATTCTGAAGGAGATCAGCCCTGGGATTTCTTTGGAAGGAATGATGCTAAAGTTGAAACTCCAGTACTTTGGCCACCTCATGCGAAGAGCTGACTCATTGGAAAAGACTCTGATGCTGGGGAGGGATTGGGGGCAGGAGGAGAAGGGGACGACAGAGGATGAGATGGCTGGATGGCATCACCGACTCGATGGCTGTGAGTCTGAGTGAACTCCGGGAGTTGGTGATGGACAGGGAGGCCTGGCGTGCTGCGATTCATGGGGTCACAAAAAGTCGGACATGACTGAGCGACTGAACTGAACTGAGAGCACTGAATGCAGTTCCCTGAGCTACACAGTAGGCTCTCATTAGTTATCTATTTTATACATACTAACAATAGTATAGATGTGTCAATCCCAATATCTCAATTCATCCCATCCCCCCACATCCCCCTTGGTGTCCATACATTTGTTCTTTATGTCTGTGTCTCTATTTCTGCTTTGCAAGTAAGATCATCTATATTATCTTTTAAAAATATCAACTAGATCTTGTTACCTTCTGCTGACCATCCCATCCTGGATAGACACTACCCTTCTGCTTCTCTGTCCTTCCATCCTGGGTTCTCCCAGTCAAACAGCCCAGGGTCTTCTTTCTGCTCTACACTTGAACCAACCAATCTCATTCAAAGATTACGGTAGCTGTTGCCTCTGCTGGCAGGGCTTTCTCCATGTACATCCTCTGTCTCAATATCTCTTTCTCATTAAGATCTTGGCCTGAACATCACCTCCTCTGAGACCCCCTTCCTGGACATCCCCTGTAGGATGGCAGCCTCAGTAGAGAGTTGAGCCCTTCATTGCATCTATCCTGTGTGTTTATCGGATGGTTGGATGACATCACCAACTCAATGGACATGAGTTTGAGTAAACTCTGGGAGTTGGTGATGGACAGGGAGGCCTGGCATGTTGCAGTCTATGGGGTCACAAAAAGTCGGGCACGACTGAGAGACAGAACTGAACTGAACTGAACTTACCCCATTAGGAACTTGTGCTTCATCCAGCCAGGCATTTCAAATGATGTACTCTGCATATAAATTAAATAGCAGGGTGACAATATACAACCTTGACATACTCCTTTCCCAATTTGGAACCAGTCTATTGTTCCATGTCCAGCTTAACTATTGCTTCTTGACCAGCATACAGATTTCTTAGGAGGCAGGTAAGGTGGTCTGGTATTCCCATCTCTTGAAGAATTTTCCACAGTGTGTTGTGATCTACACAGTCAAAGGTTTTGGCATAATCAATAAGGCAGAAGTAGATGTTTTTCTGAAACTCTCTTGCTTTTTTGATGATCCAGCAGATGTTGGCAATTTTATTTCTGGCTCCTCTGCCTCTTCTAAATCCAGCTTGAACATCTGGAAGTTCTCACTTCACATACTGTTGAAGCCTGGCTTGGGAATTTTGAGCATTACTTTGCTGGTGTGTGAGATAAGTACAATTGTGTATTAGTTTGAACATTCTTTGGCATTGCCTTTCTTTGGGATTGGAATGAAAACTGACCATTTCCAGTCCCGTGGCCACTGCTGAGTTTTCCAAACTTGCTGGCATATTGAGTGCAGCACTTTAACAGCATCGTCTTTTAGGATTTGAAATAGCTCAACTGGAATTCCGTCACCTCCATTAGCTTTGTTTGTAGTGATGTTTCCTAAGACCCACTTGACTTCACATTCCAGCATGTCTGGCTCTAGGTGAGTGAACACACCATCGTGGTTATCTGGGTCATTAAGATCTTTTTTGTAGAGTTCTTCTGTGTATTCTTTCCACCTCTTCTTAATATTTTCTGCTTCTGTTATTTCTCTCCTTTCTTGTGCCTATCTTTGCATGAAATATTCCCTTGGTATCTCTAATTTTCTTGAAGAGATCTCTAGTCTTTCCCAGTCTGTCGTTTTCCTCTTTTTCTTTGCATTGATCATTTAGGAAGACTTTCTTATCTCTCCTTGCTATTCTTTGGAACTCTGCATTCAGACAGGTATATCTTTCCTTTTCTCCTTTGCCTTTAGCTTCTTTTCTTTTCTCAGCTATTTGTAAGGCCTCCTCAGACAACCATTTTGCCTTTTTGCATTTCTTCCTTTTTGAGGATGGCTTTGATCACTGCTTCCTGTACAATGTCACAAACCTCTGTCCTTCCTGAGGCACTCCGTCTATCAGATCTAATCCCTTAAATCTATTTGTCACTTCCACTGTATAATTGTAAGATATTTGATTTAAGTCATATCTGACTGGTCTAGTGGTTTTCTTTACTTTCTTCAATTTAAGTCTGAATTTGTCAATAAGGAGTTCATGATCTGAGCTACAGTCAGCTCCTGATCTTATTTTTGCTGACTGAATAGAGCTTCTCCATCTTCAGCTGCAAAGAATATAATCAATCTGATTTCAGTATTGACCATCTGGTGATGTCCATGTGTAGAGTCTTCTCTTGTGTTGCTGGAAGAGGGTGTTTATTATGACCAGTGCATTCTCTTGGCAAAACTCTTGTTAGCCTTTGCTCTGCTTCATTTTGTACTCCAAGGTCAAACTTGCCTGTTACTCCAGGTATCTCTTGACTTCCTACTTTTGCATTCCAGTCCCCTATGATGAAAAAGACATCTTTTTTTTTCGGTGTTAGTTCTAAAAGATCTTGTAGGTCATCATAGAACCATTCAACTCAGCTTCTTCTGCATTAGTGGTTGGGGCATAGACTTGGATTATTGTGATATTGAATTGTTTGCCCTCAAAATGAACAAAGATTATTCTTTTTTTGTTGTTATTAAATGACTCTAAAAAACACTTCATTATTCCATCAGTTAATTCTACTGATGTTCACACAGATACAAAATAAAACCTTTTTCTTTAAAAATAATATACACTCTTCATTTTAATTTATTAGACTTGGGTTGTAGCATTCCAAAATCCCACTTACAGAGAAAGCCATAATTAATATGTGGCCTATTTCATTTTATTTTCACAGAAGAACAGTGCAAACCTTCTCATAATTGGGATATGTGACATTTCCTTATAGAGCTTGTTTTTCCTATTTTGAAGCTTGACTAACTTAAAAGCTCATAACCACAGTTTGTCTGTAAAATAAGAAGAAACCAAAAATGTACAAACAAACCTCTCAATCCTTTGTAACCCTGCAAAGATAGGCTGTTAACAGCCACAGCTTAGCTCATGTTCTCACACCAAGGTCGTCTTCAGTTGCCTTGGTTAAGAATAAACTTGATTGACAGTTCTGAACCAAATGCGCTGGAGGCCTGTGTTCTGAATTTGCATGCTTGCTATGCAGCCTTGGACTAGCTGCTCTAGCTCAATTTCCTCAACTGTGAAATGGATTCAATAAACAGTGTCTTCGAAAAGATAAAACTGTGGCTGAAATAAGCCTTATGCTAATGATGGCCTGTCCTGACAGATTTCCTGTCCTGACAGATTTCCTGTCCTCTAACTTCTACCAGCCCTAAGAAGTGCTATTTTGTGGGTAAAAAAAATCCATCAGATTTATTTTAGTTCAGTTCAGTTCAGTCGCTCAGTCGTGAGCGATTCTTTGCCACCCCATGAACAGCACGCCAGGCCTCCCTGTCCATCACAAACCCCCGGAGTTTATTCAAACTCATGTCCATCGAGTCGGTGATGCCATCCAACCATCTCATCCTCTGTCATCCCCTTCTCCTCCCACCTTCAATCTTTCCCAGCATCAGGGTCTTTTCAAATGAGTCAGCTGTTCGCATCAGGTGGCCAAAGTATTGGAGTTTCAGCTTCAACATCAGTCCTTCCAATGAATATTCAGGACTGATTTCCTTCAGGATCGACTGGTTGGATCTCCTGGCAGTCCAAGGGACCCTTAAGAGTCTTCTCCAACACCACAGTTCAAATTTATTTAGGCTGAAACTTTTTGTTCAGAATAGCATCAATCCCAATGAACACATGAAGATGCAGTAATGGTGAAAAATCTCAACATGGAAAACCTAAGAGCTGCAGAAGGACATCTTAGTGGTGTTGAGGCAAAACCTGGGGCTCAGTTTTATGTAAGGAGGGTGCCTGCCTCAGGAAAGGTGGTGATGGACTTCCCTGGTGCTCCAGTAGTTAAGACTCCATGATTCCAGTGCAGGGGGCACCAATTCGATCCCTGGTTGGGGAAGATCCCACATGCTGATTGGTGCAGCCAAAACGTCAAGGAAAAAAAAAAGAAAGAAAAGAAGGAAGAAAGAAAACGAAAAGTGATGAGAGGCCTAGGTAACATCCTCGCCTGGTCCTCTGAGCTCCTTAGGGTCTGTGCCTGCTGGAAAAGCCGGCCTCCTGCTCTCACCCCTGTAATCACTTCACACTGTTGGATTACCATTTGCTTTGCTTTTTCTTTAAGCAGAAGGACCTCTACTGCCAAGATCTCAGAACAAGGCAGATACTGCAAATCTCAGAAACCAGTGACCCCAAAGTGGGAGGAAATAGGAGATGACAGAGTGCATTTGTGAGGTGGCATCTTTGTGGGCGAAGTACCAGAGATGGGGTAGAGGGAGCAGTGATACTGAAGTGTATTACAGAGATGGGGCAGGGCAGGGATGCGAGGATGGGCCAGGTGGGCTGTACCACTGCAGGGCCCAGACACATTCAGGACACTGACATCCTCAGAGGAGAGCAAGAAGCCTTGTCCCCAGGACTCCACGAAGAAGACTGTAAGGAGAGGTCCTGAGACAGCAGTGAGCTGAGGGGTGAAGCTGGAGGTGGCTTGGATACAACAATCCAACAGCATAATGAAAACTCATGTTTAAATCTAGGAGTGAGAAATAGTATGACCAAGATTGAATTAAGATGTGGGACATGCCAGAAATGATCTCCCCAGGGGTGGAGGGAAAAAGAGAAAAATAGAGAAAGTAAGTAGCGCTTCCCAGGTGGCTCAGTGGAAAAGAACCCGCCTGCCAATACAGGAGACACAAGAGACGCAGATTTCATCCTGGGGTCAGGAAGATCGAGGGAATGGCAATCCACTCCAGTATTCTTGCCTGGAGAATCCCGTGAACAGAGGAGCCTGGTGGGCTGTGGTCTATAGGGTCGCGAAGAGTCAGACACAACTGAAGTGACTGAGCATGCAACACGCCAGGCAGGGGTAGAGGATCAGGACAAAAAGTAAACCAAGGTGTTTTGGAAAGAGAAACAAGAGAATATAATAATAGACTTTAAAGTGGAAAAAATTTTTGGAGTTATGGAAAGACCATCACATATAAACAAAATGGTCCACTATGTTCTACACAAAACCACTGGAAGGAGGCGCAGTTGTAGTTTTGGGGAATGCCAAGGATAATTCTCTAGGTGCTTGTTAAAAAAAAAACAAGGTCTTGCTAAACCATATGAATAATTTACGTAAATACATTTACATCAGTTTTAATAGGTTTAAATTTTCATAAAGAAATTATCATATTTATGGGTTTGATTCCACTTTCTGCTTTTCTAACAACAATGGCTAATTCTGTACTTTCTTTTTTTTTTATTTATTTATTTACTTTTTTTTTTATTAAATTTTAAAATCTTTAATTCTTACATGTGTTCCCAAACATGAAACCCCCTCCCACCTCCCTCCCCATAACATCTCTGTGGGTGATCCCCATGCACCAGCCCCAAGCATGCTGTATCCTGCGTCAGACATAGACTGGCGATTCAATTCTTACATTATAGTATACATGATAGAATGCCATTCTCTCAAATCATCCCGCCCTCTCCCTCTCTCTCTGAGTCCAAAAGTCCGTTATACACAGCTGTGTCTTTTTTCCTGTTTTGCATACAGGGTCGTCATTGCCATCTTTCTAAATTCCATATATATGTGTTAGTATACTGTATTGGTGTTTTTCTTTCTGGCTTACTTCACTCTGTATAATCGGCTCCAGTTTCATCCATCTCATCAGAACTGATTCAAATGAATTCTTTTTAACGGCTGAGTAATACTCCATTGTGTACATGTACCAAAGCTTTCTTATCCATTCATCTGCTGATGGAATTCTGTACTTTCTAAAACTCTGCCTTCTGATATGTAGTTTTTCACTTGCGTCTCTTTGTGACACAATGGACTGTAGCCCGCCAGCCTCCTCTGTCCATGGGATTTCCAAGGCACGAATACTGGAGTGGGTTGCCATGCCCTCCTCCAGGGAGTCATCCCTTCCAACCCAGGGATCAAAGCCTCATCTCTTGTACTGGCCAGCAGATTCTTTACCTTTGAGCTACCAGGGAAGCCCTCCAATCTGTAGAAAGAGGTATGAATATTTGCCTTTTGTGTTGGTTGTGAGCATCAAACTGTCAGCATAGGTGGCTTCAGTGGTTGATGAAATCTCATACATTAGGAAAAGTATAAAAAGCAACTTAATGTGTTAAACTGGAAAAATTAGCATGAACTCATGACATTAAAAAGATGAAGGTTTTTTTTACTCTGTCACTTCTAATTGTCCCGACAGCAGCAACACTGCCACCCACCCACTCTCAGGCCCCTAATGCCCATGTTTTGTACCTGATATTGTAGACCATGAAAAAGAACCAGGATGCCTGGGTAGGAAACTGCTTCCATATCGGTGGGAAAAACCAGAATTGGTCTGGAATATCCTTCTGTTGTCAAGGGCAGTGCTGAAGGACAGAAGGGAACATTTAAAGTGGTTTACACTGTCTAATCATGATGATGTGATCACTAATCTAGAGCCAGACATCCTGGAATGTGAAGTCAAGTGGGCCTTAGAAGGCATCACATGAACAAAGCTAGTGGAGGTGATGGAATTCCAGTTGAGCTGTTTCAAATCCTGAAAGATGATGCTGTGAAAGTGCTGCACTCAATATGCCAGCAAGTTTGGAAAACTCAGCAGTGGCCACAGGACTGGAAAAGGTCAGTTTTCATTCCAATCCCAAAGGAAGGCAATGCCAAAGAATGCTCAAAAACCGCACAATTGCACTCATCTCACATGCCAGTAAAGTAACGCTCAAAATTCTCCAAGCCAGAATTCAGCAATACGTGAACAGTGAACTCCCTGATGTTCAAGCTGGTTTTAGAAAAGGCAGAGGAACCAGAGATCAAATTTCCAACATCTGCTGGATCATCAAAAAAGCAAGAGAGTTCCAGAAAAACATCTATTCCTGCTTTATTGACTAAGCCAAAGCCTTTGACTGTGTGGATCACAATAAACTGTGGACAATTCTGAAAGAGATGGGAATACCAGACCACCTGACCTGCCTCTTGAGAAATCTGTATGCAGGTCAGGAAGCAACAGTTAGAACTGGACATGGAACAACAGACTGGTTCCAGATAGGAAAAGGAGTACGTCAAGGCTGCATATTGTCATCCTGCTTATTTAACTTCTATGCAGAGTACATCATGAGATACGCTGGACTGGAAGAAGCACAAGCTGGAATCAAGATTGCCGGGAGAAATATCAATAACCTCAGATATGCAGATGACACCATCCTTATGGCAGAAAGTGAATAGGAGCTAAAAAGCCTCTTGATGAAAGTGAAAGAGGAGAGTGAAAACGTTAGCCTAAAGCTCAACATTCAGAAAACAAAGATCATGGCATCTGATCCCATCACTTCATGGCAAATAGATGGGGAAAGAGTGGAAACAGTGTCAGACTTTATTTTGGGGGGCTCCAAAATCACTGCAGATGGTGATTGAAGCCATGAAATTAAGAGACACTTACTCCTTGGAAAAAAAGTTATGACCAAACTAGATAGTATATTGAAAAGCAGAGACATTACTTTGCCGACTAAGGTCAGTCTAGTCAAGGCTATGGTTTTTCCTGTGGTCATGTATGGATGTGAGAGTAGGACTGTGAAGAAGGCTGAGCGCCGAAGAATTGATGCTCTTGAACTGTGGTGTTGGAGAAGACTCTTGGGGGTCCCTTGGACTGCAAGGAGATCTAACCAGTCCATTCTGAAGGAGATCAACCCTGGGATTTCTTTGGAGGGATTGATGCTGAAGCTGAAGCTCCAGTACTTTGGCCACCTCATGCGAAGAGCTGACTCATTGGAAAAGACTCTGATGCTGGGAGAGACTGGGGGCAAGAGGAGAAGGGGACGACCCGGGATGAGATGGCTGGATGGCATCACTGACTCGATGGACGTGAGTCTGAGTGAACTCCGGGAGTTGGTGATGGACAGGGAGGCCTGGCGTGCTACGATTCATGGGGTCGCGAAGAGTTGGACATGACTCAGTGACTGAACTGAACTGAAGTGAAGCTGGAGGAACCATCTTAATAACAGTGATGTTAATCATAATAGTTAATTGAAACAAGTGGAGATTGTGAAAAGCCATGAATTAGTAGTTGTATTAAAAAGAGAAAAGTGAACATAAAATGTATGAAATGTAGTTGTAATACAAAGAAGGGTATATATAATAGTATATATTTAAGTATTTATTGATTTTAATAAATAAAGGAGTGTTAATAAATGCATTCCTATAAAGCCTTATGCCACCTGAAATTTTAATAAATTCACTTCTATAAACAGTCTGCAAAATGCAACAGGAAAAACTACCCACAGAGTAGAATGTTTGATTGCAGAGAGCATCCACCATGATCGCAGAGCGCATCCACCATGCTTTTGGATAATTTTGATATCATTCAGCATCACATAGTTTTTATTACCTGGGATGTGAAAGAAGGAAATTAGAAAAAATGAGTTATTAGCAGTTTAATTTAAATGATGAGCAAATTCCATCTCTCCTACATTTTGTGAATTGTTTCTATCTTCTATAGATGCAAATGTATTAAAATTAAATACTGCACATTTATGGACATTTTGAAAATATAAGTACTGTGTTTCTTATTTTAATTATGTATATCTTTATAAGTACAAAAGTGTATTTTTTTTCCTACGTGTGTGGGAAGGAAAGAAGAAACACAGAGAATTGTGAGTAATTCAAGTAATTCAGGAAAAAGTACTAATAGATGTTACACCAAGGCTACACCAAGGTGAGAAAGGACCACCTCGGCCCTAGACACCCAACAGCCAATTGAAGATGGGGCTCAGCATGTGCTTTAAAAGGCTGAATTAGTCGGATGCCTAGGTGAGAGCTCACAACACAGACAGAAATTGCTCATCTCTTTGGAGATGAGACCTCTAGTTGGCCTTGCCAATCATAACAAAATGCTGGTTTAAAAGATGCTACTTTTTTCTTTTTAACAACAAAAAAACAAACCCTTTTATTTTTATATAATTATAGGTTCACAAGAAATTGCAAGAATAGTATAGAGAGATCTGATATACCAGGGATCTCTAATTTCCAGGATCTAATGCCTGATAATCTGAGGTGGAGCTCATGTAGTAATAATAGAAATAAAGTGCTCAATAAATGTGCTTGAATCATCTGAAACCATCCTCTCACCCCCAGTGGAAAAAATTGTCTTTAATGAATTTATGGACATTGAAATTGGAATTTCATATAACTTTTGTTTGTCAAGAAATAGTATTCTGACAGACTCACAGACATAGATATCAGACTTGTGTTTGCCAAGGGGGGTTGGGGGAGGGGTGGACTGGGTTTAGCAGATGTAAACCATTACATATAGGATGGATACACAACAAAGTCTCACTGTAGAGCACAGGGAACTATATTCAATATCCTGGGGTAAACCATAGTGGAAAAGAATATAAAAAAGAATGCGTACATTTAAAGAAAATAGCATTGTACTTTGATATATATATATATATATATATATATATATATATATATATATATATTTTGACCATTTGGAACAGTAACAAGTGTTTTTAGCTACTGGACTGTATGAACACAGGTGTTGGCAGATTTAGCCCAGAGGCCATAGTTTGCCTCCACCTAACTTAGAGCATTAGTACTTCTGGACTGACACTTGTCTGGCTGCTCAGAGGGGAAGATTTCCCTAGACAGAGGTGTGCATGTTATCAGTTCATCTTTCTGTGAACTCTTTTGCTCGCCATTTAATCATGACTTTCTTCTTGGCTATACTGTGCTAACAAATGTTAGCAAATGTGGACTTAGGAGCCTTTGAATTCACTTACTGAGCTTTTGCTTCTATTTTTGACTAAAAGTGAGCCCACATGTTGCCTTAATTTTCTCTCTATCCATTTCTTGTGTCTCTGATAACTGCCTTATTATTGTTACTGCATGCCTGCTAAGTTGCTTCAGTCCAGCTTTTTTTGACCCCATGGACTCTAGTCCACCAGGCTCCTCTGTCCATGGGATTTTCCAGGTAAGAATACTGGAGTGGGTTGCCATTTCCTCCTCCAGGAGATCTTCCTGACCCAGGGCTTGAACCCGAGTCTTTTATGTCTCCTCCATTGCCACTACTATGGTAGTAAAAATGCTCTCTCAGTAGATATCGATGACCTCTATTTCAAATTACATGTGTGCATGTGTGTGTGTATGCGCACACACACACATTTTCTCAGTGTCCTGACCCCTCTACTGTGCCCAGCACTGCCGACCCCTTATTGGAGGGGCAGAGGTTTCTGGAGGCAGGCACTTTGGGTGAGTCTGGGCTCAGTAATGTGTCTATAGCTGCATCTCTCTGGACAAGCTTCTTAGCCTCCTTGGCCAACACTGCCTCCTCCATAAAACAGGGATAAAAATAGTGCCTGTGTTAGAGGATTTTTCTAAGTACATGAGCTAATGCACTTGGTCTTCAGCATAATATACTGAGGGTACTTAGTTCCTGGCACATTGTAATCATGCAGTAAATACTCACTATTACCATCCGTACCATTAAATCTCTCCAGCTCTGACCTCTGTCACATACCAACCTAGTTCTTCAGTGTCTCCTCCGATTGTGTGTGTGTGTGTGTGTGTGTGTGTGTGTGTGTGTGTGTTTATCACTGGCTCCACCTGGACTTATCTGTTGAGCATGTGGGTTGAGCCTCTCCCCCACTTTTGTGGTCCACCCTACACAGAGGAAAGCCAGCTTTATCTTTGGCCCTGTCTTCTTTCCTTCCCAGAGCCCCTGGAATCCCGTTAGGCAACTCACTGTCTCATCGTTTACACCCACTCATGATCCATCCAACTATTCCACACACAGAGGCAAACACGGCAAACACATATGCCAACAGGTGTTAGGCGCCTAGCGCGTGCCAGGGGTGATAAGCACCATTCTCACAGGGCTCCCGGTCCCCACAGTTGTTCAGTTTTCCCTGCTCTTGTTAGCATTTCCAGTCTAACGACTCCCCTCCACTCCCACCACCACCAGCGTCTTGTCTTCTGTGTCTCTCAGAAGGCTGGGCTCCGGGACTCACTGGTACTTGGAACCCATCACATCCTCCCGTTTCCTCAGCCTGTTTGCTCCGCACGTACAAGGAGCACCTACGCTCCCCGCAGGCTTCCTATGGTGTTGCCACATCTCCCAGTGGGCCCTCTGAGTGTTAGACTGACGCGTGGGCTCTGTGCCGTAGAAATACTTGGTTAATTCAGATATGGTGAGAAAGATTTAGGAAAAGACCAGGTTAATGAATGGAGAAATGTTTTATAATACCAATTCTTTATATTTGTATCAATGTTGACAGTTTGCAAAAGCACTTTTTCATATAAAATCTCATTCAATACATACAGCTCTGGATCCCAATGGTTATAGCTGTCCTACAGTCATGTGATGGTGGAGGTGGTGTTCATGGATGTCCAGAAGCCTGCACTGGAAAAGACAGAGGGGCCCTACGAAATTTAGAATCCTGGTTTTCACTCTTTGTCACTCTAAGACCCCTCTAAACTACTCACTCAGTCACTAATATGTGTCAAGAACCCATTCTGCTTTTTTAAAATGATGTATAGAAGAATTTTAAAATCCATAGTTCCAATAAGAAAGAGAAGAAATCTTATTGGCTTGTTTTATTCATTATTTCTCAACCTGCAGTGTTTTAAAAGGTTGCATTATTTTAAAATGAAATTTATTTAAACTTTATTAGGCACCTATTTTGTATTTCTCCCAGTTGCCTCCTAGCTGAAATATCTGCACAATTTGTTACCTGTAGAAAAATGTGGAAGGCAGTTGTATGGGTTGCCTTTTTTAAAAATCCAAGATACAAAAGAAACTCCATTGTGCTTTAAGTGAACTATTGATTTTGGATTCATTTAACTTGAGCAGCAATAAAGGCTCTGCAGTCCTTCCCTTTCATTTCACCACTCATCCTTTTACCAAACTAGCTAATGAAACTTTACCATTAGCATCTCCTGCTTAGAGGAGTAATTTCTTAGCTGAAACACAGCAACCCTTTCTTAAGACATTTGCTGCTACAAAATAATATAATGTAATACACCACACCTGGAACTAATCTCACTCAGTCTTCTAATTTTTCTATGGTTCTGACAAGTCAATCCAGGTACCCCTTTTGTAGACTATTTGCTCATCTAGGAGAAAATCATTAAAACAAGAAAGTTGAAAAATAATGACATCTCAGTGTTGAGGTGTTAAGTGAGGATCCAAACATCCTAGTGAGCATGGAGCCATTTCCTCTTTGGAAAGTCAATTTGTGTCATCGAGAGGCTCATTTACTCTTCCTGTGACATCACAGAAGCCATGGCCGATCTAAACTACTGAATTGATGCTTCTCTGGTTTGGGTTTGGAAGGAGGAGGAAGGAGGGAATGACCTTCAATATTTTAAGATTATCCGTCTGTCAAAACATCTTGAAGCCGGCTTAGGGAAGAACATAAACAGGGATGTGGAGGAATTGTTTTTTTAAAAATTAAGCTATTAATATGTCAGGTTGCCAGGCTGCATAAAGTCCTAGGAACCCACTGGAGGTTTATATATATTTTCAATTTGGTAGCACAAAAGGAGTGTTTTTCCTGGCCAATGAATATTGTGACTTTATCTCACCTCTTCTTTTCAAAAGATTACTAGAATGTTTTCAAAAGAAAAGGATTCTGAGATGATTGGTCTCTAAGTCATTGGTGTTTGGGGCTGAACTGGGTGGCCGTTGGAGTCAGAACCCTGTTCTAGACACGAGTGAGGAAGGGGCCTGGGAACTGATGCTGGCCCTTGGCTGGTCACCCTGCAGGCTCTGTAGTCAGTGGCCTGGAACGCCCAGAGCTGATAAAAAATGCCATCGCAGCTATCAGTGGCCTCTTCACATTCTAATTCCAGGCTTTCTGCCTGAGAGAGGGATGGTAACAGGAAGTGAATCTGGGACCGCCTCTAGGGGTGAATAAACGTTTGATGCTAGGTTTGGACAAGTGCGCACAAGATGTATTCAGTGGTTTTCTTCAGATCAAGAAGAAACAGTGAAAGAATATAAGAAAGTACCGTCCTAGCAATGTGTCTGCTTCCAAATATTTATGTCTATTAGATTTTAAATAGGGAGAAAATAATTGTCTTTCTGAAAAGCTTACTGACAACTTATAGCAAGTTTTGGATGGAAGCAGCTGTGAATGTGCTGCATACTAAGTTGCTTCAGGCATGTCTGATTCTTTGCAACCCCATGGACTGGAACCCACCAGGCTTCTCTGTCCATGGGATTCTCCAGGCAAGAATGCTAGAGTGAGTTGCCATGCCCTTCTCCAGGGGTTCATCCTGACCCAGAAATCGAACTGACATCTCTTACACCACCTGCATTGTCAGGAGGATTCTTTACCACTGGTGCTACTTGAGCTAAGCTTAAAAACTAAGCAAGGTTTCTTTAATGTTTTAGCCTTTACCCCAGTACCTATGTTTAAGGAGAGAATGTGGGCTTCAGAGTGAGTCAGATTCTTTCCTTGTTGAGATAACTGAAGCTCAGAGAAGCAGAGTCTGTCCTCATATGCTGGTATCACCCACTGGCTTTGTGAAGAGGGGCAAATTATACAGGCTTTCTGAGCCTCAGTTACTCTGTCTGTGCGATGGGGTGATGATACCTATATTAGAGTGATCTCTGTGACATTGGCCATCCCAACTGGGACATGCTTGCAAGAGCAGAAGAACTCTGTTAATGGTTATGGCTGGACAGCAGATGTCAGTTGGGACCATTCCAGACAAACCAGGGAGTGGTCATCATGAGGGCATCCATGGAGGAGTGAGAGGGTGTGACCGCAGGGCTGTGACGCAGGGGGCACTGAGTCTACCCTCCATCCTCCACTTAGATTTGTCTCCCCCTCCCACTCCCCTACCAGCACTTAGCTGAGCTCAGGATGGAGGGACAGATGCAGAGAAACCTCAGGGAGAAGACAGACTCCTCTCAGCCCCGCAGCCAGCACCTCCCCCCTGCAATGTCAGTCAGATTCTGTCACTCCTGTGTTTGAAAGAAAAAGTAAAAGTGTTAGTCGCTCAGTCGTGTCTGACTCTGTGACACTGTGGACTGTAGCCCATCAGGCTCCTCTGTCCATGGGATTCTCCAAGCAAGAATACTTGAGAGGGTAGCCATGCCCTTCTCCACGGGATCTTCCTGACCCAATGATTGAACCTGGGTCTCCCACATTGCAGGACAGATTCTTTCTCATCTGAGCCACCAGGGAAGCCTGATGAGTAATACTTGCCTTTGAATATGTTCAGGTAAAATGGTCTCTTCCATTCCATATAGTGTTATCTAGAGACCTATAAGGCTTCCCTGATAGCTCAGTTTTTAAAGAATGGCCTTCAAAGCAGGAGACTCTGGTTTGGTTCCTGGGTCAGGAAGATCCCTTGGAGAAGGGATAGGATACCCACTCCAGTATTCTTAGGCTTCCCTGGTGACTCAGCTGGTAAAGAATCTGCCTTCAGCATGGGAGACCCAGGTTCGATCCCTGGATTGGAAAGATTCCCTGAAGAAGGGAAAGCCTACCCACTCCTGTATTCTTGCCTGTATAGTCCATGGGGTCATAAAGAGTCGGATAGACTAAGGGACTTTCACTTTCTTTCATCCTTGTTATTTTTCAAGTAGTTGAACTAATTGTAAGTTTTCTTTTAACTCACGGTTTGGACTTATCACTAGGATCCCTCAGGAGTCCATCCTTGTGTGTGGGGTGTCCCTCTTTAAAAGATAATTTGCCAGGGACATTCCTGGTGGTCCTGTGGTTAAGGCTTTGGGTTCCCATGCAGGGAGTGTGGGTTCATTCCCTGGTCAGAGAACTAAGATCCCACATGCCTCATAGTCAAAAAACTGGAACATAAACAAAAGAAGCAATATTGTAGCAAACTCAATAATGACTTTAAAAATGGTCCACATTAAAAAAAATCTTAGAAAGATGATTTGCCAGCCTCAACATGTTTGTAAGAGAAGGTGTGTCTTTTACCTAGAACATACAGCTCTGCTTTTAAACCAACAATACTGCACCCTGGCTTTCTTGCCCAAAGACAGATACTGAGCAAAGGAATCCCTGTGGTCTTCACAGGCTGTGTTAGCCCAGGGTATTTTAAGGTGTGTTTAAGCAATATGGTAACTTTAAATGTTCCCTTTGCATTGTTAGATAAAGAAGAGTTTTCTACTGCTTTAAGGATCATGAAGAAAATCTGGAGTTTTTAGAATCTACTGTGATGCATTTAGCATGTTTAAAAAGAAATCTATGCACTTTTGTTGCAGAAGCAAATTCTTGATGAATTATGTTATCTAGTAGCTTCCCAGGTGGCTCAGTGGTAAAGAATCCGCCTGCCAATGCAAGAGACACATTCAATCCTTGGGCTGGGAGATACTCTGGAGAAGGAAATGGTAACTCACTTCAGTATTCTTGTCTGGAATGTCCAGAGGAGCTTGATGGGCTGCAGTCCAGGGGGTTGTAAAGAGTCAGCCACGACTTAGAGACTAAACAACAAAAATAAACCAGTAGTTACCATTATAGATTTCAGCAACTGTTTCTCCTATGTTTTTAACTTGCAGTTTAAGCTAGGTGACTCTTCTTGATATAATTTGAGAATAAACTAGTGCTTATCTGTGATAATTACTTTGAAATTTCTAGTATATGTATTAAATATTTCTCTTTCTTTGATGGTAGATGAGAAGTTAAGTTTTATCTTCTCTTTTTGGTGTACGTGTATTAAATTTAATTTATAGCAGCTTCTGGAAATACAGTGTTGAGAAGTATTTGAGGTGTGTGCAGGTAGCAATCAAGGTACAGGATGTGCTCAAGGGCATGTGCAATGACTGAAGGACAGCCAAAGCCTTTGACTGTGTGGATCATAATAAACTGTGGAAAATTCTGAAAGAGATGGGAACACCAGACCACCTAACCTGCCTCTTGAGAAATCTGTATGCAGGTCAAGAAGCAACAGTTAGAACTGGACATGGAACAACAGACTGGTTCCAAATAGGAAGAGGAGTACGTCAAGACTGCATATTGTCACCCTGCTTATTTAACTTCTATGCAGAGTACATCATGAGAAACGTTGGGCTGGAAGAAGCACAAGCTGGAATCAAGATTGCTGGGAGAAATATCAATAACCTCAGATATGCAGATGACACCATCCTTATGGCAGAAAGTGATGAGGAGCTAAAAAGCCTCTTGATGAAAGTGAAAGAGGAGAGTGAAAAAGTTGGCTTAAAGCTCAACATTCAGAAAACGAAGATCATGGCATCTGGTCCCATCACTTCATCGGAAATAGATGGGGAAACAGTGGAAACAGTGTCAGACTTTATTTTTTTGGGCTCAAATATCACTGCAGATGGTGATTGAAGCCATGAAATTAAAAGACGCTTACTCCTTGGAAGAAAAGTTATGACCAACCTAGATAGCATATTGAAAAGCAGAGACATTACTTTGCCAGCAAAGGTCTGTCTAGTCAAGGCTATGTGGTCATGTATGGCTGTGAGAGTTGGACTGTGAAGAAAGCTGAGCACCAAAGAATTGATGCTTTTGAACTGTGGTGTTGGAGAAGACTCTTGGGAGTCCCTTGGACTGCAAGGAGATCCAACCAGTCCATTCTGAAGGAGATCAGCCCTGGGGTTTCTTTGGAAAGACTGATGCTAAAGCTGAAACTCCAGTACTTTGGCCACCTCATGCGAAGTTGACTCATTGGAAAAGACTGATGCTGGGAGGGATTGGGGGCAGGAGGAAAAGGGGACAACAGAGGATGAGATGGCTGGATGGCATCACCGACTCGACGGACGTGAGTTTGGGTGAACTCCGGGAGATGGTGATGGACAGGGAGGCCTGGCGTGCTGCGATTCATGGGGTCACAAAGAGTCGGACATGACTGAGTGACTGAACTGAACTGAAGCATTATTCTTGCTGTAAATATGTGTCTCTAGTCTAAATAATTTTTGATACGTACTTTTAAACCTCTATTAATTCATTTTTGTTATGTGCATTTTATTTATTGAAATGTCTTTATTTAAAAAAAATTTTATTGAGGTATAGTTGATTTACAACGTATTACTTTCAGGTGTACAGCAAAGTGAATCAGTTATACATATACACATATCCACTTTTTTGTAGACTCTTTTCCCATATAGATTATTACAGAGTACTGAGTAGAGTTCCTGTGCTATACAACAGGTCTTTATTAGGTATCTCTTTTATATATAGTATCTTTTTTCTTTTTTTTAGTTGTGAACAAGTGCCCCCTTTGTCTGAAATGAAAACATTCTGATAAACAGAAACACTATTTTCTCTATAAAGACTTCTGTTCATGCCCGTCTACACACTTGTCTTAATGAAGAATTCTACCATAAATTTTGGCTTCCTTCAGTTTGTGCAGCTACACAGGTGGCAAGGCCAGGTTGTCTTAATAGGTAGTTTTTAAGATTTCCTAAATTCATCAGGGTTCTAATTTTCTGCTTAGGCTCAGCTGGGTTTCACTGTGGGGCATTTTAGAATATGTAAGACAGCACAAATAAACTGATTTATCTTCTCTGCTTACACCATTTCCCAGAATACCACATTTGTCTTTTTAAAGGTCAGGCATGATTGGACCAGGCACTGCTTCTCACTTACCTTGTTTTCTTACTTGTTGCATTTTCTTGTCTGAGTCCTTTGGAAAATGTTAATGTGAATTTCTATAAATGCAACTGTTCAGTGGAAGAGAGGATGGTTTAGAAAGAGTTCTAGGAACTTAGAATAAGAAGTACTCATTGTATCCATGATATTATTCATATTAGTAGTATTAGCAAGAGCAATCTCTTTCCTAATTAGTGACTTCTACCAGTGTCTCAGAAATTACTTTAATCCTAAGGTCAAATATAATGGATTGAAATTTGCTGGTACCTCACTGAGCTCTTTTTAAAAAATTGTACTTAAATTTGCATCTCTCTAGGATCTTTGTATTTTCTTCCCTCTCAAGAAGGCTATTAAAAATCTCTATTACTGGAATGATAATCTCCATGAAGAAGGAGCATGAGTGACCAGCTGTGATTAGAACAGCCAAACTTCTGGGGAAAATTTGCCACTTTTATCTAATTAAGAGAGGAGAGAGGTGTTTTTTGTTTTTTTTTAAAATACAGCTTCTCATAATAACTGTGAAAGTGCAGTGGTTGATGAAAGTGCATAATTGCTAAATATAACTATTTTGAAACAGTAGTTCTGGGAATCACTGAGAGTCTGTATGAATGGGATAAACATGAAATAGCCAAGAGTGTGTCTGAGTAGGGGTGCACGTAAGAAAAAGGGCCAAGGCCAAGTACCATGGAAAAACTCACATTAACTAGATTCAAGAACATTCTGAGTCCTTTCCAGGTTATCTAACTACATTCAAAGAGAAAATAAATATAAGAAAGATAATACCAGGTTTCTGACATTTCAGTGGTGTTTTATGAGACCTCTGTATACACTGGCAGGAGGCCAGGTGCAGAGACAGAGTCGAACACATTCATCAACCTCATCAGCATCAGAGGAGATTCAGAGAATCCAAGCCTTCGTCAATTCAAAAGTAACAAAGTCAAGTTTCGATGTGGACAGGTAATAAAACGATCCACAATTTTCCCTCTAATTTCTCTAACTAAAAAGACACACAAATAGAAAATGCCTGAGATGGTCATTTGATACTAGCTATCATAGTATACTAAATTCAGATGGTAAAGAATCTGCCTGTAATGCAGGAGACCTAGGTTCAGTCTCTGGATCAGGAAGATCTCCTAGAGAAGGGTATGGCTACTCACTCCAGTATTCTTGCATGGAGAATCCCCATGGACAGAGGAGCCTAGTGGGCTACAGTCATGGGGTCCCAAAGAGTCAGACATGGCTGAGCGACTAACACTTTCACTTTCATGAAGTATAGTAGGTGTGGTGGTTTCTTGGTGTGCTTCTTGTTCTTCTGGAGTTGAGTCGAGATGGAATTTAGCCAGGAACAAGGCCACCATGAGTAATCCCCAGTTTCCTCATCTGTTAAAAACAAGAAACAATTCTCCCCTACCCTCAAAAAGCCAACCAGGATTCTATATCCAGGTTTGAATTGTGGTGTTGGAGAAGACTCTTGAGTGTCCCTTGGACTGCAAGGAGATCAAACCAGTCAATCCTAAAGGAAATCAATCATGAATATTCATTGGAAGGACTGATACTGAAGCTGAAACTCCAGTAATTTGACCACCTGATGCAAACAGTCGACTCATTGGAAAACACCCTGATGCTGGGAAAGACTGAAGACAAAAAGAGAAGGGGGCAGCAGATGATGACATGTTAGATAACATCACCAACTCAGTGGCCATGAATTTGAGCAAACTCCTGGAGATAGTGAAGAACAAGGGAGCCTGGCCTGCTGCCATCCTTGAGGTTACAAAAGTTGGGTATGCCTTAGCAACTGAACAACAACAGCAGGGCAGTCTAGCTCGTAACAAAATGATCATCCTGCTGACAGCTAAAAATGTTTGTCTTTTTAAGCTGGTTTTGAAGGCACTGGAGAGTTGCAGAGGCAGTTAGGGCTTGAGAGTCCCAGATCCTAGAGATGAAGGAAGTTGGAAGAAAACCTGATATTGAGCAGAGCTTTTTGTTCTGTCATTTGTAAGTGGAAGTTTAGATCAGAAAGTGATATCGGAGAGTCTGAGATGCTATACGGAGATTTAGGATGCTCCTGGGGCTGGGGTGCAGCTCACCAGTGAAGACAGACCCCCATAAACCTCCACCTGAAAGGAGGCACCTTCTTGCATTTCTCCCAATGCAGAGCCCAGGCAAGCAGATCCGGCAGGTTGTTAATGGAGGAAGTGACCCCAGGAAGCAGTACTGAAGGAAGGTGGAAGAGAGAAGCAGAGAGGCAGAGTGTGCATCCCAGAGGTCACTGCTGGAGTGCAGTGGGCACTGGATCCCTGCTGACTTTGGTTGGCAACCTGGGTGCCCACAGTCCTGGTGCTAACACATCCTTGTGGGGGCAGTCCAGGTCCTCAGGCCATGCACAGACACCTCCACCCTGCCACCAGGCTCATTCCACCCATAGGCCATTTCACATACGAGCTGTGGGGCCACAGTGAGGCCTCAATATGGAAAACTACAGAAAACTATTGGAAAAATGAAAAAGACACAAATTAATAGAGATATACTATGTTCCTGGATTGGAAAACTCAATGTTGTGGAGTTCTCACTTCTCTCAAAATTGATCTGCAATTTCAATGCAATGTCAATCAAAATTCTGAAAGTATTATTTTAATGTACACTGGAAATCTTATTCTGAAGTTCATGTAGAAATTCACAGTAAGTACACCCCAAATAATCTAGAAGATTATTAATCTTGAGGAAAACAGAGCTAGAGGGCTCAAACTGCCATATATCAAAATTTATTTTAAATTAAAGCAATTAAAATAGCATTAATTGGTACAAGATAAATGAAGCAAAGAGACGGGAAAAAGTCAGACAAATATCTATATATCCTTATGTGTGGCATTAAGGAAAAAAATAGTCTTTTAATAAATTCTAAGAGCAAACTAGGTATCATTACAATTTTATTTTACACTAAAGCCAAAACCCAATTCCATACAACTTTAGATCTTTAAAATGTGAAAGGTAAAGCAATACAATATCTAGAAGATAACATGAGAGAAAATCTTCATGACTTTGGGAGTATATTTGGATTAAAAAAAATTTTATACTGTGTTAAAGTATACATAACGTGAAATTTACCATTTTAACCATTTGTGAATGTACAATTGAGTGGCAGTAAGTACATTCACATTGCTGCGCTACCATCCCCACCATCCATCTGCAGAACTATTTCCTCTTCCAAAACTGAAGCTCTGAATCCACTAAACAATGATGCCCACTCTTTCTGTTCCGTAACCCTGGCTGCACCACTCTACTTTCTGTCTTTATGAATGTGTCTCCCTTAGGTACCTCATCTAAGCAGAATCACACAGTATTTGTCTTTTTATGATGGCCTATTTCACTTAACCCCAGGTTCGATCCCTGGGTCAGGAAAGATCCTCTGGAGAAGGGAATGGCTACCCACTCCAGTACACTTGCTTGGAGAATTCCGTGGACAGAGGAGCCTGGCGGGCTACAGTTCAAGGAGTCAATAAGAGTCAGACACGACTGAGTGACTAACACTTTCACTTAACCCAATGTCTTCAAGCTTTATCTGTATTGTAGCAGATGTAAGAATTTTTTTTTTAAAGGATGATTAGTATTCTGTTGTATATACCTACATTTTATTCATTCACCCATCAATGGATTAATGCAACTTCAGTTGCTTCCATGTTTGGCCACTGTAAATAATGTTGCTACGAACATGGGTGTGCAAAAGCAGACTAAGATTTTAAAGACAAAACAGAGAAGCACTACACATGAAGGGGGAAAAGGGTAAACGACACCATTTTAATATTAAAGACTTTTGTTCCTCAAGACACCATTAAGATGAATCACAGAGTGTGGGAAGATGTAAAATAGGTAGAGGCTAAGGACTTGTTTCCCGGAGAAGGCACTGGCACCCCACTCCAGTGCTCTTGCCTGGACAATCCCATGGACGGAGGAGCCTGGTAGGCTGAGGTCCATGGGGTCGCTAAGAGTCGGACACGACTGAGCGACTTCACTTTCGCTTTTCACTTTCATGCACTGGAGAAGGCAATGGCACCCCACTCCAGTGTTCTTGCCTGGAGAATCCCAGGGATGCGGGAGCCTGGTGGGCTGCTGTCTATGGGGTCACACAGAGTCAGACATAACTGAAGCGACTTAGCAGCAGCAGAAGGACTTGTTTCCAGACTATCTATATTAATAGAAGGCCTGCAAATCAACTAGAAAAAAAGAACCCAGTTTAAAACATGAGCATGACTCTTGAACGTGTCCTTTGTAAAAGAGGTTATCCCAAGGGCCAAATAAATGTGGAAAATATGTCCAACTTTATTAGTAACCTTGAAAACACAATGAAAACCACAATGAGGTGTCTCTGCATGATCACATGGGTTAAATTTTAAAAGAATAGAATGGCAAGACCAAGTATTGGTCAGGCTCTGGAGTGCCTTGGCCTCTCATGCGCTGAGCCCACAGAGTGTGTGTCAGCATCTGCATTTTGGAAACTGAGTAGCTCCCCCACAGAACTGTACTCACACGCACAGGAATAGACATGTACAAGACCGTTCTGAGCAGCGTTACTTGTAATACTACAAGCCTAGAAGTTATGTCCAAAATAATATAGATAAACACTTTGGAAGGATCTGGCAATAAAAATGAATGAAATGCTGTTAATCAAAACAATACAGATGAGTTTCTCAAAGTCTGAGTGAAATGAGGCAAGCAGAAAGAGAACACGTTGTATGCTTCTGCTTATAGTTCCAGACCTGGCAAAACTGATCCAAAGCATCAAAAGGATAGTGATTCCATGGTGGAGGTTAAAGACTGGACAGGCCATGGCAAGCGGGGGTCTTGGGTATGGCTGATATTCAATTACTTGCAAGGACGGGTATGCATTGAATGTGTTGTGCATTTAGAATCTGTACATTTTACATCTAGTTAACAAGTAGCTTAAAACTTTATATGTATATATATGTGCGCGTGGGCTAAGTCACTTCAGTCATGTCTGGCCCTTGGCGACCCTACGGACTGTTATTGCCCTGTCTTCTCCCCCTTTCACAAATGTTAACTAGAGCTTGTCAGTTCTACTTCAGTAATATCTTCTTTATCTTTATTAAGAGAGTTAAGACAGTCCATGTCCCTGTGGAGGGCCTTCTCTTTTCCCCTGCTTCTCCTGCTCTGAGTAATTAGATGGCTCACCCAGGCTTGCACTTCTCTGCTGGTATAATTCAGATGTGCATATTTTTGTACCCAAATTGCCTGACAAGTGCCTTTTAAAAAGAAAATTTGGAAATCCTATGAATAAAATCACGATACAAGTGTATTTTATGCAAAGAGTCACAGTGACCGCCTTTGTCCGTTGACACAGGTAATGGATGGTTTCTTGAGAGGATCGATGAGAAGTCTGAAGAGGAAGATGGCCTTGGAGAGGCACTGTGTCCCCGTGGCAGGCGTGCCATCCCAGGGCACCGTGACGCGCCCTTTGTCACCAGCCTGCCCCCCCATCCATCTGGCCGCATCACCCCTCCTTTAAAACTAGAGAGGAAGCTCTTCTCTCCCCCGGAAGCTGCTCGTTATCCACACTCATAGTTCTCTCTGAATATGTCACATGTAATATTTTTCTCTTCTGAAGTAAGCTTGCTGAAATGAAAAGGGCACTGAATTAGGACTTAGAAAATAGGTTTTTTATTCCGTTTTTCAAACACTTGCTTTGTTCCCCACTAATTCTGCAAACATGGGTAGTGCTCCTGACCTCTGTGAGGTCCAGTTTCCTTACATGCAAAGTGGGAATAATAGCTGTTCCTCCCAATTCATTTAAAATCAAATGAAGGTGCATGTATGAACTGTAAACGCCCAAGTACTCTTTTAATATGGTGTAGATATAATATAAATTCAGAAAATTAAGTTATGGGACTTCCCTGGTGATCCACTGGTTAAGATTCCATGTTCCCAATGCAGAGGGCCCAGGTTTGATCCCTGGTCAAGGAACTAGATCCCACATGCTGCAACTAAGACCCAGCACAGCCAGAGAGAGAGAGTTAAGCTGCAAGGGTGGCTCTGGATTCATTGACCATTCATAAGCGTATTGCTTAAACTCTCAGATTCTCAGTTTTATAATTTTATGATAAAAATGGTTACCTAAGACATATCTACTTTATGGGCTTTCCCTGGTGGCTCAGCGGTAAAGAATTTGCCTGAAGTGTAGGAGCTGCAGGAGACATGGATTCAATCCCTGGGTCGGGAAAATCCCCTGGGGAAAGGCATGGCAACTCACTCCAGTATTCTTGCCCAGAGAATCCCCTGGACAGAGGAGCCTGGTGGGCTACAGTCCATAGCATTCGAAAGAGTCAGACATGACTGAAACGTCTTAGCAGTACACACTCACAACTACTTGATAGGGTCATTATGAATAGAATGTCAAATACATCTTAAAATTAACGGATTTTTCATTGTTATTCATATGTAGAAAATGTTGGTACATTCATCCAGTCATTGTACAAACAGCCACTGACCATGAATCACTGCAGGAAGCAGAGCAGACAAGGAGATTCAGGCATAAGGTGACACAGTCCATGCCTGCAAGGACTCAGCGGGCTTCCGTGTGAGAACAGCGTTCCGTCCTCAGGGCCCCAGCAGAGCTGGCTGAGAGCCCAGTGGCAAGGTGGACATCTGTGTGACTACATCTCCCCTGAGTTTAGAAAACAACTACACTGCATTGTGTTTACTCATTTTTCCATCCATTTCTTCAAACATGAACTTTGCATGCCTGCTAGGTGTCAGGCACCACACCAAGTCTGGATATGTAGAGAAAAATATGAAGTACTCCAACCTTCAAGGAGTTCCTATTGATGAAAAGATCAGGGAGAAAGGGTGTGGTCTTAAATGAAGCCGGACAACTGGGTGTGCTCTGAGTTCAGCAGGTGGTAGTTCATCACTGACTCCTGAAATCCTGTACATTCTTTCAGAAATATAAAGAAGCACTTCGGCTGACTGAGTGGATTTTCCCTTACCATAGTTCTGATTCTAGGAAATAGTTATTCTTTTGAAACTTTATAAGGAGTTGCATTCTTATTTATATGAATACAATGTATAATATTTCTCTGCTCTTCCATGTGTGTTCTTACTGCATAGCCACTTGAAATGCATGTGCTTCATAGAGTCATTACCATTCTATAACCTTTGAGCTCTAGGGAGAGACCTTAAATTTTTAGTTTTCACAAGATCTCTTTTTATTTCTTAATAGGGAGTGATTGAAATTTTTCAGAACTCGCTTTGAATGATAACTTTTTCACTGACTAGTTCTGGGAGCCTCTGCTTATTATGTAAAATAGCAATTTTGTGGGGGATTTTGACACCTATTTTGCAAAGTTGTTTGAGGATTTCACACAATATATATAAATTACCTGAAAAAAATGTCTTGTAGTGATTAGAAGCTCCATGATGATAAATGTTACTGCAATAGAAGTGAATATAGATTAAGGAAATCTTTAGATATAATGCCATACATGCAAAGACGGTAGAAAGAATTTTATTTCTAGAATATATGTCAAGTATATAGAACTCTCCAAGTAATGAACTAACCTTTATTTTTAAAAATCTAGATCTGTACAGTCCAATACAGTAGCAATTGGTACATGTGATTAGTACATGCAAATTAATGAAAATTGAATAAAACTAAAAATTCAGGGACTTCCCTGGTGGTCCAGTGGTTAAAACTCCATGCTTCCAATACACAGGGTGCAGGTTCAATCCCTGATCGGGGAACTAAGGTCCCACATGCCACAGGGTACAACCAAAAGTAGAAAAATTCAGTCCCTGGGTTGTACAAGTTGCGGTTCAAGTGCTATGTAGTTGCAGGTGGTAGTAGTCATGAACTGGGCATCTTATATGCACATTTGGTTCTATATCACATCTAGGTGTTTGGTATCATATGAAGCTATGCTTAATATTATCCAACATATTTTTATTGCTCTTAATACAATGGTAACTATGGAATAACATAAAGAGTAAACAAAAGATTATTACTCTTATAAATGTGTCACATTTTAAAATCTAGAATCATTCAAAGCAAGTGATAGCAGTTGTATTGTTGTCAGAGCTAAAATTGATTTTATTGCCAATGCAAAAGAGTAGAAGTCAAGATGGAAGTGATTTATTTCTCCAGGGTCTGTCAACACTTTGGAGTGACTTCACACCTTGGAGATTGGATTTGTGCCGAAAGAAATGATACAAATGAAGGTAATATTATTATGTTTTACTGTGCTGTATTAGATAGTATTAAATCTCCCATCAGTTCAGTTCAGTGGTGTCCAACTCTTTGCGACCCCATGAATCACAGCACGCCAGGCCTCCCTGTCCATCACCAACTCCTGGAGTTCACTCAGATTCACGTCCATCAAGTCAGTGATGCCATCCAGCCATCTCATCCTCTGTCATCCTTTTCTCCTCCTGCCCCCAATCCCTCCCAGCATCAGAGTCTTTTCCAGTGAGTCAACTCTCCGCATGAGGTGGCCAAAGTACTGGAGTTTCAGCTTTAGCATCATTCCTTCCAAAGAAACCCCAGGGCTGATCTCCTTCAGAATGGACTGGTTGGATCTCCTTGCAGTCCAAGGGACTCTCAAGAGTCTTCTCCAACACCACAGTTCAAAAGCATCAATTCTTCGGTGCTCAGCCTTCTTCATACTCCAACTCTCACATCCATACATGACCACTGGAAAAACCATAGCCTTGACTAGACTGACCTTAGTCAGCAAAGTAATGTCTCTGCTTTTGAATATGCTATCTAGGTTGGTCATAACTTTCCTTCCAAGGAGTAAGCGTCTTTTAATTTGATGGCTTCAATCACCATCTGCAGTGATTTTGGAGCCCCCAAAAATAAAATCTGACACTGTTTCCACTGTTTCCCCATCTATTTCCCAGGAAGTGATGGGATCATGGGATGATGCCATGATCGTTTTCTGAATGTTGAGCTTTAAGCCAACTTTTTCACTCTCTACTTTCACTTTCATCAAGAGGCTTTTTAGTTCCTCTTCACTTTCTGCCATAAAGGTGGTGTCATCTGCATATCTGAGGTTATTGATATTTCTCCTGGCAATCTTGATTCCAGCTTGTGTTTCTTCCAGTCCAGCGTTTCTCATGATGTGCTCTGCATACAAGTTAAATAAGCAGGGTGACAGTATACAGCCTTGACGTACTCCTTTTCCTATTTGGAACCAATCTGTTGTTCCATGTCCAGTTCTAACTGTTGCTTCCTGACCTGCATACAGATTTCTCAAGAGGCAGGTCAGGTGGTCTGGTATCCCCACACATCATTGAAAGACAATCATGAACTGAACTCTAGCACCATTGCCAGGGCTTGCCTGGCTCATTTTTTCTGAGGACTCAGGGTTACATAAATAAAACATGCGGGGGATTTTCTGGCTACCCATTAGAGGTGGAATAAACATATTTAACATTTAGTTTCATGCCTCATTTGACAGATGAGAAAACTGACACCTGAGGAGATTAAACACCTATACAAAACTCAGAAAAGCCAGTCAGCTCACAGCTTACTGGTCCCTTGCACATGCTGTGGTATCTTAATTCAGTCAGTCAGTTCAGTCATACAGTCGTGCCTGACTTTTTGGGACCCCATGGACTGAAGCATGCTAGGCTTGCTTTTCCATCACCAACTCCAGGAGCTTGTTCAAACCCATGTCCATCGATTTGGTGATACCATCCAACCATCTCATCCTCTGTCATCCCCTTCTCCTCCTGCCTTCAATCTTTCCCGGCATCAGGGTCTTTTCCGATGAGTCCATTCTTCCCATTAGGTGGCCAAAGTATTGGAGCTTCAGCTTCAGCATCAGTTCTTACAATGACTATTCAGCACTGATTTCCTTTAGGATTGAATGGCTTGATCTTCTTGCAGTCCAAGGGACTCTCAAGAGTCTTCTGCACCACAGTTTAAAAGCATCAGTTCTTCTGCCCTGAGGGTTCTTTATGGTTCAACTCTCACATCCATACATAACTACATGAAAAACCATAGCTTTGAATAGACGGACCTTCGTCTACGAAGTAATGTCTCTGCTTTTTAATATGCTGTCTAGGATGGTCATAGCTTTTCTCCCAAGGAGCAAGCATCTTTTCATTTCATGGCTGCAGTCACCATCTGCAGTGACTTTGGAGCCCAAGAAAATAAATTGTCACTGTTTCCATTATTTCCCCATTTACGTGCCGTGAAGTAATGGGACAAAATGCCATAATCTAAGTTTTTTGAATGTTGAGTTTTAAGCCAGCTTTTTCACTCTCCTCTACCACTTTCATCAATAGGTTCTCAGTTCCTCTTCATATTTTGCTACAAGGGTGGTGTCATCTACATATCTGATGTTATTTTATTGATATTTCTCCTGGCAATCTTGATTCCAGCTTGTGCTGCATCCCGCCCAGCATTTCACATGATGTACTCTGCTTAGAAGTTAAATAAGCAGGGTGACAATATACAGCCTTGACGTACTCCTTTCCCAATTTGGAACCAGTCTGTGGTTCTATGTCTAGTTCTAACTATTGCTTCTTGACCTGCATGCAGATTTCTCAGGAGGCAGATAAGGGTGGTCTTGTATTCCCATCTCTTAAAGAATTTTCCACAGTTTGTTGTGATCCACACAGACAAAGGCTTTGACATAGTCAATAAAGAAGTAGATGTTTTTCTGGAACTCTCTTGCTTTTTCAATGATCCAAAGGATGTTGGCAATTTGATCTCTGGTTCCTCTGCCTTTTCTAAATCCAACTTGAACATCTGCAAGTTCTCAGTTCACATACTGTTGAAGCCTGCCTTGGGAATTTTGAGTATTACTTTATTAGTGTGTGAGATGGGTGCAATTGTGCTGTAGTTTGAGCATTCTTTGGCATTGCCTTTCTTTGGGATTGATTGAAAACTGACCATTTCCAGTCCTGTGGCCACTGCTGAGTTTTCCAAATTTGTTGGCATATTGAGTGCAGCACTTTCACAGCCTCATCTTTTAGGACTTGAAATAGCTCAGCCGGAATTCCATCACCTCCACTAGCTTTGTTTGTAGTGATGCTTCCTAAGGCCCACTTGACTTTAGACTCCAGGATGTCTGGCTCTAGGTATGTGATCACACCATCATGGTTATCTGGGTCATTAACATCTCTTTTTTTGTATAGTTATTCTGTGTATTCTTGCCACCCTTTCTTAATACCTTCTGCTTCTGTTAGGTCCATACTGTTTCTGTCCTTTATCGAGCCCCTCTTTGCATGAAATGTTCCCTTGGTATCTCTGATTTTCCTGAAGAGATCTCTAGTCTTTCCCATTCTATTGTTTTCCTCTATTTCTTTTCATTGATCACTGAGGAAGATTTTCTTATCTCTCCTTGCTATTCTTTGGAACTCTGCATTCAGATGGGTGTGTCTTTCCTTATCTATCTCCTTTGCCTTTTGCTTTTCTTCTTTTCTCAGCTATTTGTAAGGCCTCCTCAAATGGCCATTTTGCCTTTTGGCATTTCTTTTTCTTGGGGATGGTCTTGATCACTGCCTCCTGTACAATGTCACGGACCTCTGTCCATAGCTCTTCAGGCATTCTGTGTATCAACTCTAATCCCTTGAGTCTATTTGTCACTTTCACTTTATAATCGTAAGGGATTTGATTTAGGTCATACCTGAATGGTCTGGTGGTTTTCACTACTTTTTTCAATATACGTCTGAATTTTGCAATAAGGAGTTTAACTCAGTGTCTATCAGCTTACTGCTTGCATCCCATCACCAGACTTTTGTGAATTATCCTCTAAGGAAGATCCCTGGAAAAATTGCTGAGTTCACTGTAAAACTGATTTGTCAGAAAATTCTATTGAGATTTTGGAGAGTTTAGATGATAGGTTTTACTAGTTTCCTCAGCATAACTCACTAGCCATTGAAACTCAAGTCCCTTTCAACTGTCTGAGCCACGAGGGAAGCTCATGGCTCAGAGGGTAAAGAATCTGCCTGAAATGCAGGACACCTGGGTTCAATCTCTGGTTCAGGAAGATTCCTTGGAGAAGAGAATGGCAACACACTCCAGTATTCTTGCCTGGAGAATCCTGTGGACAGAGGAGCCTGGTGGGCTCCAGTCCATGGGGTTGCAAAGTTGGACACGACTGAGTGACTGAGCACACACAATACACACAAAGTGACATTGAATTAACTCCGGGAGACAGAGTTTTGGGTGAAGTAGCAAACTCTGGGAGGCAGTGAAGGACATGGAAGCCTGGCATACTGAGCCCAAGGGGTTGCAAAGACATGACTTAGTGACAGAACAGCAACAAAGGAAAGAATACCACCTGATAGGAGTTTCAGTATCTGCAAACATTCAAAGATACTGTGATGTGTGTCCTTGAGGGGGACCTGGACCTGCCTCAAGGCTGCACTCTTGTTTCTTGGCTGCTCTTCTCTAGTCTTTGCATTCCCTTCTTCCCTCATTAGCAACTGTTTGAACCTGCCCTGTGAAACTCAGCGAAGGTCTTGGAGTCTGAATGAAGCATATTTCCTGTGATTCAGAAATAGGGGATAAAGATTTTTGTGCCCAGGAGCCCACAGGTTCCTGTTTGATTCAGAGCTGGTCCTTCATTTACGCTCCCCAAACTGTTGAAGTTGTCAGCATCAGTCTGTCTTTTCTGCAACCCAACTGTTCTAACAAATTCAAGCTCTTTTCTCAGACAGCCTTCGCCCTTTATCTTTTTTGTCTGCCCAGCCACCCATTCGGCTCCCACCCCCACTTCTTATCCTCGCTCCCGCCCCATGTCTAACTTCAGCCAGTAGTGAGAACAGGCTGGTATAGACATCCTTGTCCTGAAAGAAGCCCTTGAACAGTAGGAGTAATGGTGTTCTTCACCTGCCTCTTGAGAAATCTGTATGCAGGTCAGGAAGCAGCAGTTAGAACTGGACATGAAACAACAGATTGGTTCCAAATAGGAAAAGGAGTACGTCAAGGCTGTATATTGTCACCCTGCTTATTTAACTTCTATGCAGAGTACATCATGAGAAATGCTGGACTGGAAGAAACACAAGCTGGAATCAAGATTGCCAGGAGAAATATCAATAACCTCAGATATGCAGATGACACCACCTTTATGGCAGAAAGTGAAGAGGAACTAAAAAGCCTCTTGATGAAAGTGAAAGTGGAGAGTGAAAAAGTTGGCCTAAAGCTCAACACTCAGAAAACGAAGATCATGGCATCTGGTCCCATCACTTCATGGGAAATAGATGGGGAAACAGTGGAAACAGTGTCAGACTTTATTTTGGGGGGCTCCCAAATCACTGCAGATAGTGACTGCAGCCATGAAATTAAAAGACACTTACTCCTTGGAAGAAAAGTTATGACCAACCTAGATGGTATATTCAAAAGCAGAGACATTACTTTGCCGACTAAGGTCAGTCTAGTCAAGGCTATGGTTTTTCCAGTGGTCATGTATGGATGTGAGAGTTGGACTGTGAAGAAGGCTGAGCACCAAAGAATTGATGCTTTTGAACTGTGGTGTTGGAGAAGACTCTTGAGAGTCCCTTGGACTGCAAGGAGATCCAACCAGTCCATTCTGAAGGAGATCAACCCTGGGATTTCTTTGGAAGGAATGATGCTAAAGCTGAAACTCCAGTACTTTGGCCACCTCATGTGAAGAGTTGACTCATTAGAAAAGACTCTGATGCTGGGAGGGATTGGGGGCAGGAGGAGAAAAGGATGACAGAGGATGAGATGGCTGGATAGCATTACGGACTTGATGGACGTGAGTCTGAGTGAACTCCATGAGTTAGTGATGGACAGGGAGGCCTGGCGTGCTACGATTCATGGGGTCGCAGAGAGTCGGACACGACTGAGTGACTGGACTGAACTGAACTTACTTTTGTTGGTAGGTAGAATAGGGAAAAGGAGTCCAAAATGGAGGTGGCTAAAAGACAAAGAAGGGAAAAGTCCGCAAAAATAGAACAAAAGAAGGTCCGAGGACTGGAGTGAGGACCTCAGGTAAAACAAACAACACTCCTGGCTGGCCCAATTCACATAGGACAGGCCCAGGGAGAGACAGACATATAATAAGAGGAGCCAAAGCTAGCTCTCTCTCTGCTGCGCGCTGGGGTGCTCTTCTCCTCGCGTCTTTGGATCAACGTTCCCTTACACCTCAGAGATGGATTTTCCTGCTATCTTCTAAATAAAATAGAGCTGTAATACTGACTTGTCTAAGAGCTATAACATGGTCCTTTCGAGACCTGAGAGCTATAACACGGTCTATCCAAGACCTGAGAGCTGTGACATGCCGAGTGGGCTTTAATGTCCGTCACTCCAAATCTTTGTTGTGATGAGACAAAGAATTGAGAGACATACACTTGCATGACACTTTTATGCTTCTCTGATGATTATGTGCACATAAACATAGACCATCCTAATGAGAAAAGCAAAGGCTGTCTGCTCAGAGCTTGCTGCAGCAAGAGGTCCTCCACTCTCACATGCCCTGGATAGAGACTCAACAACCTGAAGAGCAATGAAAAGCTTGAGAGTGGATGAGAGTGTAGATTTCAGAGCTGAAAGCTGCTGTGTGCTGAAGCTGCAGAGGGTTTGAGTGGGAGCTGCATTCCCTGGTAGTGCTGGGGGTGTATTGGCTTTTTCTGGTGGATCCTAGGTTGCAAGAATGGACAAAAGTCAGGGAAGATGGCAGTTATTGATCAAGTCCTGGCCACCTGGGGCCATTGAGACTGTCTTGTGGTTTGGCTTCCAGGGCTGGTGGCTGCAGAGGCTGTCACTTCTTGTGTCATTGTCACTATGTCCTCTTGTTTATTCAGTCTCTCAATTAGCACTTGAGTTTGTGGTTTAGGTTTTATGTATATTTAAGACACATTCTCTTTGCTTTTATTTCAACTCCAATGCAAAGGAAAGGAAATGCTAAGAAATAAAATTCTTTGCCCAAAGCCACCTCTTGAAACCCAGAAATTTTAGTTTCCAAGTGCAGGGAATTCTTTGTTTTGATTTAATACATTTAATACATGAAGATTATCTTTTAGTTTCTCTTTGTAGTTTCTTAATGCTGGTGGCCAGGGCCTGCTTCTGAAGAGACTTTTAGACTTGTTTTGAATCACATTCTTCAGCCTCTAACTACATCAGAGTCTGTAGAGAAGCCTGAGTAAGAGTTTTCTTCCATGTTGCTCTGTTCAGGGTTGTTGTTCTGTTGCTAAAGTGAAAGTGAAGTCGCTCAGTCATGTCCGACTCTTTGCGACCCCATGGACTGTAGCCCACCAGGCTCCTCTGTCCATGGGATTCTCCAGGCAAGAATACTGGAGTGGGTTGCCATTTCCTTCTCCAGGGGATCTTCCCGACCCAGGGATCGAACCTGGGTCTCCTGCATTGCAGGCAGACGCTTTACCCTCTGAGCCACCATGTCCAACTCTTTGTGACCTCATGGACAGCAGCACACCAGGCTTCCCTGTCCTTCACCATTTCCTGGAGCTTGCTCAAACTCATGTCCATTGAGTCGGTGATGCCATCTAACCATTTCATCCTCTGCCGGCCGCTTCTCCTTCTGCCCTCAATCTTTCCCAGCATCGGGGTTTTTCCCAATGAATGGACTCTTCACATCAGGTGACCAAAGTATTGGAGCTTCAGCTTCAGCATCAGTCCTTCCAATGAATATTCAGGACTGATTTCTTTTAGGACTGACTGGTTTGATCTTGCAGTCCAAAGGACTCTCAAGAGTCTTTCTCTGGCACCATAGTTCAAAAGCGTCAGTTCTTCAGTGCTCAGCTTTTTTTTATGGTCCAACTCTCACATCCATACAAGACTCCTGGAAAAACCAAAGCTTTGAAAAAGCATATTTTTGAACAGTACCTGTGTAAGGTATTATTCCCAAATGCCACGTACATCAGAATTAGCTGAGGATGTTATTGAAAATGCAGACCATTGGGGCCTCATAGGCTACGTGTGCCAGACTGTTTTTTGGTTCACTTGTTTGTACAAGAAGCATCCAGAGAAATTCTTCTGCTGTCTGGCTGGTGCTGGTCCTTTGGTTGGCAACTGTTGAATTAAGAATTCCATGGCTACATGTTGGTGAGATTAAGGCTGGCCCATCGTTTATCCTTTTTACATATCTTGCCTTTGACAATATATCCACATTTACATTTGTGTTTCCTGATGCTTGGAAATTGTATGGCCTGGGGATTTCCGATTTCCCTGTGTTATCTTTTTCACTCTGCAGGCAGTGGGAATGGGTTAAGGTAGACAGTGTAGGGTGGGCTGGGTTCCTTTTGACTTTGAATACGGCAAAATTTCCTGAACCCAGAACAATTTTGAACAGGCTTCCTAATGTTACAGAGTTCAAGAAAAGAGCAGAGGTGCCGAAACTAAGCAGGAATATATGTAACATTTCATGAGTCCTTAAGGAAGGAAGCAGCCCTGTGAATTTAGCCAAAGTACCTAAAATAGCTTTTGCTCTAAATTCTTTGAAGCCTGGCTGTTCTGAGAGACAGAAAAAGTTCAACCTGTGTCAGACAGTAAGTCACCCGCTTCTTCCAGACTCTTGACTGCATGTTAATGGGAATCCCTTCCAGCTAGTCCTGAAACACTCCGCAGACTCAGAGCAGCTGGAACCGGGCCAGGCAGGATCTCTGGCCCCTTGCAGGTTGGCCTCCAGTACAAACCCTCCCGGATGGTCTGGAAATTCCAAAGGATCAGCATCCATGAAGAGAGGCACTGCCTGCCAGGATGTCAGTTCTTTGCAGCCTGCAGGGCTCTCGCAGGTTCCTGGAGAGGTGTCAGTCTCTGCAGGGCACCCATGAGGACCTCTCAGCGTCCAAATGCTCGGGTACAGGGCCCACAGGGAAGATGTCAGCAAAGAACACTCCCTGGCCACCCAGCCAGGTGATGCTGCTGTGGTGTGGCTTCATGTATGCTCCTAGGGATTCATTCATGTATCAGCACCACAAAGCACTATCTGAGCTTGCTCCCAGGCTAGACCTGGATACCCAAGGGAGGCCTAGTTCTGCCCCAGGGGCTCAGGGTGCTGCAGTGGGTTAGGACGTTGCCCTGGTGCCCTGATGGACAAGCTCTCAGGAGATGACACCCAGGCTGAAAGAGCTCTGATCACAGGGTGTGGAGATGAGCAACCTTTTCTAGAGAGGCAGGATTCTTTTTTTTTTTTTTTTTTGAGAGGCAAGATTCTTAGCTGCTGGTGACCTAGGCTTCATCAGCCTGGCCTTTTTGCTATTCATAGACTCAAATAACAGATGTGGATGCGGTCACTTGTTCTTTATAAATTGGGGCGGACTCAGTTGCCTATTGTCATTTAAATTATTATTCACCAGGCCCTGAATGGCCTGATTTGTTTCATTTAGGATGTAATCTGAGAGATGTGGACTGATACCTACAGGAAAGACCTGGGCACTGAGACAGAGAGAGTGAGTGAGTTCCAGGGTGAGTCCCAGGATTATACCCCCTGCCAGCCCCAGGGACAGGCATGTCTCCCATTCAGTCTCACCAGGTGTGAGGTTCCTGTTCTGATCCCCATCTGATGCCTGTCTTCCTCTCCATTCATCTGGAACCCTCCATTCATCTGTTGCTTACTGATCCTAACAATCTCAATACACAGTTTGGAATACGTGCTCTATTAATGGAGTATCTGCCTCACTTCCTCCCTTCCATCAATTTTCTAAATATTTACCAAGTACTTACCATGCTCCAGGAATTGAGACTTTAGAGGTTTTCAGGTTTATAAGCCTGACCTTGGGGTATTTAAGTATCCTCAGATGGGGAAAAGGAAAGAAAAATGTATATTACCATTTCTTCAGAGCATCCTTCTTCCTCTGTGTCATGTCTATTTCCCTTACTGTGCCTGGGAGTAAAAAAACAAAATTTGATTCCACCTTTCATCTCTCTAATGCCCAGTCTTTGCTGCTTCTTAAAGTGTATCCTCCACAAAAAGCAACCAGAAGTATTGAATGTAGGAATAACTTTATCCAGAATATTTTACCAATGACACAGATTCATGTTTGCAAATGCTATCCCCATTAGCTTCAAGGAGTTGCAGACACCACCATTTTCTGTGTGGTTGTCGGTAGCTAGCTCTTTACTGGCACCAAGGTCACGAACATTGTGTAAACAACTGACTTTTGAATGATCTTCTACAGTCAGAAATTAAAACTCAAATTAAATGCTTAAAAGACTGTGTTTTGAATTTGAAAAGTTAATTTGAAGTCTATTTAATTTTTTTATGTAGTATTTCTCACCTTCAAATTGTTTTCAAGTTTGTAATCCCTCTTAAAAATTAGAAGGATGATAAATCATTAAACCTCAATGCCCTTGATGTTGACAAATATTCAACAATATTTATACCTGGATCGGGAAGATCCCCTGGAGAAGGGAAAGGCTACTTACTCCAGTATTCTGGCCTGGAGAATTCCATGGACGGTATAGTCCATGGGGTCTCAAGGAGTTGGACAAGACTGAGCGACTCACTTTGTATCCTTATCAAGCCGAGATGGATGGGAAGAGTTAAGAGATTTGAAGACTCTGCAGAAGCTCGGGATGGGAAGAGAACACTGGGGGTTAGTGGTTCAAGAGGAAACAGCTGTAACTTCCCCCATCTCACCAGTCATTCCAGGTCAGAGTATTCTTCTTTGGAAGGTGAATTCCTTTGGCACTAAAAGATACACTTTATATAATAGACTGTGGAAATCCAACAGAAAGACAGAGAACTTCTGTAAAAAAGGATTTGCTGTGCCTTGGGTGCAGGCACTGGGTGTGTCTAATGTGGATTTTAAAGCTAAAATTTCTCAGCACTGTGCATGTGTGTATGTTTTAACTGCAGCTATTTATAGAGGAGATGGTCAGCAATGCAGCATGGGTGCTCCAGGATCCAGGTGTTGTCCACTTAGACCTGTGGACCTCCCCAGGGGTCCTCTTTTCTCTCATCAGATCTCGGCTCTGGTATCACCTGCACTCGTGGCTCCGGTGGCCACTTGCAGTCACCCAGCTCATCCCATCCCCCACTCATGGACACTTGTCTCATTTCTCACCAGATGTTCTTTGTCGAACATGCGCCCTTCAAGAGTGTACGCACAGATTCTAGAAGAACAGCATTTTGTTCTGTTGACCCCACAATCCTGGGGGTTTGGGGTGTCTGGTACACAGGAGGACCCCACAAATATCTGATGAAGGATTGTATCCTAGGCTACTAGCCCTTAGAACTAATCACACCAGAGAGCTGCCCCTTTTCCAACTGGGATATCTTTATCTTTAAATGGTGGATATCTTTAAACTGTACCTAAGATTTTATCAAAAGAGAAGAATGAGGCTCAATCTTTGCACAGCTACAGGCATGCATAGAGTGATAGACTTCTTAGGACCATCATCCTAAAACCTCTGCCAGGCCACACCTGCCCTGTTGACCACCAGTCTTCGCTGCAACAGAGGGCCTATGACAGAACTGTTTCTGCATGTAGAATCTGTGTCTCCTCCATCATGGATGGAGAAAGCTCTCCTCTTATCAGATGAGTGTCCATGGCTGACAGAGAGGGCAGTGCCATGAGGGTGGCCTGAGCCCAGGGTGGTATACCAGAGAGAGAAGCTACCCTTGTCCAACTGTTCCTGCACACCCTCCACCTCCTCTGCTGACCAATCAATCAGACTCCAGAGAGTAACTGGATGAGGACAGCACGAGCTCCCCCCTCAGGGTGCTGAAACCCTCCAAAATGCCTGTGGCTATCTCATGGCCTGTTGGTCATATGTGAAGCCTGTGAGTTTCATGAAACAAAATGGGCAGAAAGCATGATTACATTTCCCGATCTCACAGCTTCCTGATCAGAAGTGTCTATTTCAGTTCCAACTCCTGAGCCATCCCTCAGGGAGACAATTCCACAGACTGGAATAATTTATTTTACTTTTGGCTTTTGGGGAGCATATTTACTTCTCATTTGTACTTGGGTAGATAACTCATTGGCCACTTGGAAATAGAATTCTTTCCTTCTTGTTGGTCAGGATTCATCCTTGTTTATACATGACCTTGCCAGAACATTAGTATTCTGGAAAGATCATTAGTCTTTAAATTTGAAGTTTTGCTTCCTGAGTGGATTGTGATGTTTTATCCATTTTTAAATACTATACAATAATCAGAACAGCAGGGTGTGGCATTAGAAAGTTGAGGTTTCATGGAAAACATCCTAGTTAGAAAGAACTGACTGCATATATTGTCGCTAGTCTTTTTTTGCTGACTTTATCAATAAAGACTTGATGGGAATTAGAACATTTGTTTCTGTAGAAAACTGGCAGCACTAAGCATATCACAGCTTTTAGTGTCATGATCAACTGTTCACTCTGTTGGGGATAAGTCAATAGAATACATCCCTGGCAGTAGGGATTGGAAAAGGGGGTAAATTGGATAAATTTTCTGAATGTGCAATTATGGAATAAAAGTTTGATGCATCCTGAGAGGTAGGGAAGAAGAATAAAGCAAAGTAGGCTCAGGCGGTAAAGAATCTGCCTGCAGTGCAGGAAACCTAGGTTTGATCCCTGAGTCTGAAAGATCTCCTGGAGAACAGCGTGGCTACCCACTTCAGTATTCTTACCCAACGAATTCCATGTGCAGAGGAGCCTGGTGGGCTAAAGTCCACTGAACTGCAAAGAATCAGACACGACTGAGCAACTAACACTTTCACTTTCAATGAAGCAATCACGAGAGGCCAACATTCTGATGGATTTAACTAAAATATTAATAAGGGTTGTAAATCTGTTTTTTTCAAAGAATATCTTAAAGTTAGTGAGTAGGAGGGAAGTTTGGTTGCAAATGTATCTCCATTGTGTATGCATGCAGTGAAAATTACCAAGTGAAAACCAAGACTTTGTGAAGCTGAGTTTAATAAAAAGTCTTTTTGACAGTGATTCAAATCATTAACTACAACAAAATGTATTTTTAAAATGGCTTCTGGGTATTTTTCTATGTTTGTGTGCAATGCATGTAACTAGGTTCCTTGGTGAACAAGGGGAATATATATCTATGCAGATATTGCTGTTAGCATCCGTTTTACTAAAAAGAACCGGAAGCCAGGGGGTGTTCCGTAGGGTGCACGATGTCCTCCCCAATGAGCAGGCTGATTTGCAAAACTCCTTGTCTTCCTGAACCAAAATGAAATGAAATGAAAGTTTCTCAGTCATGTCCAACTCTTTGTGACCCCATGGACTATATTGTCCATGGAATTCTCCAGGCAAGAATACTGGAGTGGGTAGCTTTTCCTTTCTCCAGGGGATCTTCTCAACCCAGGGAGTGAACCCAGGTCTCCTACATTGCAGGCAGACTCTTTACTGACTAAACCATCAGGGAAACCTCCTGAACCAAGAGACTTGTATAAAGTTTTTTTCTGAAAGATCCATTTTGCTATTGAGATGTAGATTAAGAGATGAATCCAAGGCTGTGAGAAGCACAAACTTTAATGGATCTGTGGAGGGGATGCTGTTAACACAGAGGAAGAATATGTGGTTCCTGGGAAGGTATGTTTGCCTTGAAATAAGAACTGCATTCACAGGAAGGACAGAGCCTTCATGCTTCAAAAATCTTCCCAGTCAGCATCACCCCATTTACAGCCCTGAATGGGTCTGCAAAGTCACTTTTTCTATTTGCAGTCTAGGTCAGAAAAGTCACTCAGTCACTTTTATATTGTCTCCTTCAATTTCCAAAACTCTTGAGGTTTTTGACTAATGGAATCTTTAATAAAGATTTTGTTAATAACAAAGCATATAATGTCCAATCACAGAAAAGTGATCAGCTGTCTGGTTAGGATTCTGTTTCTCCTTCGTGAGCTCCAGAAACCCTCTCTCAATGTGCACTGGTCCAGCCTTCTCAGTGCCTAGGGCAGATTGGCCAGGCAGAGGGAAGCTGGGCACAAACCACCTCATTCTTTCATAGGTTGTTACTATTCTTCCTAAACCTTGCAAAGATGGTGAAAAGAATGACTTCTTTTTTTTTTTTCTGTGATGGGTCCTCATTGTGGTAGTTGAGACCTTCATTGCGACATGTGAATTTTTAGTAGTGGCGTGTGAGATCTAGTTTCCTCACCTGGGATGAAACTGTGGCCCAAGGCAATGGCACCCCACTCTAGTACTCTTGCCTGGAAAATCCCCTGGATGGAGGAGCCTGGTAGGCTGCAGTCCATGGGATCGCTAAGAGTCGGACACGACTGAGCAACTTCACTTTCACTTTTCACTTTCATGCATTGGAGAAGGAAATGGCAACCCACTCCAGTGTTTTTGCCTGGAGAATCCCAGGGACGGGGGAGCCTGGTGGGCTGCCGTCTATGGGGTCGCACAGAGTCGGACACAACTGAAGCGACTTAGCAGCAGCAGCAGCAGCACTGGGAGCATAGAATCTTAACCACTGGATCACCAGAGAAGGCCCAAGAATGACATTTTGATATCAGCTCTCAACTTGTTGGCCAAGTGGGTTGGACAAACCATTTTGTCTTTCCCAGACTGCTATTTTCCTCTATAAAATATAAATAATACTGTCCACCTCTCTGAACATATGCAAGATGAAGTATAATAGATGTAAAATTGCTCTTTTTTTTTTATTTTTAGATTTATTTATTTATTTAATTTTTTTTTTTTAATTTTAAAATCTTTAATTCTTACATGTGTTCCCAAACATGAAACCCCCTCCCACCTCCCTCCCCATAACATCTCTGTGGGTCATCCCCATGCACCAGCCCCAAGCATGCTGTATCTTAAATTATGAAAATCATGTTTCTGATAGTAACGGTAATGTGGTTCATTACAATTCTTGATCTTGCCATGTGAGCAGGTGTGTGTCTCCCTGGGCATAACTAATGATGCCTTGGCTGACAACTAGAGGCTTCAGTAACTGTTTCCCTTTAGAGTGCAAACTGTTCACAATTGTTTTTCTTTTAGCTTTGCTCTTGATTGCAAACACTTTTGTAACATCAAAGAGTACAGACATATCCCAGGTAGCCTAAGTTAAACAGGTTTACAGTGATGGGAAATCTAAGAACAAATTTTCTAAAGACTTATGATCACTTTTATGTTATGTTACAATTTCAGTGGGGTCACCATGGGCAAGATTGAGTAAGATGAAGCTCCCTATATCCCAGGGATGCCAAACTTTGATTTTTTAAAAAATAATGAACTGAAAGGGAGACAATCCAACTGTATATATATGTACATATAAACATTTAATTGGTCACAATGATATGATTCACAGTAGCCTGTTAATTATTCAATACAAGGATTGTTGGTTAAAGTATAAAAACATGTTTAATAAATATTTTTAGCAGTTTGACGCTAAAAGTGTCTTCCCAGGTGGTTCGGTGGTAAAGAATCTGCCTGCCAATGCAGGAGACACAGGTTCGATCCCCGGGTCAGGAAGATCCCCTGGAGGAGGAAATGGCAGCCCACTCCAGTCTTCTTTCTTGGAGCATCCATGGACAGCAGAACCTGATGGGCTACAGTCCATGGGGTCTCAAAGAGTCTGACATGACTGAGCAACTAGACAATAACAACAACCTTAAAGGAGTTCTGGAAAGTTCAGCAACATGGCTAGAACTTCTGGTCTTGAAATCACAGGCATTAGGGAGGGTTTTAGAGTATGTTTCATGTGTGACCCAAAACCTACATCACCGATGACCCACTAAAGAGAGGATACCTTCCTGGAGTGATTGTTACTAAAACTGTCTGGTCATAGCCACATGGCCAGATCCCTAGGAGACATCTGGAATTAATGGACCCATCACTGCTGTTCTGGAGACCCTCTGTCTTGGTGGGCATGTTCACCCTGAACCACTGGCTGGGTGAATAATGGTCGTTCAGAAACATTGGGAGTCCGTGCTCCAGAGGCAGCAAAGGCAATTGAACCACTTACAAATATCTGTGCGCCTTCCTGGAAGGAGTGACATCATCTCTGCTAACCAACTCTGTAATTTCTTGAAATCCACGAGTGCATCAGTACGTTTCTGCAAAGGGGAACAAAGGTGACATGTGGTAGCAGTGTGCTTGGTGTGCATCCAGCTGGAGGTTGAAGCTGTGGACTATGTCTGAGACCACTTCAGCCCCACCTCAGTTTCTTTGCTGCAATGTAGGATTCAAAGTCCAGATGGTGAGAACCTTAAATCTTGTGAACCACTTAATGTCTGACAAATTGGCATTCTCTGAGTTGAGAAGGCTTTAATTGGATAAAATAGTTAAATACATCTCTACAACAAGTTTCCACAATCTGTCTATAACAACAACAACATCGGCAACAATAGCAACCACCACAGTTAGGGATGGGTCACAGGAAGGGCACCACTGATGGAGTCTGCAAAGTGCTTGGGAGGACCACATCCCTTAGGCGATCTCTGAGTTCCAGATGCTGTGTTCTCAGCCTGTCCCCATCCCTCCATCATGTAGGTTTGTTCTTGTTGTTGAGTCACTAAGTGGTGTCTGACTCTTTTGTGACCCCATGGACTGTAACCCACCAGGCTCCCCTGTCCACGGAATTTTCCAGGAAAGAATACAGGAGTGGCTTGGCATTTCCTTCTCCAGGGGATCTTCCCAACCCAGGGATCGAACCCATGTCTCTTACATCTCCTGCATTGGCAGGCAGGTTCTTTACCACTAACACCACCTGAGAAGTGCCATGGCTTGGTGCTATTTAGTGTTCTGTTAATAGTTTCAACTAATGACATATTTAATAGCTTATTAACAATGTTTGTACCTACTCTTCTGCCAAAACTAGAAAAATGAAATTTGCTATTAATACCAAAACTTTTCCTCTTTTTTGTGGATTTTATTCACTTTACAACTCATAGAAAATAAGAACATTATTTTTCTAGCATGGATGTGCATCTTTCTGGGTACCACATCTCTTCAATAGGTGTGTTCATCTCCAGATTTCACCTGCTCGCCTGCCAGGGATTACCTTTTTTTATTCTAGCTCTGTCAAGATTATGCAAAATTTCCTTTTTTTTCTCATTAACGTTATGCTCCTTTTGGCATTTTAGAAGTATTTTAAATAATGACTGTGTAAAATGTCATAATATTTGGAACTAAGCCTTTTCATTATATCATTCAATGTGAAAAGCTTATGAACAGACCTGCAAGAAGACATTTAAAAACAAATATCTTGGAGACATTTTTCATGTCAGCTGGTGGTCTTAGCTCCTCCCCTCCCCATCAGGCTGAGTCCCTCAGCCTACCGCCGCGTCTCACAGGCAGCGCTCAAAGACAATTTAACACTTGTTTTGTTCTAAACCTTTGTTTTGACTGTGGTGATTAAAAATCACTTTGTGATCTTTACTAATCTAAAAAGGAGAGGATGCAGTGCCTGGAATTAGGTACATGGTGGCATGATTCAAGAAGCTTTCTCTTCAAGTACCAGATGACGGCCAGAAAAACACCTGCCGCAGAAAATAGGCTTGCTGCTGGTTTTTTCAATAATGAATTACTAGTGCTTTTTGTCCCTCAAAATTGTCCCCAGACGGGAAGATGACTGAATGTACTGTTCCCGAGCAATAGAATCACCTCAAGGCACAGAAAATAACAGGGTTTTTTTCCCCCTACTGGCACCCGTCAGTCCACTGCCTTTTTCTAGTTCTGAAGGCTGTGACAACTTTGGAGTGTAACAAATAAACATTTTGTCCACAGCATCAGCACCCAATCATCACCTCTGATACCTGTTAATCAGATATTTATTAAGAAGCTTCTGAGGTAAATAGAAATAAAATGCACGGCTCCTGCTTTCTCCGTGTGTCAATCTTCGGGGGAAAAAAAGACATGGGCTCTTTTGCTCATCAATATTATAATTTAAAAATAGTAATTTCTTAATAAAAATAACTCCATGTAGTTTGGATATATATATTTTATTATCTTTTGTTTGTTGTTCAGTCACTAAGTCATAGCCCACCAGGCTCCTTTGTCCATGAAATTCTCCAAGCAAGAATGCAGGAGTCAGTTGCCATTTTCTTTTCCAGGGGATCTTTCCCAACCAGGGATCGAACCCCTGTCTCCTGCACTAGCAGGCAGGTTCTTTAGCACTGAGCCTTCTGGGATTTGTCAAAAGCCTGAACAGCTTTTCATAGGGAGCCATTTCCATTTTTTAAGCAGTTGTTTTTCAGCGCATTTTTCTGTAACACTATTGGGCTTTTCCTCCTCTATTTTTAGATACTTTATATGTTTGAAAGATATCAAATTTTTGTGATATAAGTTACAAAAATTTTCCTAATTTTCATTTGACATTTTTAGAGTTATTTTTACAACAATGCTATATTGTATTGTTACTCAAATATTTCAAATTTGGTTATATATCCTTGGGACAACATGGATGGACGTGTATCCTGTCAAGTGAAATGAGTCAGACAGAGAAAGACAAATACTATGTGATCCCACTTATACGTGGAATCTAAAAAAAACAAATTTATAGAAACAAACAACGGATGGGCAGCTGCCAGGGCTTGGGGCGGGGGCTGGGGAATGGGGTAGGGGGTCAAAAGGTACAAACTTTCATTGATGACACAAGTAAGTCCTGGGGATACAGTGTACAGCACGAAGACTGCATTGATAACACTGTGTTTCATGTTTGAAAGCTGGGTGTTACGGAGTAGCTCTTGAGAGTTGTCCCCACAGGAAATAATAACCATGTGAGGTAGTAGATGTTAACTAAAGCTATTGTGATCATTTCTCAATGTATACAAACAGTGAAGCATTATGTTGCACACTTGAAACTAAGCCAATGTCATACGCCAATTACAACAGAATAAACTTGGAGAAAAGCAATAACAACAAGTACTGTCTGGGCTATTGCTTCCTATGCAGAACTATGATTATTCTTGATTTTAAACGACATTCAAGGACTTGTATTTTTAAAAATATGAAGACTTGTTATTTCTGTTCTGTACTAATTTTTTTTTAATAAAACTTAAAAAAATAAAATTTACCCTCAACCTGGGGAAGTCCCAAACTGTGAGGTGAGTTGTCCTTAAAAACTTAAAGTTTGCTGGCACGAATGCAGAAACCTTGAATATATGGCCGAGGGGGATGACTTGATGAATGCATAGCTTTGGGGAGCAGGGCAGGCTGAACGGGGCCCCGGCGGGGAGGCAGGTTGAGAACAAGTCTCCTCCTTCTGAGGACCCAAGAAGCTCTGTCCCCTGGCAGGATATGGCTGCACCCTGGGCCGCCAGTTCCTCTCAGGGGGTGGCACACAAACTGGATTGTTGCTTCATCCAGAAAAGAAGCAGCTGAGCAGTTACTAGGAAGCTACCTGGAGAAGGAGGGCTGTGGATGGAGGAGGCCTGGGAGCAAGTTCTGAACTGACTTGCCATCAGGGATGTGCGGAAGACCAGTTGTGTTCTTAACAGATGCATTGTCTTAGGAAGTCATGGAAAAAAAATTTTTTTTTTTAATTTACAATATGGGATAGTACTCTTTGCTATGTCATTTGGCAGGACTGCTGCTGTCAAGCAAGGAGACGAGTTGAAAAGCCCTCATGAATTCTATGGTGCTGTCCAAATGGGCATGATTCCATGGTGTGCAGCTGGGTGCCAGGTAATACCCACCATTTCCCCTGACGCTTGGTGGCACCAAGGATGTTAGGGAGTCATGCTCCTTAGTTCACGGCCAGGCTGGAATCATGGGGTTGCCTCCTGTTACTAATGAGAATGCATCACCTGGAAACTGAACTTTCAGAAGAAAATGATGAAATCTGTATAGTCTCCTATTTCTGTTATTTCTGTTCAAATAAACCTTAGCTGAAGTGCTAGCTCAGCGTCCTGTGGTTTGAAGTCCTAGGATTCTGAAGTCATCCTTGGAAACCAGCGTAAGATCCAAGGCCAGGTTCTGACCTGCAAAGGGAGAGAAGCTGAATGTTCAGATCCAGCAGTAATGATGACTTTAGAAGACATTTCTTCTTGATGAGGATTTATCGGCTGGAAATGGATACAGCTAAAGGAGAGCATGCAGCCTGTGGCGATGAGAAGCGGGGCCATTTTGGTCTGTGTCCACATTGTGGGTTGCCTCTCAGATGTGGGAATTTAGGCATTTTAAAAGAAGAAAAATTGAATACTACTGCTAGAGATTGAGAAGAATTATAACTCCTATCAAATAGTGTGACAACAGAACTCAGAAGAAATCTGGGTCTGATTCATTAACTTCTCTTTGGCCTTAAAACCCATTATATAAATTAAAAACTGTCTGTGATATCCATTCCAATTAAAACAGCAGAAGCTTAAAAATAGCTCATAAAAATTGTTTATCCAAAAGTTGAAGAATGTTTCTACCCATAAAATTATCCCAGTTTTATTAGCTACAAAGATAAGCGTGATAATCTATATACTGATAGTTTTCTAACTATTTCTAGTAGGAATTGTCATTTATCTTGTTTGAGCAGAATAAATAAGACAAGATGAAAACATACCTAAAATCTGTAATATATTTTAAAAGTAAAAATTTAATCTTCTTGAATCGGGGAGCCATTTATTAGATCTCAACTGTTGTTCTTAAGTCAAACCCCCCAGGCTTCTTGGACATAAGTTTCTGGCTCCTGTTTCATGTTTAAATTTTAGTAATGACACTTTGAACTTAACCTTGGACTGATTGATGAATTTAACAACCCCCTTACTGGTTCAGATAAGAAGGGAAAGCATATGCAAACTCAGAGAGGCAGGAAGTAACACTACATTTTCAAGAAACTTGAAGTGCTGTGGAATTCCTGGGGTTTAAAAGAAAAAGACAGTGATGCACAAGAGAGTAAAGCTGGAGGTCTGGTGAAAGGAGCCTCTTCTGTCTTGTTGAGCTGGGCTTGCTCAGTCAGTCAGACTCTTTGCGACCCCATGGACTGCAGCCCACCAGGCTCCTCTGTCTATGGATTCTCCAGGCAAGAATACTGCAGTAGGTTGCCATTTCCTCCTCTGGGGATCTTCCCAACCCAGGGATCAAACCCAGGTTTCCTGCATTGCAGCCACCAGGGAGGCCCCTCTGTCTTGTTAAGGAGCTTGAATTTTCTCCTGGGCGGTAAGTCCCTGCAGCAGGAAGCCGAGTGTTGGAATTGAGTAATTCTTCTTCAGGCAGCGTGGAGTCCTGTCTGCAGGGGAAGAGGAATTAGAAGAGGGGGACCAGCTGGGGATGACGCAGAGGAGACCAAGCAGGTGAGTGTTTGTACCTCGACTGGGAGGAGCAGGGAAAAAGGATAGGATGACGGCCAGGGCAGGGTGCCTGCTCAGCAGGGAGAAACTTGAGCTGAGGGAAAGAAACCAGAGGGACTAGGAGAACTTTCAGTCATGCAAGTGGCCCATGAGCGGATGCGTGCCTTTCTGGCAGGGGCCTCTGGGCGCAGAGCCGCGGTGTGCACTGGGGCAGGGGACTGTCCCTGGTGCCACATGGAGCGGAGGGGCCCCTCTCTCAGCACATCCTGCTTGTTGGCCCAGGAGGGGGCATCAGAAAAGAAAAAGGGAAGTCTTGTCTTTGCTTGCATCTCGTGGTGGTAGATAAATAAAAAAGCACATCAGCATGGGTACCTATGGGGTCTGTTTCCTCTCTGTCTGTCTGTCCGTCTCTCTTTCTCTCCATCTTTCTGGTATGAGCACACTGAGCTGAAGAGCTAATCTGAAAACAGCCTTCTGGAGAGAATTGCAGTGCTAAGTTCTTGGAGGGAACGATGTTCACAGCTCTGGGACAGGATTTCCCAGAGTCCAGCCTGTTGGATCCCACAGGGAACACACATGGCCCAGGGGAAGATGAACCCCCTTCAACACCACAGACAGGAAGTGGGGCTTGACAGGAGGAAGCCTGTCTCCTAAATGCCAGAATCACCTCTTCCAGAAATTAACACTCCAACATTGCAGAAAAATTGTGTTTAAAGTGAGTATAAAAGAAAAAATAAATACCTCAATGAAGAAACTGGGCAGTATCTTGAAACCAGGCAGACTTGAGATAAGAGTAAACAGAATTCCAAGCCATGAAAATATGCTTACTGAACCTTAGACAATGTTTCTGGAAGACAGAGCTGAGAAACTGTGAGAATGCAGCAGAATGCTGATCACACATTCTTACCAAAATGCAGTAAAATTCACCTACAAAAGCAAAAAGAATAAACCTAATGTATGGATATTTAAGAGCATGCATAAATAAGTCATGGATCCTCATGATGTAAATTATGAAGTATTAAGAACTGAACAATAAAAAAACACTACATATGTCAAATCTTGTTAGGGGCAGCAAAATTTCCTTTGAAGGAAATAAATTGTCCTAAGTATATATATTCTAAAAGGAAAATGATTCAATATGAATAACCTCATCACTCAATTCAACAAGAGGAAAACGACAACAACAACAACAAAAAAATCAAAACCCAGATCAACATTGTAACCTTGAAGAAAGGTGAAGGAAAGGAAGGAAATAGTACAGGAAAAAGCCAAACATAAAAATTTTAAACCTCAGAAGTAATAAACAGCATGAAAAAAAACAAAAGCTAGCTCTGTGAGGGAGTTAATAAAATAGCATGCCTCTGGCAAGAAAGTAAATGGGAGAGATTATATTAATTTATATAAAACATATGTATGCTTGTCTGTGCTAAGTCACTACAGTTGTATCTGACTGATTGCGACCCTATGGACAGTAGCCTGCCAGGCTCCTCTGTCCGTGGGAGAGAATACTGGAGTGGGTTGCCGTGCCTTCCTCCAGGGGAATCTTCCTAATCCAGAGATCAAACCTCCATCTCTTACATTTGCACTGGCAGGTGGGTTCTTTACCTCTAGCATCACCTGGGAAGCCCATAAAACATGCGTATATAAAACTCTAAATAATTTAAATACATACACCATCTTTATTTATCTCTCTCTATATATGTATGCATGTGTGTATGTATAAGACATGTAAATTTGTGTAAACATGAATATAAAATCCTGAATTAAATATTTACCATCTGAGTTTAGTAATGATGCCAATAATATGTGACAAAGAAGTTGTCTCTGCTCCAGGAGCCCTGGGTGGCTTAGCGTCAAGAAACATGTTGAGATATTACAGGACTCAATGAAAGGCCCTCTCCTTATACCCGCAGGACCAAAACATGCTGATGTGAGGGTCAATACTTCTCGGCCACACTCCAGCTGACTGTTCACTTCCGGTCCAATTTTCAAATCCTTCTGCTGAGAAGCTGTAGGAAAAAGGAATGGATTTCATGACATCCTTTGACGGGTATTTGACAAAGGGAGAACACACATTTTAGGACAATCTGTTAGTAGCTCCTGACTCCTTCCACAGAAGTTATCTGCTATCCTGGGAGAAGGGGCTGAGGAGCTCCAAGTTCAAGGAGATATTTAATGCAGCTTCCTGTTGGGTGTTCGGAAATCTATAGAAACTGTTTTCCTCTACGACTAGGTCAGTGTGGAGCAGAACTAACACCCAGTGTTGGCATTATTAGAATTTAGAACAATTTTGTCTCATTTAGTTCACATCAATGGCAGTTGAGGTTTATAAGTTGTTAGAAAACCTATGTCATACATAGGTACTCAGCCTTCTCCATCTTTACAAAACCATCTCAATGCTATGACAGATTCAATAAAATAAGCATCTACTGATGCTAAAAAAAGAAAAACATAGAAAACTGGGAACATAAGAAAACTTTCTCACTTTGATAAGGGTATCTACTAAAAATCTATAGAAGACAATAAATAAAAGAACAGAAAAATTAAAAGAATGAGTATCAGAATAGAGAAAAATGGTCTTTATTCACAGACAGCATGACTTTCTACATAGAAAGTCCAAGAGAATTATATAAGTACAAGTAAGAAGGTTTAGAAATGGTGTTGCATTTAAGATTAGTACATAAAGATCAACTACGTTCCTATATGCCAGCACCACTAGTTAGAAAATACAATAAGCCAAAAGAAAATGTCATAAGATTATGGGGATAAATCCAAAAAATGGAAAGTTGTGCTGAAATAGATGGAGAACAGTATTGTTCACAGATGAGAACACTTCAGTGATGTCAGTCTGAGTAACAACTAGTCTATGAATCTCTTTTCTTCTTTCTCTTTTTCATTCCTTCTTCCCTTTCTTACTTCTTTCTTTTCATGAAAATTTGCTCAGTTAATTCCAGAATTTGTGCAAAATAACAGAAGATCAAGAATAGCCCATGCTGGAGAATATCTGGTAACAGCTCTTGAAGGTGCATTACAATGTTTAGTAATTAAAATCGTTTAATATAGACACAAGCTTAATTAAATAGAACAAGGCAAAACAAAGGACTCAGAAATAAACCTGGGAATATGACAGGGTGGCATAACAAATCTGTGGTTGTGGGTGAACTTTTAAAGAGTGGGGCAATTGATTATAAATACTGAATGAGATAAAATCTAGTCTTTACTTACCTAACAACATACCCCCAAATAAATTCCAGTTCTGTGAAAATCCAGAATGTGAAAAATCAAACTTTCAAAATATTAAAAGAAAATATAAGTGAATACTTTCATTTTATAATAAAGAAGGTTGCTCTAGCACAAAGATTTTCAAATGTAACCATATTAAAATCTTAAATTTCTATAAAATTGAATACAGTATATTTTAATTAAAATATAAACCCTGAGAGAACATACTTGCAATTTGTACAAATAAAATATTAATATGAAGAGTAAACTTTTGCAATTCATATGACAAATGAGATCTTAGCATCCAGATAAGAAGACTACTCCCATCCCCACAGGTAAATGGCCAAAGGGCATGAACAGGTAATTTTTAAAAAAGGAATTATGTTTTAGTTTCATAGAGAAAAACAGGTGGTGCAGAAGAAAAATGAGAGGGGAAAATGAGAGCTAGTGGTGGGAGAGAATTACTCAAGTAACTGCATTATGAACTAGGTTTGTTAGGAGATGAAGCGAGACCAGCAAAACTGGTTACTAGTTAATGGGGGGCGGGTGGAGACCAAGATTACTGGTGTCAATGAGCAGATGCTTTGGGAAGAAATGAGCAGTTAGTCCTCATGGGGACAGTGAACTCTTACAATTAAGATTTCAGAGGTTTGAAAACTCTGATGATGACTAAGCCCAGAGTTTGTCTACGAAGGTAGTAAGTGGAATCCTGAGTGGGGATCCTCAGTACTGAGGAGGTTTAGGGGTTGTGGGTGGATCCACCTAACTCTGAAACTGGTAGAAAAGGAGACAGATTTGGTACAGACGGCAGTGCTTAAAATTTTCCATCTGATTTAATCCTGGACAAGTGTAGCCTGATAGGCATAAAATACGAACTAGTAATGAAAACATAAGAATGTAAAATCTTTGCCTTTTGCAGATCAAATTTGACAAGTAAATCTTCCCTCGTGTATTGATCTCTAAGTTAATGTAACTAGGAAATTGAATTGAGACAAATTATTATTCTGTTTGCCTCAGGAATGGGGGAAAATGTAAACATATCAGCTTCTTTATTAGAATGAGATAGAATATTGCTAGTAATTCGGCAGCTAAGATTAAGTGGGTCTCACACATTTTCTCTTCATCCTCTGCAAAATACTTGATTACTAATTCATCTTCTACTATTTTCCAGTTCTATTGCTTCTGAAGAAAAATACCTCCTAGAAAAGCATCACTTTCCTTCCCCCTCACATATCTAGCTCAGAATAAAATTATATGGTTACCCAAGTTTTAGTTTCTTCTGTCCCCTTTGCATGCTTGTTGTCATCTACTGAGACTTGAAGTCAATTGTAAATCGTTCTGTGTGGCCCTGTGAGCTCATGCAGGCTGCATGCAGAGTATTTAGAGGCCACGGTAATTGATGGGACTTCCGGTCCTCTTGTAAGGTACACTGCCTGTCTTCCTCTACAAGTGATCATGTGTCATCCTATTTGGTTATGTATGTCCCAGTTGCTGACAAGCAATAATATGCTTAGTGGAACCTTAAACAGTGCATGGAAGCTTCTGAAAACACTGTCTATCATTGACAGTGGCAGTGTCTAAAATTCCTAAGTCCTTCTCCTAGTAGAGGGGGTGATAGTTCCTACAGGAAACTCAGGGTCCCTGAGTCCCAACCCTGTCTTGCCTCCAATCACATCTGCAACCACAGGCAATTCACTCAAGAAGCCACATGCTTTCATCACCTCTAAAAGTTTCTTAAGTGAAGTTGCTTAGTCGTGTCCGACTCTTTGTGACCCCATGGACTGTAGCCTACCAGGCTCCTCCTTCCATGGGATTCTCCAGGCAAGAGTACTGGAGTGGGTTGCCATTTCCTTCTCCAGGGGATCTTCCTGACCCAGGGATCGAACATGGGTCTCCCGCCTTCCAGGCAGACGCTTTAACCTCTGAGCCACCAGGGAGGCTAAAAGTTTCTTAAAGGCCTCCAATATAGTAGGATTATTTGAACTGTGCTGATGTTGTGTTTTTAAGAAGTTAAGGAAATCAATACAGGTTAAATGCACACAAAAATATTCTCAAGCTGCCAAAAAGGAATAAAAGACATGTTTTAATCAATTGGTGTCCTACAGTGTTACATTTTTTCTTCAGCATCTCTAATTCGCTTAATTTCAGGTGGATGTTTTCACAGTTGGAGCAGTGCTCTGTGGCAGCCTGGAGCAGGTGATGTAGAACTCCAGAGTTTGTAAAAAGCTACAGTGTTTTGAAATGTAAAATAGTTACCTCTAGGCTGACCATGGACTTCCCTGAGAGCTCAGTTGGTAAAGAATCCACCAGACCCGTGGTTCGGTTCCTGGATTGGGAAGATCCGCTGGAGAAGGGATAGGCTACCCACTCCAGTATTCTTGGGCTTCCCTTGTGGCTTAGCTAGTAAAGAATCTGCCTTCAGTGTGGGAGACCTGGGTTCGATCCCTGGAGTGGAAAGATCCCCTGGAGAAGGGAAAGGCTACCCATTCCAGCTTTTTGGCCTGGAGAATTCTATGGACTGTATAGTCCTTGGGGTCGTAAAGAGTCGGACCCGACTGATCGACTTTAACTTTCAGGCTGATCACAGCACTTGGTGATATGTTAAATATATTTGGAGACATTTACTAAGGAGTTGTTTTTGTAACTTCCTTCATTATTTTAGATTAATTCCATTTTGTTCTCAGGTATTAATAATGACATGTGATAATTTTTAAAGCAGAATTTAGTTTTTCTCTTTCTAAAATGATGAAATAAAAACAACATTGAAATAGAGCTGTAGTCGTTGCTGTATAATTTCATCTGTATCTAATGATTATTATTATTAACTTCCATTAAGTAAGCTTAACCCCTTCACTTTTTAGAAAACCAAAAATGGAGTAGAGTTTCATGTAGCATTATTTCAGCTTATTACAATAAAGCTCTGTTTCTCAAAGCAAACTAGGGGGATGGATTTCCTAAATCGTCACCAGTTTCAGGGATTGTATAAATTAGGAGATTTGGGAGTTAATCTTAGTTAGTTAGTGATAGATCCCCAAACATGGAATCTCAAAGTTCTTCTTTATCAGAAAGTATCTGTGTTCACTGAAGAAAGAATAACATTCTTTGAATTCACTTTATTCAAAGCAGGAAGGGAGAAACCCTACACAGGAAGAGAGAAATTGGCTACACTTTTCAAGATGTTTGTTATACTTTCTAGAATGTTGCACTTGAGATTTGCTTGCATTTAAAATTTTGAGATATGAAGGAAGGAAGCCCCCCAAAAATGTTTTTTCCATATATTTGTTTTTATTTCATTTTAAAAGTGGCTTAGAGCTCTGAGACTGGAGTCCAATTGTGGACTGGATTATGATCTCAACAAATGCCATTCATTTTGTGTAACTTCTAGATACACATGGCCTCATCCTGCTTGAATATTATAAACATAATCAAAATATCTTTTGAACTTACTTAATAGAATTTAGCAAAAATTTCAATTTATCTAGACTCCAAATCTCAACAGTGAATTAAATAATGTTCGGGGGAAAAAAAATAGAAGACTGAGAAATTGAGTTTGTTTTCCAAATTTCATTTTCTCAGATGGGATATTCTAAACTGCATAGAAATCCTTGAAGTATCTAGTTCATTAGAATATTAAATTAAAATATAGCAAAGCTATTAAGAATGACAAATTATTTTAAAAACACACAGCAGTGATAAGAACACACTGTGAGAGAAAAGCGTATATTTTATCCCCAACCTGCTCAGCACTCAAGAAGTTTGTCCTGTGAATGAATCTTCACCTGCTACTCCATTATGCATCCGCGGGTGAGAAATTCAGGGAAATTCATGGAATTTAGGGAAAGCAGATTCTCATTGCCCCAGAGAATTACCTTTTGATCACCTCACACATAAAAGCCAAATAAATAACTAGCTGGGAGTTTCTTTTGTGGTTGTTACATGTGACCTTCTCTGCCTTCTCCCATAACCATCTCCTGGGCAGATTTCCTCTGCTTTAATTCTGGTTTGCATGTTAGTTATTAATGTAAGAAGGTGTTTGGACAAAGGATGGATTCAATAATTGGAAGAACTCTAAGGCCTCACTGTACTGAGGCAAAGTTCCAGGAACACAGAAGAGGAAATTAGTATGTGGGGAGAGATTAGCAGATGATGCTTCTCTTGAAATCCAAGCTCAGATTTTATATTGTTCATCATAGCAGAGAACTTTGGTCAATTTTCCTGAATGTGATTTCTTGTCAGTTAAACAGTAACCAGAAAGTTTGTTTTCATCCATTGGTTATCCCTGGGATGGGAGGAGGGTGCTATGAGCAAAACTTATCACCTGAATCCAAGCTGAAGTGTTGAAAAGATCATGCCTCTCTGCTTTTGGAAACTGGCTTTCTATTGCAGGGTACTCTTGGCTTCAGTAACATAGTCATGCTCCAGGATAGCAAACAGTAAGTGTATATCACAAGCATGTTTCAAAAAATGTGATTAATTTCAAAACTTGTGCATTTATTTTTGCCAGCAAACTTTTGACTCATCTAGTCTTTGGCATTCGTCTTCAGAATTTTGGCAGATAATGGTATTTTCTATCAAAAGGAGAGATATTTCTTTTTTCTGGCCAGCCATATTTTAGAAATCAAATGCCTAATTGTTTACCATCTAATGTAAAGAATAATTTTCCCCATTAGGATTTCCATTAAATGGGGACTGTGATGGACATTGGCCACCATTTGACTCTGGCAAACTGCACAGAATTTTTAGTAGAGCTACATGAAGTCTGGCTTATTACATGTTTTCGTTTTTATAAGTTGTGTTTCTTTTATCTGGATTCTGGCAAATATATGAGGAAGCATATATTTGGGATGCAACATCATCTTATTGTTACATAAGATCCCCTGGAGAAGGGAAAGGCTACCCTCTCCAGTATTCTGGCTGGAGAATTCCATGGACTGTATAGTCCATAGGGTCCCAAAGAGTTGGACATGACTGAGCGACTTTAAATGTAATGTAAATACCATCCTATAAAAAACATGAAAAGGCTTTAAAGTCATGCTTTTAGCTTTTAATTTTCTAAAGGTAGCAATGTATCCAGGGTTAATTACAGACCTGATTATGACTTAACTGGAAAAGCAGTCCTTTTCAGCTCACAAAGTGTCAGACCTGAGTTGGGTGACACAGGGGAGGTGTGGTGGCCTCAAGGGTTCCTTGGAAAAAGATGTCAAACTCTTGGGGTTCTTGGCTGCATCACCTGCAGGCTAAGAGCTCAGCTTCATAGGCTAAAGAAAAAGGCTGATGCTGGACCACCTGTTTCAAGCAGGAAGAAGGCAACAGGAAAAGAGAAAAAGTGGCTTATGTCAGCTAGTCTGCTCCCGTTCACATCTTACCTCATAGTGACCCCTCCCTCCCTCCCTTGCATCCCTTTAGCCAGAACTGTGCCCCACAGTCCCCAAATTGCAAAGGAGATCAGGGAATGCAAATATTTAGCTGGGCTTGTTGCTGTCACAACCCAAATCAGGGACTATGAGGAGAATTATAGCAGCAACAAGCAGCAGTCTCTGATACATCCAGAGACATGGAATAAATTTAGAATACACAGTCAACAGAGAACATCAGGCAATAGTCCATAGGGTCCCTAACAGCCAGACACGACTGAAGTACAAATGCAGAAAGCATCAGTGGATGCAGCTTCATACATCTTTTCTCTTTTGGAATAAAGAGGATCTAGGTTAAAAAATAAAAAAAAGGTGATGATAACTGTACCGCAGTCATATAAATGCCTTTGGTTGACTAAGAAGTTAAATATCAAATGGGGAAATATGCCAGTATGTATCTGGTCACAGCTTCCAGTCTGCACCCTGGTACCTTCCAATCAGCAATGCTAAAGTGCACACTTGGTGATGTGATCAAAACAGCTGATTGAAATGTGACAATTACAGGTTATGTAGACCAACAGTGTTGATGGAATCATCAGACTAAAACTCTCGCATTTTTAGAAGACTTTGTTATTCATTTGTTTTGGTTCTTTATGTAACTTATGTGACTTCTTTCTGTTAGGATGTTAAAGGTATGCTTTACACATTTAGCATCACACTGTTTTGAGGAAGTAAACACACCCTCCTTCTTGTGTTTCAAAGGGAAAATTGGCCACATTGTTATAAAGAAAAGACACACCTCTACCTGCTCTCATATATTTGCTCAGGAAATTTGCATCAAATATTGTTACCTAGGTACTTTGATACCTGAAAGAAAAGTTATGAGCAACCTAGACAGCATATTAAAACGCAGAGACATTACTTTGCCGACAAAGGTTCTTCTAGTTAAAGGTATGGTTTTTCCAGGAGTCATGTATGGATGTGAGTGTTGGACTGTAAAGAAAGCTGAGCACCGAAGAATTGATGCTTTTGAACTGTGGTGTTGGAGAAGACTCTTGAGAGTCCCTTAGACTGCAAGGAGATCAAACCAGTCAATCCTAAAGGAGATCAGTCCTGGGTGTTCATTGGAAGGACTGAGGCTGTGAAGCTGAAGCTCCAATACTTTGGCCACATGATGCGAAGAACTAACTTATTGGAAAAGAGCCTGATGCTGGGAAAGATTGAAGGCAGGAGAAGAAGGGGATGACAAAGAATGAGATGGTTGGATGGCATCACCAACTCAATGAGTTTGAGCAAGCTCCAGGAGTTGGTGATGGACAGGGAAACCTGACATGCTGCAGTCCACGGGGTTGCAAAGAGTAGGACACGACTGAGCAACTGAGCTGAACTGAGGTACATTGTGTATGCCTAATTGCTCAATCATGTCTGACGCTTTGTGACCCTATGGACTGTAGCTTGCCAGGCTCTTCTGTCTATCTGGGTCCTTCAGAGGGGAGCTGAAGTAGAGGATACAAGGGAAGGCCTGTCCCGGGAGGGCCCTATAGGGTCCTGTTCTCTTACAAGACCAAGAAGCAAAAACAGAGAACTGCAGCTCAGCAGGGCAGTCACTCAAGAGCTGAATTCCCACAGGGACCAGCACTGAGTGAACCCTATATGAATGATGAACTTTGGGTGATCATGACGTGTCAATGTAGGTTCATCAGTTACAGCAAACACACCATCTGCTGAGTTGTTGATGATGGAGACGGTTTGCCTTTGTAGAGGTAAGGGTTATATGAGAAATCTCTTTAAAATCTTCCTCTCAGTTTTTCCAAGATCCTAAAACTGCTATTTAAAAAATAAAGTTGTTTAAGAAAAGACTCATATTTTGGTAAGTTTACTTTTAAATATTAATTTTAATCATATTCATTTTTCAAGGAAAATATGAGAGTTGACTGAAACAGAGTAAGGAATCGTGATGTTAGATCTCATCCTAGGTTTGTCTGATTTGCTGTTCTAACCCGCGCAGGTGAAAAAGTCACATCATCAAGAGATGTGGAGGGAAGTGTGTAGTCAGAGGAACACTTGGGTATGTAGTGAGAAGCAGAATTGTCTAAGAAAATTTATTTTGCAGCATCCTGCCAAATCCCAAATGCCAGAGAATCCTGGCAGACTCCTTGATAATTCAGTCTAGCTGCTCTAAATCATCCTCCAGACACTGGGCTTTGTGATGCTACGTGCAACAGTGTCAAGAGGAAGCGAAACTGCTCAGATACCATCCTATTTTAGAACATGTCGGCAACCAAATATGCTTTGAACCCTTCTATGGAAAGGTTCTTGCTCAGAATGCCATTCTAATAAATTTCTTTTTCTTTTTTTTTGTAATTTACAGATGCATGTGAGGGCATGGTTCTATGATTAAAGTTTCTTGCCTAGTATCTGGCCTATATTTGAAAAGAGGAATTAAGCTATACACAGTATTGTTTCATATTGTATATTTATTTGTATCCACTTGTTAAATAAATGCATGTGACATACACAGGCTTCCCTGGTGGCTTAGTGGCAAAGAATCTGCCTGCCAATGCAGGATACAGGGGTTCAGTCCCTGGATTGCGAAGATCCCTTGGAGGAGGAAATGGCAACCCACTCCAGTGTTCTTGCCTGGAGAATTTCATGGACAGAGGAGCCTGGCAGGAGTCCATGGGGTCACTGAAGAGTCGGATGCAATTTAGCAACTAAAACAACAACCAGCAAAGTGACATATAACTAACAGATCAAAGCTTTTGAGTAATGCTGTGCACTTCTCTCTTTTATGATGTTTCTTATGACAATGAAATTAAGGTAATTTCTCTAATCCATGTAACAGATCTTCATGTAGATAAAACTTTATTTTCATAGGTAAGAGATTAATAAAAAGTGGTGCAGAATGCTGCAAATTTTATATTAGAACAAAATCTTTAAAAGATATGATTTAGTAATTTTAGGTTAATTTGGAAATGTCATGTGTACTTGGGAGTTGATATTCTTTTTTTTTCTAAAAAAACTTTTTTTTTAACCTGTCTTCCACAGGTAAGTGACTTAATTCATCTCCAGACAGCAGAACTCAGGTGACACCATCTATTTTGGCCACCTGATGCGAAGAGCCAACTCATCGGAAAAGACCCTGATGTTGGGAAAGATTGAAGGCAGGAGGAAAAGGGCGCAGCATAGGAAGAGATGGTTGGATGGCATCACCGACTCAATGGACATAAGTGTGAGCAAACTCTGGGAGATGCTGAAGGACACGGAAGCCTGGCATGCTGCAGTCCGTGGGGTCGCAAAGATAGTAAGTGTAAATTGACTTATTGACTAAACAACAATACCACCTTCCTTTAGAATTATTTTCCAGATAAAGGAATGTGGATTCCTTTGCAAGTAGCCCATTCTATTTTGAGAAACAGGGAGGAACTAAGAGGATCCAGGAATATCTTCTCATTGCAAGTAAACAAAGACTTTAAGAAATTGTCTAGGGTAACGTTGGAAGGACAAAGAGCCACTGAAATGTTGCTACTAGTAGCCAAGATGTAAGTACTTGCACATCAACAAGAAAAAGGTAGTATTAATTAAAAGAAAATTGAGTCTGTGTCTATGAAATGCTGTGGATGTATAACGATATTCAAGGAGAGAAAAATTAAAAATAAAGCATATAAGAGTTACTTTTACTACAATTAAGGGACACATCAGAAGACATTTATTTTAATAAGCTTTGAGTGAGTACTTTTGCATCTGTGTATCTGATTTTTTCTATCAAATATATATTGGCTTATAAAGTATTGGTCTACATTCTTCTTTCTTTACAAGGAGAGGTGGCATAATATTGGAAATTTTGAGTGAGCTGAACAGTTCTAAGAGAAGCAGGGATTGTTCTGAGAATAAAGAATAAATGAGTACTGTTGGTCATTACCATGGCAGGGCCCCACTGGGAATGGAAACTGTTAGATTAGCCACATGTTGGTTAAAAAAATCTATACAAATAGCTCACTGTAGAAACATCTCTTCCTCTCTGCCATGTCCTAGGAGATACAGCCTCAGAATAACTCTATTAATTATAACAAAATGCTAATTATACATATACAGTTTTGCAGAACTGCTAACAGATCAGGGTAATATAAGATATTGATGTAGCAGTGGATGATAAAAGCACATCATTTTGGAGAAAGGCTGCATTTGACAGAAACCAAAACCTGTGGGAGAGACATGAGCTTTGAAAGTTGACTGAAGGTGATTCCTGAAGCTTATCTATGAACTGTGGTTCCAGCTTAAAGACCAGAAGAAGCCAGAGGACTTGCAAACTCAGCTTGATTGCTAAGACTTCTGAACGCAGGGGAAGGTACGAACCATCCCGGCCTGGAGATGGCCCAGGAATATTCAGGGGCAGGGTATTGTAGCAGATCCCTCCAAGGAGTGGAGCACTGCAATTCCAAACCTGAAGTGAAGGTGCCGACTGTCCGCTCACATCACTCCCAGGAGTCCCCGGCCCCCTTTCTTGTGTCCTTTGATCAGAAGCCTTCTGAGGTCGTCAGGAGACATAGATTTCCCAACTGCTGCTCCCCAGACTGGGTTCTTGTAGAACAGCCATCTTAGACAGTTTTGGAATTTAGGAAAATAGGCAAGAGGGAGCTCCTTGTGTCCGAGTCTTGTGTAATAGCTTCTGACCTCCTAGCCGGGCTGGCTTGTGCCCCTTCCAGAAAGATAAGGGTAAAAGGGCAGCTCATTGTACAATTAGAGACCCCCAAGATGTACCATTTCCACCACTTCTGTAGGCACCAAGAGTTTCAGAGGCTTCCTTTCTTCATTGGCAAAATAGATCTGCTTACATTTTACGAAGCCACTGTCGAAAAACAAAAGAGTAAACTTGTTTACAGTGCATCACTCATAGTAATATTTTATAAAACTTTTCTTCATTTATAGCATGTGTGTGTATGTGTGTGTGTGTGTGTGAACAGGCCACAATATAAAGCCAGTTCTCATTGCTGTCAAATTTTACCAGCAATACCAGTAAGTCTCTAAAGAAGAAAAACACAACCAAAGGGTTGTAACTTGATCCAACAGACTACTTGGGAAGGAAATATTAGAATCTCTATTTTTTCTATTTGTTTTTAGTGTAAAAAAGTAAGAAAAAAAATGGTGTTTGGGGCCATATTACAGATAATAATAAATGGAAATTTGACAAGAAGTCATGAAAAAAAAAAAAAACCAAACTAAATGATCAAGAAGACTGTTGAGGACTTACTATCTTTAACAATAAAATTTTTCTTAAAGTCTATGTGGTACCTTTGGTTAGAGCACACAGTAGAATGAAGCCATGGCACACAGATGGGCAAGGCATTTAAAAACTGAACAAATAGATTATGAAAAACAAATGTTTACCTATTTCTACCAAGTATAAATTATTTAATCCACAATCCATATTTTATAAAACTTCACCAACATTATGCTAAATGTTTAAAAGTTTGATATTTTCTTTTTTTAGTAAGAGCAGAAGGAAAAAAATGACACATACTGTTAGAGACATACTTATTCTTCCTGTTATAGCAATAAATTTAGCTAAAGTCAAGAAGAGATCAAACCAATCAATCCTAAAGGAAATCAACCCTGAATATTCATTCAGAGGACTGATGCCTAAGCTGAAGCTCCAAAACTTTGGCCACCTGATGCAAATAGACAATTCATTGGAAAAGACCCTGATCCTGGGAAAGACTGAAGGCAAAAGGAGAACAGGGTGGCAGAGGATGAGATGGTTAGATAACATCACTGGCTTAATGGACATGAATTTGAGCAAACTCTGGGAGATAGTGGAGGGCATAGGAGGCTGATGTGCTGCAAGCAAGTGGGGGATAAAGAGTTGGACACAATATTGTGATGAACAAAGTCACAAATGGGTAAAAACTTGAAAACAATCTAAAGTGTATTCCTTTGTGAGCAAATGCTTATATAACTGGGATCAGTTCAGTTCAGTTCAGTCACTCAGTATGTCTGACTCTTTGCGACCCCATGAATTGCAGCACACCAGGCCTCCCTGTCCATCACCAACTCCTGGTGTTCACCCAAACTCCTGCCCATAGAGTCAGTGACGCCATCCAGCCATCTCATCCTCTGTCGTCCCCTTCTCCTCCTGCCCTCAATCCCTCCCAGCATCAGAGTCTTTTCCAATGAGTCAACTCTTTGCATGAGGTGGCCAAAGTACTGGAGTTTCAGCTTTAGCATCAGTCCCTCCAAAGAACACCCAGGACTGATCTCCTTTAGAATGGATTGGTTGGATCTCCTTGGAGTCTAAGGGACTCTCAAGAGTCTTCTCCAACACCACAGTTCAAAAGCATCAATTCTTCGGCACTCAGCCTTCTTCACAGTCCAACTCTCACATCCATACATGACCACAGGAAAAACCATAGCCTTGACTAGATGGATCTTTGTTGGCAAAGTAATGTTCTGCTTTCCAATATGCTATCTAGGTTGGTCATAACTTTTCTTCCAAGGAGTAAGTGTCTTTTAATTTCATGGCTGCAACCACTATCTGCAGTGATTTTGGAACCCAGAAAAATAAAGTCTGACGCTATTTCCACTGTTTCCCCATCTATTTCCCATGAAGTGATGGGACCAGATGCCATGATCTTCGTATTCTGAATGTTGAGCTTTAGGCCAACTTTTTCACTCTCCTCTTTCACTTTCATCAAGAGGCTTTTTAGTTCCTCTTCACTTTCTGCCATAAGGGTGGTGTCATCTGCATATCTGAGATTATTGATATTTCTCCCGGCAATCTTGATTCCAGATTGTGCTTCTTCTAGCCCAGAGTTTCTCATGATGTACTCTGCATATAAGTTAAATATTTGGAATCAATCTGTTGTTCTATGTCCAGTTCTAACTGTTGCTTCCTGACCTGCATATAGGTTTCTCAAGAGGCAGGTCAGGTGGTCTGGTATTCCCATGTCTTTCAGAATTTTCCAGTTTATTGTGATCCACACAGTCAAAGGCTTTGGCATAGTCAATCAAGCAGAAATAGATGTTTTTCTGGAACTCTCTTGATTTTTCCATGATCCAGCGGATGTTGGCAATTTGATCTGTGGTTCCTCTGCCTTTTCTAAAACCATCTTGAACATCTGGAAGTTCATGGTTCACGTATTGCTGAGTCCTGGGTTGGAGAATTTTGAGTATTACTTTACTAGCATGTGAGATGAGTGCAATTGTGTGGTAGTTTGAGCATTCTTTGTCATTGCCTTTCTTTGGGATTGGAATGAAAACTGACCTTTTCCAGTCCTGTGGCCACTGCTGAGTTTTCCAAATTTGCTGGCATATTGAGTGCAGCACTTTCACAGCATCATCTTTTAGAATTTGAAATAGCTCAACTGAAATTCCATCACCTCTACTGGCTTTCTTCGTAGTGATGCTTTCTAAGGCCCACTTGACTTCACATTCCAGGATGTCTGGCTCTAGGTGAGTGATCATACCATCGTGATTATCTTGGTCTTGAAGATCTTTTTTGTACAGTTCTTCTGTGTATTCTTGCTACCTCTTCCTAATATCTTCTGTTTCTGTTAGGTCCATACCATTTCTGTCCTTTATCGAGCTCATCTTTGCTTGAAATATTCCCTTGGTATCTCTAATTTTCTTGAAGAGATCTCTAGTCTTTCCCATTCTGTTGTTTTACTCTATTTCTTTGTATTGATTGCTGAGGAGGGCTTTCTTATCTCTCCTTGCTATTCTTTGGAACTCTGCATTCCGATGCTTATATCTTTCCTTTTCTCCTTTGTTTTTTGCTTCTCTTCTCTTCACAGCTATTTGTAAGGCCTCCCCAGACATCCATTTTGCTTTTTTGCATTTCTTTTCCATGGGGATGGTCTTGATTCCTGTACATATAGATATATTGCTTTAAAGATGAAAAAGTACTTAGAATAGATTATGCAGTTTTGAACAAGTGCTAACTCTACAGTTAGTTGGAAGTAAACACATGCTTCTAATGTGTTATGGTTGTGATACTCAATGAAACAGCTATGAAATGCAAGAAAAATCACTTTTTTGTGGATCACTAAAGGAAAGAGAAGCCATCCCAGGTGGCGCTAGTGGTTAAGGATATGTCCTCAAAGGCAAGAGGCATGAGTTCAGTCCCTGGGTCGGGAAGATCTCTTGGAGGAGGAAATGGCAATCCACTCCAGTATTCTTGCTTGGAAAATGCCGTGGTCTGAGGAGACTGGAGGGCTACAGTGCATGCGATTGAAAAGAGTTAACACCACTGAGCACACATGCAAAAAGGAGAAAGGAAAGAGATACCAGAGAAGATGTAAGAAGTGAAATATCTTTTTAATAAAAATTACATTTTGTGGAAAAGATGTATGAGTGTAATCACTAATGAAGCAATTGCTCTGTGATGATAGAGAATCTTAGGTTAAGGTTACAGAGCTAAAACCTCTTGTAATATTATTCACTAAATGTTTCATCAGCAGGTTATAAAGCAAAGAAATTGAAAGGAATGTACAAAGCTCTACAGGACAACATCTATATCTGTACAGTTAAACTTTAACATATAGTAGGATACTTACAATATTTTGTAATGAAATAGTGAGTGATCATTAAATATTTGAAACACATGATTCATTTATTATTTCATGGCAAAACACTTAAAAGAATTATTGAGTTTTAAAATGTTAGCTGTTTTATTTTATTTAAAAATGGCATTCCATCAATGTTATGTGGCATCCTGGATGAGAGGAGAGTTTGAGGGAAAATGGATACAATTATATGTATGGCTGAGTCCCTTTGCTAGTCACTTGAAGTTATCATAACTTTGGATTAATCAGCTATATTCCAAAACAAAATAAAAAGTTTTTTTAAAAGGCATTCCAAATTTGTAGACATTTTCTACAATAAGTTTTATCCTACCAAGCACAATTGGTTTTTTAAAAATAAATGCAATATAGTCACCCTCTAAAGATTAAAGTGACTATAAAAAAAGGTATTTTTACTAATTTTCCAGAGACTCATGCCACAGAAAGATAATTTTGAAAGCAGCTATCTGGAAATATTCCCTCCATTATGATATTAGTTGCTAGAAACAACATATGTGCTGCCTATAGAAACATTTGTGAATATAAACTTCAGAAACTTGGAAACAGACTTTTAATCTCTATAAAAACTCCAGTTGAATACTTTAATGAATATTCATTCCATTTGTTAAACTATAAACTGAACACCTTCCCTATTAGTTTTCAAGAACAACTGATTGACATAATTATAAGCTGAATTGCAACAACAACAAAAAACCTTTGCAGTGAATAAAAGACACTGAAAAATCAGTAGCAAAATCATACTAGTATAAACAATGATGCATGGTCTCCCTTTGGATTTCTATGTAATTTGGTGAAGTATCTTCCTCTGCTACAGTGGCTATTAAACCAGAAGATCCAAATAAACCCAAATGAAAACCAGCACTTCAAAATGAAGTAAAAACAAGTGTTGAACTAAGTACATTGTTTATAGTAATTCTAGTTGCAATTTTAAACAGACTAAAAATTTCAGAGTCTTAGCACTGTGGAGGTTTCTTTCTTGTGTCTGGTCCCAGTGCAGAAGTCATGAGTCACCAGTGACCTCCCTTCACATTGTGATGTGGAGCAAGGAAATGAATCAGCAACCAAAAAACAGACAAACAAAATAATGTATAAGTGCAAAAAATGATATGAATGAAAGAATTGGAAGACAAGGGCTTGGGTAAAACCCATCAGCTAAGATCAATTATTTCTGCAGTTCTGCAGTGAATTCCGCACACATTCAAATACATTGTATTTCACAAGAAATTTTTCAGTTTTATTCAATTTTCATTCCTCACGTTTTCATGTCCTCCTTCAAATTTCTGTTATTTTATCTTTTATGGGCAAAGTTGCCTCATGGTAAAATAATTACACAGCAAAAGTGTCTTTGGCAAAGATACTTACTGCGAAAATACCAGACACAGCTTGGAACAAATGAAAGAGATTTTGACCACATAGTCTGCAGCAAGTCAGGTGAGACCATCTGTATACACATCAGTTTCTGCAGTGTTAACACAATGGAGTTTTTGTGGCCCACAGTGAATCTGCTTTTGAGTGTCCACTTGGGAGAATGTTGATCAATAATCCTAGAGAGAGCAGGCTGACACATGTGTTTCCAATTCAGGACTTTAGTGAAATTACACAGTGAGGTGATTCAAGGCATTTAATTCTACACAGAGTTTATGCAATACTTGTTTAAATATCTTGACAGGCTACTTAAGGATGATGTGTTAATTATCTATGTATTGTCTTCTGGAAAATCTGCTAAAGGATCAGATCTGCAGAAATCTGATCTGCTAAACAGTCATTACTATCCTGCATGAAAAATGCTAACATGTCCTGATGGGCTGGTGGAACCCCTTTTAAGACCATGTTAATTGGAGGTGACAGTGACTATCTCCCTGATCACCCATGCTTACTACTTCTCCAGAAGACTGAACATTTTCAATGGTGAAGTTTCCTCTTTTCATGCCTAAAGTTCTAGAGCAGGTAAAGTGATAATTACGCAGTCATGTCTGACTCTGCAACCCATGGACTTTAGCTTGCCAGACTCGTCTGTTCATGGAATTCTCCAGGCCAGAATACTGGAGTTGGTTGTCATTTCCTTCTCCACTGGAGCAGGTAAGTAAAACTATAACTAGCCAGACTCAGGAAGTGCTGTTTGGTTTAAACAGAAACCTAATTAAGAAAATGAATATGCTAATTGGAGTCCTGGAAAGTGACCATCTCAGAATGGACAGTATATGACGTCATAAGAGATCTTTCAATAGAGTAACTCAGTCTGTAAATCCTCTCATTAAAGATTCTCACATCTGTGTGCAAATCTGGAGGGAAGAAGACTTGACTGACTCATGATCATATTGGAAGGAAAAATAATCTTAAAATATTTCCCAATATTAATTCCAGATCCAGAAAACAACACACATCTGTTCACAAGGCTTCTTTCTTGGTGTGTGCATCAGCAAAGACCTCAAGGTTGTTTCTCATGCAGTTTATTCCACTAAGTTCTTTTGTGACAGCTGTGCTTTCCTTGGCCAGTCTCCATACAGAGGTGAGTCTACATCTGGAGAAGGGCACTGTTTATTTCAGGAAAATGATCATCCCTGTAAAATAAAACTCAGTTATTCCAGCCCAGAGGCCTGTTTTGAGAAAGGAGCGCTTAGTAGAAAATGCAGAAGACAGTTTTCAGTATTGTCAGTGTACATCCTCATATCGCAGCCTCTTAGTGTACCATTTCTCTAACAAAGGTGACTGAAATAACTTTTTAATATGTCCACAAGAGTGATTCTTTGAAAATATTCTGTGAATGATGTTTTAAGTGAAGATTTTAAAATTTGGTAAGGGTTTTCTTTCTTTTTCATTTATTTGTTGATGCTTCCTGGATATCGATGTTGGGACTGACACTGTAGTTAACCTTGTAAAGGGTTTGTTGCTTTATGAAAACATCAGATCTTGAAAAATTGCAAGCTACGTCAAATACCTGTGAAGACACAGCAACTTCTCTTTGAACAGTTAAATCAACAGTTGAAAATACGTAGACACTGTATTCACAGTGGGAAAAGGAGGGGCTCTTTGTACATGGGACTCTCCAGGAAAGAATACTGGAGTGGGTTGTTATGCCCGCCTCTGGAGGATCTTCCTGACCCAGGGACTGAACCTGGATCTCTGGCATCTCCTTCATCGGCAGGCACGTTCTTTACCAGCTGAGTCACCAGGAAAGCCCAAAAAGTTCCTTGAAAAGCATAGTTCAGTTCAGTTCAGTTGCTCAGTCATGTCCGACTCTTTGCGACCCCATGAATCGCAGCACGCCAGGCCTCCCTGTCCATCACCATCTCCTGGAGTTCATTCAGACTCACGTCCATCGAGTCCGTGGTGCCATCCAGCCATCTCATCCTCTGTCGTCCCCTTCTCCTCCTGCCCCCAATCCCTCCCAGCATCAGAGTCTTTTCCAATGAGTCAACTTTTTGCATGAGGTGGCCAAAGTACTGGAGTTTCAGCTTTAGCATCATTCCTTCCCAGGGTTGATCTCCTTTAGAATGGACTGGTTGGATCTCCTTGCAGTCCAAGGGACTGTCAAGAGTCTTCTCCAACACCACAGTTCAAAAGCATCAATTCTTCGGCACTCAGCCTTCTTCACAGTCCAAGAATTTATTTCAAGAATAACTGATGCTGAAGCTGAAGTTCCAATACTTGGCCACCTGATATGAAGAACTGACTCATTGGAAAAGACCCTGATGCTGGGAAAGAAAAGGCAGGAGGAGAAGGGGATGACAGAGGAGAGATGGTTGGATGGCATCACTGACTCAATGGACATGAATTTGAGCAAGCTCTGGGAGTTGGTGATGGACAATGAAGCCTGGCATGTTGCAGTCCAAGGGGTCACAAAGAGTTGGATACGACTGAGCAACTGAACTGATTTGAAAATTATGACACACCCCTTCTAACTCTCAAAATACTGTTTGATTGAAACAATGACCTTTTCATAGGTCAGTAATTTATTCTGCTTTAATGATTAATTTCAGAAATTGCAGAGTTTAATACTTCTTATTGTGAATTTAGTATCAGAGTACAGATTTAATTGTTTTTATCTTTGGCCTATATTCTTGGATTACTGTGAGGGAGAATTTCAATATTTACTTGATAGTACTTCATTTAAGGTGGGTTAACCATTTTAAGACTATTCAGATTTGATAATTTTATATGATCATTTAATTGTACTGGAGAAATCAGTCCCAGTCTGGAGAAGAATATTAAAAAAAAAAAAAAACCAAGATGCTAAGCATGATGTGTATAAAATATGGCTTCATATTGATATAATGGAAAATATGACAAGAATTCACTCAAAACAATGACTGATTGTGTCCATTGGTGTCTACTTATTGTCTCAAATCTGGAGCTAATGATGAATTTCCATCTGAATTGCGTTGTAGGCAAAAATGTGAACAAAAGTCAGGTATGCTAGATTTTTCTAAGTGAAACATCATTAAGACTGATAAATCAGTTGTTCTTTATTGACTTTGAAAAAAAGAAAAACAGGTCTGAGAGCACAACACTTTTTAGACTTCTCTATTTGTTCTCTTTCTTTTCCAGGCTCAGTTGGAGAAGCTGAAGTGAAGCAGAGGAATCGACTGTGGTGCAAACATCCTGTCTTCATTCCACATCTTCTCTTTCCATGGGTTCTTTGACTAGCAAGCTCCATCCTGGATAGCAGATCCAGGTGGTAGAGGGAAACTGGACAAGGTACCGCTTCTACCTGTGTCACCTGGTCCTTGGCACCTCCTCTCCTGGAATGTACCGTGCTCGACAATAAAGGGTTGAACCTTTACTTCAATCATCCGTGTGTCCAGCTACACATGTGCAAGGGGGATAGACAGTTAGATCATCTGAAAAAAAATAGCCTAAAACTCTACAACAGAAACATCCAATTTTAATTAGAAAATTGAAAAAAATTAGATTAAAAAGAGGAACAATGAGAATCTAATATACTACTTGCATTTTCTTTCAGAATTAAAAGTTGTGTCGATATGATCGCAGCAGAATAAGCCCAAGATTAAGAGATAGATTCTCCCTGTCATTTTACAGTTGCCACATAAGAATTATGATCAGGTTTTCCACAGTGTTTCTGGAGCCTGACGAATCAGATTCAGCTGACCCAATAATTGGTATTAAACATCCCACGTCGTCTGTCTGCCTTGAAGTTCATCTGTTTCATTAGCTCTGCTGTTCTTCTTACATCCCAAATGAAGAATGTATACGACATTTCTCAGCAAATCTAACCTTTCTGTTCCTTCAGGGCCTCTTTACTGATGTCAACTCTTGTACCGAAGATGGCCAAAGGATGCTGAGTTGTGAGCCCCTCATTGTCTAGGTAGCATGGGGCCAATGTCTTTCAGCTGGTGCTGAGCAGGTGTGAGCTGTGATGTGCCTCCTTTCCCATGTGCTGCTGCACACATTCTGACCTGCTCTATATGGAAAAATTCAGGGAAGCATCATTCTAGACTTGTCCTAGACTTGTCCTCCTCCCCCGCCTCCTCTGGAACTCGGTCCATCAGATTCTCACACCATCTCAAGTGACCAGTGTCTGCCCTGTATCCCCCCTTGTGTCCTCCCTCTCTCTCCCATATCAACATGGTCAGGACCTTCTGTCTAGCCTTTTGTTTTTGGCTGCACTAGCCCTTCATGGCTGCGTGGGCTTTTTTCTAGTTGCAGCAAGCAGGGGCTGCTCTCTGGTTGTGGTGTGCAGGCTTCTCATTGCTGTGGCTTTTTTGTTGCAGAGCACAAGCTCCAAAGTGCATGGGCTTCAGTAGTTGCAGCTTTTGGTCTCGGTAGTTGCAGTTCCTCAGAGAAGGCAATGGCACCCCATTCCAGTACTCTCGCCTGGAAAATCCTATGGACAGAGGAGCCTGGTAGGCGGCAGTCCATGGGGTCGCTAAGAGTCAGACACGACTGAGCAACTTCACTTTCACTTTTCACTTTCATGCATTGAAGAAGGAAATGGCAACCCACTCCAGTGTTCTTGCCTAGAGAATCCCAGGGATGGGGGAGCCTGGTGGGCTGCCGTCTGTGGGGTCGCACAGAGTTGGACATGACTGAAGCGACTTAGCAGCAGCAGCAACAGCAGCAGCAGCAGCAGTTGCAGTTCCTGGGCTGTAGAGAACTGGCTCAGTAGTTGTGGCACACAGGTTTAGTTACTCTAGAACAGGGATTGATCCTGTGTCTCCTGCAGATTCTTTACCATTGAGCCACCAGGGAAGCCCCACACTGTTATTGACGACACATTGTAAACCACCATGTAATACGCTGTGAAATCCCCATTGAGAAGCTCCGATCTACAGAATTTAGGTGGGAAGTGCTCTTTGTGAATTTGCATCCAAATTGTAAGTCAAGACACCTTAGGTATTTATTTTATACCTACACTTTCATATGTATAAAGTGTAGGTATGAAATAAATACTTACATAGATATTCATTAAGTATTATTTGCAATGGCAAAAGCTTGGAACCAATTTTTATTTATCTAGTAAATATATAAATCTATTTTATATAATTTACATTGTAGACTGTTATTGGGCTTTCCTTGTGGCTCAGCTGGTAAAGAATCCGCCTGCAATGCTGGAAACCTGGGTTCAGTCCCTGGGTTGGGAAGATCCCCTGGAGATGGGAAAGGCTACCTACTCCAATATTCTGGCCTGGAATATTCCATGGACTGTATAGCCCATGGGGTCAAAAAGAGTCGGACACAACTGAGCAACTTTCACTTTCACTTAGACTGTTAATTATCTATATAGTTATAATTTATATAATATTATTTGGTAATAACATATATTGTGTGCATACTCAGTCTTGTTCAACTCTTTGCAGCTGTCTCAGAGAGAGTTTGGTAAGAGGGCAGACCCATTCTGTGGTTTCTCCCCAGCCCCAACTGTATAGTGTGAATAGATGTTCTTAGCAACAACTTCGTTTACAAAATAGTAAACTGCCAAATCACTACCATGTCCTAAGGAAACTACAGAGTTTTTGTGCTGTCAACAAACTGAGAAATGCAGGAGTAGTTATTCCTACTGTGTCTCCATTTATTTTTTTAACTTTTTATTTTGTATTAGGGTGTAGTTGATTAAGAATGTGATGGTTTCAGGTGAACAGCAAAGGGACTCAGCCATACATATATGTGTATCCACTCTCCCCCAAACTCTCCTCCCATCCAGACTGCCACATAACATTGAGCAGTGCTACACAGTAGGTCCTTGCTGCTTAGACATCCTTTATATATAGAATTTATAAAGAAATGATGCAAATGAACTTATTTACAAAACAGAAACAGACTCACAGACTTAGAGAAAGAATTTATGGTTGCCAGGGCAGTGGAGGCAGGGAAGAATGGAGGGAAGGGATAGTTAGGGAGTTTGGTATCTCCATTTAATTTGTCTTTTCAGACAATACAAAGCCAGATGGAGGTGGAAAAAGAGTCTACATTGTCGCCAAACTTATCAGGTGATGATACACTCACAGCTGTGGTTCCAGGTGTTGTGTCTTTATTGCAGAAATAGATACAGCCCCTGACACCTATTTACTGCAAAACACAATATCAGCATAGATAACCAGAAACAGTTTGTCTCCAGTAGCAGAGATGAGGGGAAGGTCTTCATCAAATCCTCTGCTCTTTATCACAATACAGCCTGAAGCTGTGCTGGCTGGTTTTGGTAGCCACCAGCCACACATGGAGGCTGACCACTGGTCATATAGCTGATATAGACATTCTTCATGAGAATAGAATCTACCAGACTTTCAAGACTTGGTATAAAAAATGTCAAATATGTTAACATTTTGTGCTGATTGCATGTTGAAATGATAGTATGTTGAATGCACTGGGCTAAAACACACTATTTAAGGAATTTTCTCTATTTCATTTTACTCTTTAATGGGGGTACTAGAAAATTTAAAATGGCAAAGGTGGCTTGCATTTACAGTTCACGTTAGATTTCTGTTGGACAATATTGGTCTCCAGGAAACTAAGTCATACTGATAACCAATAGAACATTGTAGGGGTTCATTAAATCAACGAAATTAAAATAACTGGACCCTGGAGGAAGGGCTGCCTTAGTAAATTTATATATGCTGAGGAGTAGATGATCCAGGGACCTGCCATACCAGGGGAGATTCCAGACTCCCGAGAATCTCTGACATGTTGTGATATTTCTTCTTTTTAAATATTTATTTTGTATTTATTTGGCTCACAAGGTCTTAGTTGCAGCACTTGGGAACTCTGATCTTCATTGCTATATACAAGATCATTAATTGTGGCATGCGGTGTCTAGTTCCCAGACCAGGGATTAAACCTGGGCTCCCTGCATCGGGAGGACAAAATCTTAGCCACTGGACCACCAGGGAGGTCCCAAGATACCTCTTCTAAAATGAGAGATCTATTGCTTTGCTTCACCATGTATTTCACACCATATATAAAGGAATACAATGTTTGGTGGGAGTCCCTAGTGGCTCAGACGGTAAAGCGTCTGCTTACAGTGCGGGAGACCTGGGTTCGATCCCTGGGTTAGGAAGATCCTCTGGAGAAGGAAATGGCACCCCACTCCACTACTCTTGCCTGAAAAATCCCATGGACGGAGGAGCACAGTAGGCTACAGTCCGTGGGGTCACAGAGTCAGACACGGCTGAGCAACTTCACTTTGATTTTAGAGGCAACATATTCTGACGAAATGATTCCCGTGTGTCATGATGGGGTCTTTTCTTTTTTAAAACCTTTGCTAACCAACAGACTCCGTTAATACCAGCAATTTCCCAAAGAAAAACAACTTTTTATTCAGCCACAGAAAATACTAGGGTTTTGGAAACAACAGGAGAAAAATCCAAAGCCACAACAGTAGTTTCAAAGGCATCATTTGTAATGTTCCCTCAAATTACCTTGTCAGGCTCTTAGACTGATCTGCCTTTGAAATAACAGAAGTAAATACTTAGTACAGTTGGAAATGGAAATAGCCATAATTTCTTGCTTCTCCATATTTGGTGACTGTTTATCATATTCTACCACAAAGCACGAGTCAAATGTTTGCAATAAAATACTATGTTTGTCTTGTGCACAGCAGCGTGCTAAAGGCCAACAGCCACCAATCTTGGATCCTTGAGCTGTCATTTCAGGAACTAAAGATGCCTGGCACAAAGGGTTTGCAAAATCTGGATCTACCCACTTCCTAGGGATGAGATGGGCTGTGTGTGGCCCAGGGTCCAGGAGGTCTCCTTTCCTACTTTGCCACTGAGCACACGTGTGAGCATGGGCAGGTCAACCAACTACACTGAACTTGACCTTCTTCACCTGCTGTGTAGGGATAAACATATCTGCCTTAATTACTTACTCTCTGCCTATGAGCAGGGAGTGGTACCCCACTCCAGTATTCTTGCCTGGGAAATCCCATGGACAGAGGAGCCTGGTGGGCTACCATTTGTGTGGTCACAAAGAGCTGGACACGACTGAACAACTAATTCTGGAAAATATAAAACTGTACTTGTGGGTGATGTCTATTCCATTTGCGTCAGAGAGTGCTGTTCTGGATCATTCTAGAGCAGGACCAGAAACAAAGATAGCCTCTCAGTACTGTTATTTCCTTTTCAGGTACCTTCTGGAGAATGACCAACTCTGCTTGGAAACAAGAGTTTCTGTTTATCCTTACAATTCCTAAAATGAGTGCAGTGCATTTCGAAGGCACGTATCTTTTTGTGTTTTTCCTTTTTAAAATAATTTACTGCTGCTGCTGCTAAGTCACTCCAGTCATGTCGACTCTGTGTGACCCCATAGATGGAAGCCAACCATGCTCCCCTGTCCCTGGGATTCTCCAGGCAAGAACACTGGAGTGGGTTGCCATTTCCTTCTCCAATGCATGAAAGTGAAAAGTGAAAGTGAAGCTGCTCAGCTGTGTCTGACTCTTAGTGACCCCATGGACTGCAGCCTACCAGGCTCCGCTGTCCGTGGGATTTTCCAGACAAGAGTACTGGAGTGGGGTGCCATTGCTTTCTCCAAATAATTTACTGCTGCTACTGCTGCTGCTAAGTTGCTTCAATTGTGTCTGACTCCATGTGACCCCATAGACAGCAGCCCACCAGGCTCCCCCATCCCTGGGATTCTTCAGGCAAGAGCACTGGAGTGGGTTGCCATTTCCTTCTCCAATGCATGAAAGTGAAAAGTGAAAGTGAAGTCGCTCAGTCGTGTCTGACCCCCAGCAACCCTGTGGACTGCAGCCTTCCAGGCTGCTCCGTCCATGGGATTTTCCAAGCAAGAGTACTGGAGTGGGGTGCCATTGCCTTCTCCAATTTACTGTTGCAGTATAATTAGTATGTTAGTTTTTGCTGTACAATGAAGTGAATCAGCCATATGTGTACACATGCCCCCTTCCTCTTGGACCTCCCCCCACCTTCCCAGCCCTCTAGGTCATCACAGAGCACCAAGCTGAACTCCCTGTGCTATACAACAGCTTCCCACTAGCTACCCATTTCACACGTGATAGTGTATATATGTTGACGCTACTTTCTCAATTTGTCTCTTCTTTCTCTTCCCCCACTGTGCCCACATGTTCATTCTCCGTGCCTGTGTCTCTATTCCTCTCTGCAAATTATGCTTATTGATACCATTTTTCTAGATTCCACATCTATGTGTGAACATGTTTTTCTCTTTTGTGCTTTAAAAAAAAAAATAGAAAGCAGGGGAATCAGTGTGGAGGTTAGCGATGCTCTTGCAGATACTTGCTCCCTGGGATGGCCTTTGTCGTTGGCTGTGGTCAGTCTTTGGGCTCCAAAAAACCTCTCAGAGAGCCAAGTGTGAGGCAGTCATACACAGAGGTGGGATCAAATCACTGCCATCAAATAAAGGATGAAATCACTTGTTCTCTTGGGTGTGTGTTTTGCCTTTACTTAAATGTTCCTGGAGAGCAGGAAGTGTTGCCTGGGCCCAGCCTCTGGTTCCACATGGGCAGGAATTTGGCAGGTTGTTTTCAGCTGTAAAACTGGTAGCCTGATTCAATGTGCTCTGCTAGAATTGTGCTAATGATCTCTGCTATCTCACAAGGTTCTTCCTTTTAAAAGACAGTTTAGTGGCTAAATCTCAGCATTCAAGATTTTATATGTGATGGTAAAAAATACCTTTTGTGTATTTTTCTTAGAAGATCTGTGAATTGTAAAACTATTTCTAGTTGGAGAGCAGGTGATTGCCTGTCTCAGTTCAATCCATTCTCACTTTTGTGAGCAAGTGAGAGATTATTACCATAATTCCAAATTGGCTGTTATATGTTGCAAACATATAATCCCAAAGAGGCTATAAACTGAGCTTCTGGAAATGCCTTTGATGAAAATATCTGCCACTTTGGTTGACGTGCTAAAAATGAAATGAATAGTTTAAGGGTCTGAGATGCTGCAGCTAATCCCTGGATCCTATCAAAATCGCTGTGCAAGTATCACCATCCTAAGCAGATTAGATCCTGATCCATTTGTCTTGGCAGTAAAGAAAAAAGAAGAGCAAGGGTGAAAACTCACCTTGGAAGGTTGACAAGCCTATATCTAAGAGTATCTTGTTGTTTTTCTTTGTGAGACCAGGAAGAAAACCTCTTTATCAGTTGTTAAGCACTGAAACAGGTAGCATGATGATATAAATAGCAGACATTCATCTTCAAGCCCACCTGCCAATTTCACCTTCCTCTAGAGAAGGATGCTCACGTCAGGCCAGTTGGCAAATTTGAAAGTGATTTTCAAGACTGCGTTCACCTGCTGGTGATCTCAGTAATGGGAGTAGTCTTGGGGCTGAACTTTGTAATTAACTGCTGGCACGGGACCCTCTGCTAAAGCTGGAGGATGATTCAAAGCCACGTTACAAAAAGAGCGGCTGCAGTAATAATAATAATTCAACCCTGAAGGTTTTCACAGCTGGCATGTCAATTTGGCATTTCTGTTCACTTGAGCTGTTAAAGATGTCAGATTTTCTTGTGACAAACACGGAGTGGGGGTCTCTACACAGCATGTTCGGGTCTGAAGAGCTTAATGATAATCACACCCTTTGGGTTCTGGGTCTGCCCCACAGGAGCTATTAGCTAATTGTCTGGAAAGCCCTTAGTGATGAATACACTCAGGGTCACACAGGCTTCAGTTAGATGGAATGTCAGGAGTATTCAGTATCAGCCTCGTAATTCCAGGTGTAAAATAATGTATATTTGTGCATGATGCATTTAAATACATGAGCATCCTTCACACTCACGAAAGTAGGGTTTTTTTTTTCAATTTTTTTCTCTTCCCCTAGTTTACATAAGGGGTGCTTGTCTTCCAGATGTCAATAATATTGTCCTGTTGCCATCTCCAACAAAAACACAATTTTCAGCAGTCTTTACTTTGAATATATATTTGCTAACTTGACCCTCCTCTAACATTAAAAAGGAGATGATCTGGGGTGGGTTCTGGAGCATGTGTCCACCCCTATACAGCCCAGTGTGGGAGAGGCTGTGTGAGGTGTTTGCAAGGAGGGCTTGGTTCCCAGGTGGCGGTGTACCTCATGGTGCAGTAGAGATGCAGTGAACATGAAACAAGTGCACTTACTGAGGGTTGACATCCATGCGTCCACAGAGACAGGACTGATCAACCACAGACGTCAGAAAGGCCCCAGTGGTCTGGCCCAGTATTGACTTGTAGCCTGTCTGGAGACCGTATCCTAATGGTCTGTGTCGCTCCGGTGACACTTTAGAATAGAGTGTGTGCTTAGGGCTACTTTGGCTCCAGCATTTCATTGTCTCCAAAATAGAATGTGTCCATCTGGGAACACCTGGTGTTATGAGGAGCAGAGGACCAGGCACAGAATAACAATAAAGCCTCGGGGTTCTTGCCAGGGGCAGACCAGTGCTTCCAGGCTCACCATTTGTTTCTCATAAAGGCAATTCACATCTTAGCCACTTAGCAGTGACTACACTGCCTTTTCCAGCTCTGTTCTTAATAAGAACAGAAGTCATCTAACTGAAACAGTGGGTGTTTTACTGCAGCCCTGGGTTCATACCTTGAAGACTAGATCTTTATCTTTCAGGAGTTTTTCACCATCTCCTCTAGAGGGCCTTGGTTTCAGAGTACAGATGGATGGTGACAATGGATGTGGGAATGGATAATGCTGAAATTGAAACTGGTCCTCTTTGGTCCTGAGCCCCATGGTTTCCGTTTCCATGGCTACTGTGGGGCGGGGGAGCACAGTTGTGGGGATCTGAGGCCTGGATTTGAGACCAGTGTTTACAGGCCATGTGTAGGACATAAACTCCCAGAGCATTGTGTCCACATGTGTGAATTAGAGTTGTGATATATTTTCAGTTCTCTGACATGGGATATCAAGACAATACGTTTTCAATAACCTGATTTTTTCAATAAGGTGTTTTGATAAGTTTAAACTGCTTAAAGGGACAAGTAGTCAGCCTTCTGAGATGGAGGCAGACAGTTTTTGGTTAGAATTTAATAGGCATTTTGATATAAGCAAAGTCACCTCTATCTTTGGCCTCCCATATGAGAACTTGTGACTCTGTTTTTATATTTGTATTTGATATTTGCTTGTCAGTTTTTGCAAACTGGGATTTCACTAGAGATTGTGTTAAAGTTTTAGATCAGTTTGGAAGTATTGCCATCTTAACAAATTTAGGTGTTCTGACTAGTGAACATGGTTATCCTTTCATTTATTTGGATCTTTTTAATTTTTTCAGCAATGTTTTCTACTTTCAAAGTTTAAGTTTCAGACTTATTTTGTCATATTTATTCCTAAGTATTTCATAATTTTTGATGCTGTTGTAACATGAATTATCTTCTTAATTTCATTTTGCATTGTTCATTACAAGGGTACACAAATACAATTGATTTTATATTGATATTAGATCCTGAAAATTTGCTGAACTTACTTATAGTTCTAATAGTCTTTTACTGAGATGAAGTAAACATAAGATTGACCATGGTAAAGTATAATATTAAATGAGATTTAGGACATTCACTTTGTTATGCAGCCACTACCCCTTCTACTTCCAAGATGTTTTCATTCACCACAAATAAAGTCCTCTGCCCACAGCACCTTTAACAACCACCAGTCAGTCTTCCGTTTTTATGGATTTACCTATTCTGGGTATTTCTTTGATATTTTTGTGAAGAGAGGAGGCCTTTGAGCTATCTATTCTGCCATTTTCCCTGACATTACTCTTCTAACGGTTCTTGAAATTTGAATTGTTATCATTTTCTATATAAATTCATGTCATATGTGAAAAAAAAAAGCTTTTTACTTATTCCTTTCCAATCTAGATAATGTTTTTTTCCTTACCAAATTGCCCTAGCTAAACCCCCAACACAGTATTGACTAGAACTAGTGAGATTAGACATCCTTGTTCTGTTCTTGCTTTTAGGGGAAAGCTTTCGGTCTCACCATCAGTTATGCTGCTTGGTGGGGGTTTGTCATAGATGTCTTTTATCAGGTTGAGGGAGTTTGTTGAGCTTTTGAGATTTGCTTTGCTTTAATCCAGAAAGAGTGCTGAAATTTGTCTTGTGCCTTTCTTTTGATGATTGCACTGACCATGTGGTTTTGTCCTTTATTCTTCTGAAGTGGTATATTACACTAATAAGTGATCGTGGTGCTCATACACTGAGATTTATAACTCTAGTGAGTGAACCATATTAGGTACTAAGACATACTTACGATACAGTAAAAGGAGCTCTGAGAAAAGTGTGCAGAGACAACAGAGAATTACAGAAATCCTAATTCCAAAGAAAGGCAATGCCAAAGAATGCTCAAACTACTGCACAATTGCACTCATCTCACACGCTAGTAAAGTAATGCTAAAAATTCTCCAAGCCAGGCTTCAGCAATACGTGAACCATGAACTCCCTGATGTTTAAGCTGGTTTTAGAAAAGGCAGAGGAACCAGAGATCAAATTGCCAACATCCGCTGGATCATGGAAAAAGCAAGAGAGTTCCAGAAAAACATCTATTTCTGCTTTATTGACTATGCTAAAGCCTGTTTGACTGTGTGGATCACAATAAACTGTGGAAAATTCTGAAAGAGATGGGAATACCAGACCACCTGACCTGCCTCTTGAGAAATCTGTATGCAGGTCAGGAAGCAACAGTTAGAACTGGACATGGAACAACAGACTGGTTCCAAATAGGAAGAGGAGTACGTCAAGGCTGTATATTGTCACCCTGCTTATTTAACTTCTATGCAGAGTACATCATGAGAAATGCTGGGCTGGAGGAAGCACAAGCTGGAATCAAGATTGCCAGGAGAAATATCAATAACCTCAGATATGCAGATGACACCACCCTTATGGCAGAAAGTGAAGAGGAGCTAAAAAGCCTCTTGATGAAAGTGAAAGAGGAGACTGAAAAAGTTGGCTTAAAGCTCAACATTCAGAAAATGAAGATCATGGCATCTGGTCCCATCACTTCATCGGAAATAGATGGGGAAACAGTGAAAACAGCGTCAGACTTTATTTTGGGGGGCTCCAAAATCACTTCAGATGGTGACTGCAGCCATGAAATTAAAAGACGCTTACTCCTTGGAAGAAAAGTTATGACCAACCTAGATAGTATATTCAAAAGCAGAGACATTACTTTGCCAACTAAGGTCCGTCTAGTCAAGGCTATGGTTTTTCCTGTGGTCATGTATGGATGTGAGAGTTGGACTGTGAAGAAGGCTGAGTGCCGAAGAATTGATGCTTTTGAACTGTGGTGTTGGAGAAGACTCTTGAGAGTCCCTTGGACTGCAAGGAGATCTAACCAGTCCATTCTGAAGGAGATCAACCCTGGGATTTCTTTGGAAGGAATGATGCTAAAGCTGAAACTCCAGTACTTTGGCCACCTCATGGGAAGAGCTGACTCATTGGAAAAGACTCTGATGCTGGGAGGGATTGGGGGCAGGAGGAGAAGGGGATGACCGAGGATGAGATGGCTGGATGGCATCACGGACTTGATGGACGTGAGTCTGAGTGAACTCCAGGAGTTGGTGATGGACAGGGAGGCCTGGCGTGCTGCGATTCATGGAGTCACAAAGAGTCGGCCACGACTGAGTGACTGAACTGAACTGAACTGAAGAGGAAGCAGTAGGACTTAGCGGTACAGTCAGGGGTGAACAGAGAACACTGTCAGAAGGAAATAAAAACTGGGCTAAAATTTAAAAGTATAAATAAGTCCTAACCAGTTAAGTCTGGGAAAGGAGAGACTATCCCAGCAAGTGGGGGTGGGGGGCAGGGAAGGCCAGGATAAAGAAAGTCAAGGTGGGGAAGATTAGCATCATCCCGACCAGGGCTTCCCTGGTGGCTCAGACAGTAAAGAATCTGCCCATCAGTGCAGGAGACCTGGGCTCGATCCCTGGGTTGGGAAGGTCCCCTGGAGAAGGGAATGGCTACCCACTCCAGTATTCTTGCCTGGAGAATCCCACAGACAGAGGAGCCTGGCGGGCTACAGTCTGTGGGGTTGCAAAGAGCCAGACACAACTGAGCAATTAACACGTGCCAGGAGCTACAGAAATCTTACATGACTGGAGAGCCATGTGGCATCTCTGTATCAATGACTTACTTATATCTTTCTCCCTCACCCTTTTCAAATTCTGATCCCGGCTTAGTGGGGCTGTCACTCTTTGAAGAAAGACTGTGTGGGTTCAGGTTTTAAATTTGTATTTTTTTCTAAGTTCATAATATCATCATCAGGACACTGTCATTCTGGTAGGCTTTACCTCACCAAGGGACCCCACTGGTTTATTGGCTCAGTGGACTTGGCCCATTGGTGAATTAGTTTTCAAGGTGTGACCAGCGAGGTGGTGGTGATGATACTAAACTTGACATCTGCACCAGTCAATTAATTAATGGCAAAAGCAAACACAATTGCATTAAGATAAGAGATAGTATATTTTCTGTCCTCTTAACCAGAAGAGTATCACATGTCATGTGGATGGTAAATAAGAAACAGTAAAAATGACAATGACTGTATAAAGCCAAAAATTAAACAAAACATAAGAGATTCCATAATCCTTGGTTTGTGTATCAAAGACTGAAAGAAACTTCTGGTATGTATAAAATATTTTTCTAAAATTGTCTATATTTTATACATTTATATTTATAGAAGAAGGGTTTTTAAGCCAGATCTACTCTCTTTAGTATCCATCTTCTTGATTGCTCACTTAAAACTATCCCACTTTTTCAGTCATGGAATATCTCCTCTGAAATTTCTGTTAGGTCTGTAGAATTCATGTGGAAGAAAGCCAGAATTATTAATTCAGCAAAACTTCCTATTACGTTTTCAGATCTCCAAGGAGACTTAAAATTCTTCCATCCGTTGGGTATGAAGTTTGTTCTTAAGAGGAAAAGGTGGGGCAGGGGAAAGTTATTAGAAGAAAATTGGTGTTGCAAAGCCAGGTTAAGCTCAGAGAAAAATGGTATTTTCCCCTTGAGCCATGGTGGACAGGATCTCTCCATGGAATGAGACTTGATTTCTGGACTCTCAGAAGTGGAGAAAATTCTTAACTGCCTTGTCAACCAACAAGAGGAAAAGAGGGTGATACTTTTTCAGATTTCCTGACTTCTACTTGTATTTCCTTTTTTCTGAACTGTGGTCATCTTTGGAATAAGCATTTAAGTATATTATTTGGGGCAACTTATTTCTCAAAGAATCAGATAATTTTTCTGCCATTGATAACTTTTTTTCAGTACCTACGTTTTTTTTTACCCCTTGGTGGCTGTAACATGGAAAGGTGACCAGGTATCTGGCCTTAAAAGGACCATGCTCTTAGCATCTCTCCACAGGGTTTCCCAGCTGGTATTAGCGGTAAAGAACCTGCCTGTGAATGCAGGAGACATAGGGATGTGGGTTCCATTCCTGGGTTGGCAAAATCCCCCGGAGAAGGGAATGGCAACCCACTTCAATATTCTTGTGGGGAGAATCCCATGGACAGAGGAACCTGGTGGGCTACTGTCTATGGGGTCACAGAGTCAGACACGACTGAAACAACTTAGCACACACAGATGCTTATTCTGTTTGGCTGAATGCATCATCCTTCCTTCTCCCTCCCACTTGTCTGCCTTCTCCTCATATTTCTCTCCTCTCTCCCTCCCTGCCTGCTCACTAACTCAAGACCAGTTCTGTCTCTCGTCTCAATTCAAATCCGAGCCCCACCACATGAAACTACTCTGTGCCATGTTTCTCTTTAAATTTATAAAACACAGATGAAAGTAGCACCAAGCTCCTAGAGCTTATGTGAAGATGAACTCTGTAAAGCCCTCAGGACAGCATCCATCATCACCCAGGGCCAGTCATGTTGGTTGCATGGTCACTGCATGTGGCCACGTCTGTGCCCAGTGTCTCAGACACAGACAGACATGTTCCAGACCTGTGCAGAATCAGTGCAGTTTGGTGCCTCATTTTCCCCATTTGAGAAACAAGGCTGACAATTACCATCTCCGTGAGGATCTGTTTTGACTGCATAAGCTGAACCAACTGACACTGCCTTCACCTTCTGAAGATGAATGAGTTTTTCAAAGTTGTTGCCTCTTTCTTTAGGAAATAGTTCACTGCTCCAGTAATCTAAATAGAATTCCACTGTTTAAATGAGACCAAACCTTCAAGAGTAAGTGTCTTCCTCCCTGATTCCTGGGAGGATATTGGAAAATGACCTTGGGCTTCTTAGAAGCTTGTCAAAATCCCCAAAGGATGTCTCTCCTTGAGTTAAGCAGCCACCTTGTCCTGGGGGCCATTGGTACCTCTAAATTCGAAAAGGAACATCTCTCTTAAATATAACATGCTGCCCCCGAGAAGGACAGTTTGCACTCCTGAGCACAGGTCCTTTGTGGATGCTGTGGCTGATTAGAACTAGGGAACAGGGCCTCCCTGGCAGCTCAGTGGAAAAGAATCTGCCTGCCAGTGTAGTCCAACCCCTGATCTGAGAAGATCCCACATGCCGCAGAGCAACTCAGCCTGTGCACCACAACTACTGAGCCTGTGCTCTAGAGCCAGGGAGCTGCAACTGCTGAGCCCACGTACCACAACTGCTGAAGCCTGCTCACCTGGAGCCTGTGTTCCATAACAAGGGAAGCCACTACAATGAGAAGCCCGCTCACTGCAACAAGAAGTAGCCTCCACTCACCACAACTGGAGGAAAGCCTGCACAGCAATGAAGCGCCAGCACGGTCATAAGTAAATAAGAATTAGGGAACCAGCGTAGCTAAGGGTGCATGACTGGGAAACTGACCAACTGTTGCTAGTTTATTGGCTGAAACTGTATAGGACACACAAATGTGGCTTTCTTCCCCTTTTCCTGTCTTTTGTCTTTCAAGAAGTTGTCTCCCTCCCTGGAAGTTCCTTGGTGTATTCCAGGGACCCTGGCCACAGCCTGAGAACCACAGATGTTGATAATAGAGGTAAGTCACGACAAACCTAAGCAGGTCGATTCAAACAGCAACTAGAGAACCTGGCCACTCACCTAACCACTGAGCCCCCTAGCCAGGAAAGTGAGTACAGAAACATTCCTATGGCCTTCCCTTCTTCCCTCTTTCCGCCCTCCCTTCCTCTTTTCCTTCCTTCCTTTTCCTTTTGGTGTGTGTTTGTTTAGCTTTGGGTTTCTCTGGGCCCTCTGGATGATGGAGAGGATAGCCAGTGTATAGATGCTGGCCCTCAGCTTCTTACCTTTAGCCACATCATTAGGCTCTCAGTGGCTGCAGTACCTGTGGACTTCTTTCCAAAACCCTGTTCCATCAGTCACACCCACCTTGTGGGTGGTTCCTGATGAAACACATGCCTGGAACTTGAAGACAGGTTTTAGTTTGAAACCTGTGTCCTTGGAAGTGAGAGAGCCTGGAAGATCCTACTTTCCCGACTGTCTGAGCCCCTGGGCTTTAAGATGCTATTGATGGGTTTAAATCATAATCCCCTGCTTCTGAAAGGGACTCTCCACACGCTGAAGTGACCCTCCCGGGTAGGAGGGCTCCTCACCTTCTCCTCAGTCATTACAAAGACTTCACAACAAGCATTTATCTTAAAGCAACACTGACTAGTCCTAACATTGACATAGGATTTACATTTGACAAAAACAAAACAAATTGAACGGAGTTCTTTCTTTGTGTCAGGTACTCTTCTAAGGATTTTATACGTATGAAGCATTTAACCTGTAAATTAATTACATAATTCAAGCACTATTAATATTCCCTTTGTGTAATGTGGAAACTTGTGTACAATTAAGTTAACTATCTTGCTCTTGATGGTAAAACACATCTAGAAAGTAAAAAAGCCAAAGTTTGAGCTCATTCACTAAAACTAAGCCTTACCCAACCCTGACTCTAACCCTAAATTTAAACAACACCCTAGGGACTTCTTTTGCCTGGAAAATACCATGGATGGAGGAGCCTGGTGGGCTGCAGTCCATGGGGTCACTGAGTCCGGCACAGCTGAGCGACTTCACTTTCACTTTTCACTTTCTTGCATTGGAGAAAGAAATGGCAACCCACTCCAGTGTTCTTGTCTGGAGAATCCCAGGGACAGGGGAGCCTGGTGGGCTGTCGTCTATGGGGTCTCACAGAGTTGGACACGACTGAAGTGACTTAGCAGCAGCAGCAGCAGCAGGGACTTCCCAGGTGTTCCAGTGGTTAAGACTGTACTGCCAATGCAGGAGGTGGGTGTTCGATCCCTGGTTGGGGAACTAAGATCACACATTCCATACAGCCCTGTCAAAAAAAAAAAATTAAAAATAAATAAATAGAACACCAACCCTAGCCCATTGTCTCCAAGAACTTCATTGTTAGTCACTATGCTTATAGTGAACTATTATTTGAACTCTAGTGAAATCACTCAATACCAAAAAAACAATGCATAGGAATTACTATCCAGTGAAAATAAAAATAAAATTCATTAAGTACAGTGATGGTTCCATGAGTAACTAAATATTATGGCTTTGGGCTAGTAACTTGAAGAAAACATTTGAAAGGTGTATTTGCTATTTGTGCCTATGTTCCTCATAGTTTTCAGATGGAATAATGCTCCATTAGGACTAAAGATGATGTATTTGCAAGACTAACAGATATGGGATTTTAATTTTTAAGTTTCTGTTGCTATCCTTAAGAAAAATTATATTTTCTTGTAAGACTTCATCTTGCCTCAAATATATGAGTAAACAGTAATTATATTTTATCATTTAAATAATATGCTGTCAAAATATTAAATTCGTTCCATAGGAAGCCAGCTACTAAGCACACAAATACTAGGTCTGTTTTACCCTTAAGATTGGCAAGGTTCAAAGGAGAGTGGAAAACATCAGCATTCAAGTGGATTGGCCATGAACTGAAAGCTCATTTAGAAACTGATAGATTCTTCCCCCTTGTGAGCCAAACACCAGCTGTAGGGTCAATGGAAATTAAATTTCACATTCAGTTTTATATTCAAACACAGTAACAAGGAAAATCAAATTCAGGAGCCACAGATAGGCCAGGTAAATAAAGCAAAGGACACATCTCAGTGATGTTGTCCATCCCCAGAACTTTTGTCCCAACCATGATCAGAGGAGATCCTTACACATCAAATATGTGCTTAGTATCTACTTGTCAACTGAAGGAAGGAAGGAAATCCTCACAGCTGATATCTGTGTTTAAAAAGATCGAGAGAAGAAGCCTTCAAAATGCTGATGAGCCATGTCATAGAATTTTAGCTAAGCTGCATCTTTCAAGAGCATATGGAGAGGATAATATACTTTTAATGTGTTTGAGTTTTTTTCCTCTCAACCGACAGAGACATAAGTTGCTTCCTCTCGTTAAAGAGCCTAACCATGTTTAAAAAAATCACTCTTTTATGACAGGTTCTCTCCAAATAAAGATTTATTTAGGAATAAGGATTGGACTCTAAACTTGGTAACTATGATCATCTATGTAAGTTGATCAGATGGTTTGAGTTGATAAAACGTCCAGTGGGGAGGCGAGAAGCAGTGCCAACAGCGGATAAAGTCTTCCAGCCTCTGCTCCCTGTAATTGAAGAGGGTCACCACAGAGCCTGTCTACCTGAGGCACTTGGGGGCTAGATTCAATTACGGTTCCTCCGTTTCTTCTTTCACATGCACTAGGGAATAGACTTAACTGTGTGTTAAAGTGGGACTGGTTGTTTCATACTCATCTGTGACAGAAGATGTAAAAATCCACACTAACCTCTTGCTTAAATCCTTTCACTGGATTGAAACCGAGAGGCAGGCTCCCTTTTGGGATTCATGACAACATTCCAGGCCTGAGAGCTGACAGTAAACTAGAGAGAAAGGGACCAAGCAAAGGCAAATTTTGAAGGAAAAAAGAATTTTTATGTGTAAATTAAAAATGACTATGGACTCAGCTAAAAAGGAGAAAGAAATAATGCCACTTGCAGCAATAAGAATGGGCCTAGAGATGACCATACTAAGTGACTCTGAGCCAGACAGAGGAGACAAATATCGCATGATATCACTTATGTGTGGCATCTGAAATATGACACGAATGAACTCGTGAAACGAATAGATTCACAAACACAGAAAACGAACTATGGTTACCAAAGGGGAAAGGCAGGGGTAGGGGATAAGTTAGGAGTTGAGGATTAGCAGATACAAACTACTATATATGAAATAAATAGACAGCAAGGTCTTACTGTATAGCACAGGGAATTATATTCAATATTCTGCCCAAAAAAGTGTGTAAAAGAATACAAAAAAGAATATACATATAAAGAATATATATATATATATATAAAGCTGAATAACTTTGCTGTATACCAGACAATAACACAACGTTTTAAGTAAACTATAGTTTATTTCAATTCCATTTTAAAAAATGACAGTGTGGTAAGATAGGACATTTGATAAAAATGAGAATATTGCAAAGAGAGAGGCTTAATGGGCAAGGGTTAGAAGTTAGACTTTATGTTCACATGAGTTGAAGGTGAAGGTAAAACAGACAAGTTGAAAACTACCTAAAGCCTCAAAAATGTGAAACTAGAGAATATTGGACAGGCCAGGGCTGAGGTTATCTCGTGAGAATGTTGGATAAGAAAATAATTGCAGGTGCAAAACAGACAAGAGATTTGGAAGAAGGACTTCTAAGAAAATTCATAGGAAAATCAAAGAGGCACAGTGGATTTCATTCATGATGCAGTAAATCATAAATCACAGGGGGAAAAATGGAGTTAAAGTGGGTGATTTTTCAGACATCCCCCAAAGTTCATTTTCAGTCTTAACCAAGTTCAATGCTTGACTCTTCTTCTCCAACACACCTTTCCTCTGGCTGAAAGTGGTATGACTTTCTTTGCTCAGGCTTATGCTTATGTTATCTTCCCTGGTGGCTCAGAGGTTAAAGCATCTGCCTCCAATGCTGGGGACCCAGGTTCAATCCCTGGGTTGGGAAGATCCCCTGGAGAAGGAAATGGTAACCCACTCCAGTATTCTTGCCTGGAGAATTGCATGGACAGAGAAGCCTGGTAGGCTACAGTCCATGGGGTCACAAAGAGTCGGACATGACTGAGCAGCTTCACTTCACTTATGCTTATGTTATGGCCTGCTGCAGGGTTGGGGGCCTGGACTGTAGCAGTACATGCGTGGGATCTTTTGAAGGAGGTCACCATTATGTTCATTGCCTCTGCCATAGTTTGGCCCCAGGTAAACAGCACAGAGGGAACACAGCTCCACCCATCAATAGAAAACTGGATTAAAGATTTACTGAGCATGGCCTGCCATCAGAACAAGACCCAGTTTCCCCCTCAGTCAGTCTCTCCCATCAGGAAGCTTCCATAAGCCTCTTTTCCTTCTCCATCAAAGGGCAGACAGACTGAAAACCACAATCATAGAAAACTAACCAATTAGATCACATGGACCACAGCTTTGTCTAACTCAGTGAAACTGTGAACCATGCCACGTAGGGACATGGCATGGACAGGTCAACACAAGACGGGCGGGTCATGGTGGAGAGGTCTGACAAATTGTGGTCCACTGGAGAAGGGAATGGCAAACCACTTCAGTATTCTTACCTTGAGAACCCCATGAACAGTATGAAAAGGCAAAAAGATAGGATACTGAAAGATGAACTCCCCAGGTTAGTGGGTGCCCAATATGCTACTGGAGATCAGTGGAGAAATAACTCCAGAAAGAATGAAGAGACGGATCCAAAGCAAATACAACACCCAGTTGTGGATGTGACTGGTGATAGAAGCAAATTCTGATGCTGTAAAGAGCAATATTACATAGGAACCTGGAATGTTAGGTCCATGAATCAAGACAAATTGGTGGTGGTCAGACAGGAGATGGCAAAAATGAACGTCGACATTCTAGGAGTCAGTGAACTAAAATGGACTGGAATGGGTAAATTTAACTCAGATGACCATTATATCTACTACTGTAGGCAAGAATCCCTTAGAAGAAATGGAGTAGCCATCATAGTCAACAAAACAGTCCTAAATGCAGTATGTGGATGCAATCTCAAAAATGACAGAATGATCTCTGTTCATTTCCAAGGCAAACCATTCAATATCACAGTAATCCAAGTCTATGCCTGAACCAGTAATGCTGAAGAAGCTGATGTGGAACAGTTCTATGAAGACCTACAAGACCTTCTAGAACTAACACCCCCAAAAGATGTCCTTTTCATTACAGGGAACTGGAATGCAAAAGTAGGAAGTCAAGAAACATCTGGAATAACAGGCAAATTGGACATCACCAGATGGTCAATACTGAAATCAGATTGATTATATTCTTTGCAGCCAAAGATGGAGAAGCTCTATACATTCAGGAAAAACAAGACTGGAAGCTGACTGTGGCTCAGATCATGAACTATTTATTGCAAAATTCAGACTTAAATTGAAGAAAGTAGGGAAAACCACTAGACCGTTCAGGTATGACCTAAATCAAATACCTTACGATTATACAGTGGAAGTGAGAAATAGACTCAAGGGATTACACCTGATAGACAGAGTGCCTGATGAACTATGGATGAAGGTTCATGACATTGTATAGGAGACGGATCAAGACCATCCCCAAGAAAAAGAAATGCAAAAAAGCAAAATGGCTGTCTGAGGAGGCCTTACAAATAGCTGTGAAAAGAAGAGAAGCAACAACCAAATGAGAAAAGGATATACCCAATTGAATGCAGAGTTCCAAAAAATAGCAAGGAGAGATAAGAAAGCCTTCCTCAGGGATCAATGCAAAGAAATAGAGGAAAACAATAGAATGGGAAAGACTAGAGGTCTCTTCAAAAAAATTAGAGATACCAAGGGAATATTTCATGCAAAGATGGGCATGCAAATAAAGGACAGAAATGGTATGGACCTAACAGAAGCAGAAGATATTAAGAAAAGGTAGCAAGAATACACAGAAGAACTGTACAAAATAGATCTCCATCACCCAGATAATCACGATGGTGTGATCACTCACCTAGAGCCAGACATCCTGGAGTGTGAAGTCAAGTGGACCTCAGAAAGCATCACTATGAACAAAGCTAGTGGAGGTGATGGAATTCCAGTTGAACTATTTCAAATCCTGAAAGATGATGCTGTGAAAGTGCTGCACTCAATATGCCAGCAAATTTGGAAAACTAAGCAGCTGCCACAGGACTGGAAAAGGTCAGTTTTCATTCTAATCCCAAAGGAAGGGATGCCAAAAAATGCTCAAACAACTGCGCAATTGCACTCATCTCACACATTGGTAAAGTAATGCTCAAAATCCTCTAAGCCAGGCTTCAACAACACGTGAACCATGAAATTCCAGATGTTCAAGCTGGATTTAGAAAAGGCAGAGGAACCAGAGATCAAATTGCCAACATCTGTTGGATCATCAAAAAAGCAAGAGAGTTTCAGAAAAACATCTATTTCTGCTTTATTGACTATGCCATAGCCTTTGACTATGTGGAGCACAACAAACTGTGGAAAATACTTAAAGAGATGGGAATACCAGACCACCTGACCTGCCTCTTGAGAAATCTGTATGCAGGTCAGGAAGCAACAGTTAGAACTGGACATGGAACAACAGGCTGGTTCCAAATAGGAAAAGGAGTACGTCAAGGCTGTATAATGTCACCCTACTTATTTAACTTCTATGCAGAGTACATCATGAGAAATGCTGGGCTGGATGAAGCACAAGCTGGAATCAAGATTGCTGGGAGAAATGCCAATAACCTCAGTATGCAGATGACACCACCCTTATGGCAGAAAGCAAAGAACTAAAGAGCCTCTTGATGAAAGTGAAAGAGGAGAGTGAAAACGTTGGCATAAAGCTCAACATTCAGGAAACTAAGATCATGGCATCTTGTCCCATCACTTCATGGGAAATAGATGGAGAAACAGTGAAAACAGTGACAGACTTTATTTTGGGGGGCTCCAAAATCACTGCAGATGGTGATTGCAGCCATGAAATTAAAAGACGCTTACTCTTTGGAAGAAAAGTTATGACCAACCTAGACAGCTTATTAAAAACCAGAGACATTATTTGCCAACAAATGTCTGTCTAGTTAAGGCTGTGGTTTTTCCAATAGTCATGTATGGCTGTGAGAGTTGGACTATATAGAAAGCTGAGTGCTGAAGAATTGATAAGTTTGAACTGTGGATTTGGAGCAGACTCTTGAGAGTCCCTTGAACTTCAAAGAGATCCCACCAGTCCATTTGTAAAGGAAATTGGTCCTGAATATTCATTGGAAGGACTGATGTTGAAGCTGAAGCTCCAATACTTTGGCCATGTGATGCGAAGAATGGACTCATTTGAAAAGACCCTGATGCTGGGAAAGATTGAAGGTGGGAGGAGAAGGGGACAACAGAAGATGAGATGGTTGAATGGCATCACTGACTCAATGGACATGAGTTTGATTAGACTCCGGGAGTTGGTGATGGACAGGGAGGCCTGGAGTGCTGCGGTCCATGGGGTCAAAAAGAGTTGGACACGACTGAGCGACTGAAATAAACTGAACTGAACTGAATGCTTACGTTATAAGATGTGGACATTTTGAGAGACAGCTAGACTGGGAATTAGCCATTTCAGTCTTTGGATTAAACCTTATCCTATTTCTTCATTTATCTTTGCAAAAGTTAAAAAAAAAAAACTCATTGACCTTGAAATCTACTATACGATTAACATTCTAGTGGAAAATATTAATTTTTCAGATTTCTGGTTTTGATGGTGGAAAGAAATGTATGTGCAGCCAAGGGTGCTGATCCTTAGGTTTGTGGAGGTAGACAACCCAGTGGAGCCTGGAGTGAACATAAAATGTGGCCCCTGTGATCACTGTGCCCTCAGCTCCCACCCCACTGAAGCACCACTTTGATGGGATACACCTGGAGGGTGGGCTTGACCCAAGCAGATTCTCCTCAGGACTTCTTTCACCCCTGCCCTGTGAGAGGGGACAGTTCCCAACCCATTTCCTACCTCTGACCTTGTGGTTCCAAGACTTTGGAGTTGGGATGCCCAGGGCTTGAAGCCTGAGTAAACGCTCCCCTGCAGGCAGGTTTGCTAGTGGCAGAGCACAGACAATGCTGTCTTGTTCACAACCTACATTACCGTCAGGACATAGCCTCAGAAGGACCACTGTCCAGGTGATAACAGAGGCCCTTCCGTGTGCCAGGCACAAGGCGAGCCTGGGGGTATAGGATGGATAGGCAGACCCCACTACTACAGTCAGGCACCCCCAGGGTTCTGACTCGAAGCCTGGACTCTCGTGGAAATGACATCTCAGGAAAGGACTCTCCAGGCAAAGGGGTAACTTGGTTGGCACGCTGTTCCAAGGGGCTGGTTTTAAAATACACTAATCTGCTCTGCATGAACAAAAAAGTACCAGGGCCAAACCAGTCCTTTTAGGACTTAATCCACTACTTTTGCTTTCTGATTGCTTTACATTTTGTGAGTTCTCTCAGAGTTCAAGTTGCTGCTCGGGATTCCAGAGAAGGGAAGGAACATGCCTTATAAGATATTTATGGGCCTTTTGATAGATACGGTCATTGTAAAGGATTGTCATGTTGGCTGCTCCTGCTTGAATTGTCCTGCGATACACAGAGAGCTCTTCTGTGCCATGAATCAACACAGCGTCCTCTTTCTCCAGGTTATGACTTCAGAGGACAAATCTCCCTCATCACTTCCTTAATATGTATTTTCTCCCTTCAGTCTAAAATTCTTTGAGCTCTCGGGTCATTTCCATGTATGTCATACCTACTTGAGAATTACTAAAATAGCCATTCTAAAGCAGAATTGTTTATGTTTCCCCCCAACCTCCAAAAAAGCTCATGATCTAAAAAAAAAAAAAAAAAACCCTTTAATACAACATCAATATGATCATGCAGCAGATAACCTCTTAAATATAAATGAAAACTATGCATCACTGTTTTCCTTACATCAGAAAAATAATAGATTAAAATGTATCCTTCTTCCTCAAAAAAAAAAAAAGACACAGGAATATTTATTTTTCTTTGCTCCTCAAATTTGTCTTTTAGTAGTTGAGAGCAGATGAAATCTTTTATCACTATATTTAGACGTCAACCAGGCAGGTCGGTGCCATGGCAACCACTGCACAAAGAGATGTTAGCAGGACAGACACTGGCGGGCTAGGAGAGGTGCTTACTTAGTGCATCTCGAGTGGATTAAAGATACGGGCTGGCACAGTAACATGCCCGGCTGCGCCTGGGCCCTTACAACTGGGTTGGCGGGCCACCCAAGCACCGCTGTCGCCTGGTACCACTGAAGCCCAAGAAACAGCTGAAAGGTGGATACAAATGAACCTCTGGGTTCTAGTTCTCCCACCTGGATTCAGGCTCCCCTGATCCCTAGTAATGCTGCCTGGCCTTAATAAATCCTATTCGCTTTGAGTCTCAGGATTATCCTAGATGCTCACATTATAATAAGATATAGATATAATAAGTTCATGCTCCCACATCTGATTCCATGGGATTTCCACACACTGATTTGATGGAAGAAGTCACCCAGTCAAATAACTGGGAGCTTGCCTTTTTGCTCGACACTGTTTCAGGCACTAGAGATGGAAAAGGGAAAAAAGACAACAGGGTACCATCTTCCCAGGTTCAGTTCACTGGGAGAGAGACAGATGATAGAGTACAAGAGTAAACAACACTAGTGAGTAAATAGGGCAAGCATCCATACTCGCTCAGTCGTGTCCAAATCCTTGCGATCCTTCGGACTATAACCCACCAGGCTCCTTAGTCCATGGGATTCTCCAGGCAAGCACACTGCAGTGGGTTGCCATGCCCTCCTCCAGGGGATCATCCTGACCTAGGGATAGAACCCATATCCTCTGCATTGGCAGGTGGATTCTTTACCCACTGAGCCGTTGCGAAATGCTGTGTATGCAAGTGATGAAAACTACCCCTGGAGGCAGTGTTCACATGGCTGGGCTGGCTTGGGGCTGGCTTGGAGACTGACATGTCAAGAGCTGAGACTTGAGCTATGGGGGGATGGGCCACCCAGCTGGCAGAGGATGGCTTTCCAGACAGGACAGCTGGGCACAGTCCCCCTTCCAGGAACGGACATAGGTCCAATGTGGCAGAAGAGCAGCAAGGGTCAGGTCTGTGCTAGATCAAATGATCTAGTCCATCACCTGCACCCTCTTCAGCTCTCACATCTCTGAGCACTCCTCAAATGGGCCTAGGAACCCCCAGGAAGTGGTCTCTCCTGAGATCTAAAAATAAGCATGCATTGTCTACCGGCAAAGAAAATGGCTTGTTCACCATTCCCTTCTTTATAGGGAGCTTGGCTTACTACAGCTGGGTTAAAGCCCAGAGAGGTGCTGACACCCTCAGTGATCGCCAGAGGCTCAGGTCCAGTGTCGCGGCTCTTGCAGAGAACAGGAAGTTCTCTGGCCTTGAGCCCGCTCCCGTGACTGCTGCTTCTTCCCCCAGGCCTTTATCTTTCAATCACAGGCACCCAAAATGTCCTTGGGTTGTCACAGTGACCACTATGCCAACACCAGGGTGACTATGGAAGACCTCCTCTTCATTCTCTGATGGTACTCTTCTTTCCCAGGATGTGGTCAGGGCCCTTGGTGGGCACCCCAGAGACACGCTGAGCACCAGGCAGATGACGCCAGCCTTAAAGCCACCTTTCCCCCTCAAGGACACTCAGCTTTGAGCACCTCAACTTGCTCTTCCTTCGCAGTGAGTTTTCCCTTCCCTTCTAGCAGACTTTCTAGTTTCTCATGTCATGTCATCTCTGTTGATCTTTCACAGGTGCAGACTAGCCTACACTTGGGACGGAACTCAGACTGGCTTCAATGTGGTTCTTAGTTAAAAATATTTAAGTGTTTTGTCTTGGACGTCCCACTCCCCAGCCCTATTCAGAAGTGCTCAAAGTGCGCATTTGATGGGTGAGCTATGTGGACATGGTCATAGGGCTCCATAATGCTTCTCAGAAAAGAATAGAAAGTCACTGGTTTTCCTTTCACGGATGTGAGGACTTTATCTTCTTGTTTGATTCTAGAGGAATTTATAATGATCTGAGCAGCTCTGCATCATCACTCTCTATAGTTTTATAAAAAGAAACAAAAAAATCTTGGAAAATACAGTTTTACTGACAAAAGAAAGGGTCTCTTTTGACCCTAGATCTAAACTTCTAGCTAATCTGGTCACAAACATTTGAGGGGAAAAGAATATAGAAATCACAGGAATTCAGGAAATGGGACCAGCCATGTGGCTGTCTTCTCCTTGTCCTACTGAGAAATATGAATTAAACACCAAAGAATTGTTGTCCAGTTGCCAAGTTGTGTCCGACTCTGCAAACCCATGGACGGCAGCACGCCAGGCTTCCCTGCCCTTCACCATCTCCAGGAGTTTGCTCAAGCTCATGTCCATCAAGTCAGTGATACCATCTAACCATCTCGTCCGCTGTCACCCCCTTCTCCTTTTGCCTTCAGTATTTCTCATCTTCATGATCTTTTCCGATGAGTCAGCTTTTCGCATCAGGTGGCCGAAGTATTGAAGCTTCAGCTTCAGCATCAGTCCTTCGAACGAATACTCAGGGCTGACTTCCTTTAAGATGGACTGGTTTGACTGCCAAAGAATTAATTTATAAAAAGAGGATAGAGCATGTAGTCAGGAAATATGTTCTCCAGGTTAAAATATCATGTATTTTGTTTCATATAAACTTGCTATTAAAAAGGAGGAAATGGATCTTCTCTTTGAGATACTGATCCTTAAAATAGTGAGGAAATGTATTTTTTTTTTCACATTTATTAGGGAGTCAGTATGTTTGGCAGCCTGCTCAAGAAATACAGTGAGATGCTTAATGCTTTCTTTTTGCATGTAGCTTTCCCTGATTTCTCTAACTGGAGTTTACATTTGTTTTATTTATTTATTTATTTATTTGACTCTTAAATGCACTTATTTTACTTTATTTTACAAATAATTTTACATATTCTCATAGTTATTTTCTATATCTTTTAGCACATAGTACTATTCAGTGAGTAAATATTTTGAATGAACAAAGGTATTTCTGAAGATATTTATTCTTCCTGTTGCTGTTATTGTTTAGTAACTAAGTCATGTCCAACTCTTCGCAATGCTGTCAACTGTAGCCCCACAGGCTCCTCTGTCCATGGAATTCTCCAGGCAAGAATAGTGGAGAGGGTTGCCATTTCCTTCTCCAGGGGATATTCCCAACCTAGGGATTGAACTTGTGTCTCCTGCATTGACAGGTGGATTCTTTACCACTGAGCCACCTGGGAAGCCTTGTTTCTTCTTCCTAAGTATGCCATAAACTCAGAATAAGGGATCATGTTTATACTTATTTTTATAACAAATGTTTTAAACACAGATCGTTGTGTGTAGGGTGAATGAACAAAGAAAACACTCAAAAGAGATAGAGGAGGCTCCCTTGACAAAGACCCCACTCAGACCGGACCCCGTAAAACGACACTACCTTAATAGCATTTTCACAGTACAGAAATGAGTTCTTAGCCTTGTTAGTTTTGAAAACTGATTCCAACGGCAAATGGGGAGGGGTTTCATCTTTAAGATAAACACATGCATGAAGTTGATGGGTAAAATCAGAAGATCAATTCATTAATTCACAGTGAGAAATGAACTCTCATAAATGTTGAAGGGCCAGGTCTCTTAATAAGACCTATGTGGGAAGCCAGATATAATCAAAAGTTTGTTGGGTAAGTGTGGAGTCAGATCAATGGAAAATCAATAAGTGATTTAAATATTTAAGGGTATCAGACTAAGATAGTTTGATGCATTTATCTCCATAGTCATGATTATCTTGCCATTGGAATAACGTTCTTGAGTCTATTGGCTAAATAAACAGGCATGACCAGTATTTGAATCTTGGGCCATTCTTTCTCTGTGAAGATTGGTTATCTTGTTTTATAATCTTGGATCATACCTTTCTTTTAATATCCAAATAAAATACTTTATGGCTCTTTTATGGTATTGCTATTAAAAAATCCAGTCATTTCTCAAATGTTTCTGAAAATTCCTTTCCTAGTTTCCTCGTTGTTATTTATCATCGCTCACTGCAAACTGCTGCTCCTAGGACCGCTTCTCACCAATTGCCATCTTACTAGTTTCTCCACACATTGTTTAATCTCTAAATGCTCTGTGTAGTCCAACCACTTATGTATCATCTTCTCTTTATTCTTCAGAAAAAATCCTGCTAAGGAACACTTGATTGTACTGGTTAACCAATTTGCTACATTTTTTTTTCCAATTACATTTTTTTGTCTTGTAATCTTTTCTTTTTTGTTATTTTAAAACTTTATTTTATATTGGATGTTCTCCATTTGTTTTCAGTTAGTATAGAGAGACCCCTTGGCTTGCTTAGCAGCAGCCTTTGGGCAACCACAGACAAGCCCCCTGGGACAGAAGTTACTCATGGACCCACACTTTATTTTGAAATTCTTTAAATGAAGTGTTAAATCATCACAGTAAAAAATGTCTCAATTTGACAAAGTATCTCTGAGCTTCCCACCTGATGCATTCAGAACTTGGTCAATAATCCTAGGTTTCCTTTTCATTAGCCATCAGGCTTCTGTTTTTCATTGGATTCCATGTGTAATGACCTACTCAAAAATTTTTTTCAAGGTGATCTAAAGTTTAGGAGAGACCTCAGCTTCTTTTTTTTTTAAGAGTGGTAAATTTATTAAGGAAAACTAGGGTTTCTACACATTTTATATTTCAGAATGAAATCAGTTATAAATGGGTACAACAGTGATTTTGTTCCACTAGTTATTATAAATAGCCTTTAAAATTCAGAAAGTACTTAGTTTTACTATTAAGTCAACTTTCATAACTTTGTAAGTGACAAAATCAGGCCCATTGAAATGAGGCTAGATCAGAGTTCAGGCTAAGCTGCTCCAAGTCTATTATCTCCACCGTCTTTTCAGAACAGCACACACAGACCCAGGCTCCTGTTTCTCCATCTTGTGTTTTACTAGCAAACTTCTCAAACTCTTTCTGAAGAGACTGAGTTGGTTTCCGGAGATAACAGTCTCTGCACTGGATGTCTTGATTATGCGTATTTGCTGCCAGGAGGCACAGAGATGTCGTGGCAATCTGTGTGCCTAGAAACCATGCAGACAGAAAGCGGTGGGACCTGACGGGATTACGGTAAACACTGCGGTCAGGCCAAGCATCTCAGAGTCCTGACTTGGTCGTCATGGGACTCAGGGCAAGTCACTTACCCCGTCTGCGGCTTAACTTTGTTGTTTAGTCGCTAAGTCACATCCAGCTCTTTTGTGACGCCATGAACTCTAGTCCACCAGGCTCCTCTGTCCATGGAATTCTCCAGGCAAGAATACTGGAGTGGGTTGCCATTTCCTTCTCCAGGGTATTTTCCCAACACGTCTCCTGCATTGGCAGGTGGATTTTTTACCACTGAGCCACCTGGAAAGCCCAAGGATTAACTTACCCACCTGCCAAATAAAGAACAACACAGCTTGGTGTTGTGTAAGTACAGTGTCTAGCATAGGAACAGATGCTTGACAATGACAAACCTGTAGAGTTGTTTCTCTATTTTATCTGTCACTTATCATATTTGTGAATTTGAGAAAATTACTTAACCTCTCTGAGTCTGTTTATGCTCAACGGGAGAATGGAGAAAACAATATCGACCTCACAGGGGTGTTATAAGGATTAAATGATAAAGTTATGTATTGCCACGGCTGCTGCTGCTGCTGTCGCTTCAGTCGTGTCCGACTCTGTGTGACCCCATAGACGGCAGCCCACCAGGCTCCTCTGTCCCTGGGACTCTCCAGGCAAGAACATTGGAGTGGGTTGCCATTTCCTTCTCCAATGCATGAAACTGAAAAGTGAAAGCGAAGTTGCTCAGTCGTGTCCGACTCCTAGTGACCCTATGGACTGCAGCCTACCAGGCTCCTCCGTCCATGAGATTTGCCAGGCAAGAGTACTGGAGTGGGGTGCCATTGCCTTCTCTGTAAAATTATGTACAGTGACATTCAATACATTTTTGTTCTCTTCCTTTTTTCTCCCACTAATAATTTGTTCTGGTTCCTCTGAATCAGTGAACAGCTTACACTGACCTTTCAATTGGAAGAGCTTCATGCTAAGGGTGTTTGCGTCTTCATTTCGGTTGGCATGTCACCTGCCCGTACACTCCAAAAGTCAAAACAACGAATGTATTGAGCTGTGATTTCTCGATGCTGAAGGTCCCTCTTCGTTTCTGAGGAGGTCTCTGCATTTAGTTTCTTCCATCATAGGGACTCTCTTCTTGGGGAGAGCTGGTCAAGGGTGACCCTCTCAGAAAGGCTTACAGGCTCTCGAGTTTATTTCACAAAGAGGACGTGGGGGCTTATAACTCAGCTTAACTCAGTCAGATGCTTTCCCTAGAATAAAAATTTTGTCATGTTTCTCTCAGGGTGCAGTGAGGACTCCATCCTCACTAACCACGGTGGAAGTTCCATCAGGTAGGCATGTTCTGAGTGGAAGCAAGTGCCTCTGTTATTTTGCGAACACTGGTGTGGAAGCCTGCAAGAACTTGGCTGGCATTTGAAAGAGGCATTGCAGGAAAAGCACCCATGGCTGCAAGGGAACTGCTCTTTCTGGCTCAGACCTGCTAGGAAGCAAAACAGAATACTCACTGGCTACATGAAAAATCACAAGTGATTTGCTTTTCCTTTTATTAAGATAAATTACTCTTACTAAAATTATTAGCTTAATAAAATTATTCTTATTAGCACATTACCAATGTGCTAATAATTTTCTAAAACAGTTTTTGAGAGAAGTGACATAGCTGAGCACCTTTGTTGTCCTCAGACAGCATCGTAACTGTCTCCAATTTACAGCAAACATAGACTCAGCAAAACAGGCAGAGCTGGAGTCAGCAGAACTTAATTTTATGTCCAATTCTGGAGCTTACTTATTGGAAGAATTTGGAAAAAGATAACAATACATATATTCCAACAACAATAAAACTTAGATTCTCAGAGCTATGGTCCCTGAGAGGGAATGGGAGGTTTACTCAGATGGTCCATGCATGTAAAACTCATCACCAGACCCAACAACATCCACACAACACAGCATCCCTGCATCTCATCTTGTTTAATTAGGAAATGCAATTGGAAGTTGTAGCCTGGGGATTTATTAGATCCATTTCATACTGTTCTCAAGAGGTCCCAGGGTGATCTAGTTGCAAACAGCAAAATGCCTTACCTCTTACACGGTCTATGATTTATTTGCAAGAAAACAAAAAAAAATTTTTTGTGATACTTATTCTGCATTATTTCCACAGGATGTTGAGGTGATCTGCTCATGTTTGTTGGTATGTGCTCTGTTATCTAATTTTTAATTATCTAGCCTTAATTTTATTACTTTTTTGAAAGGAAGTGAATCATTGTCATCTGCTTATAGCAAATTAAGTTATAGCCAATGTGTTATTAGAAATCTTGAATAAGCCTTGATAATTTAACAAATAGTATTTAAAGAGGATAGATATTGCAAATTTGGTTTGAAGTATGTCATGACCTAGCATAACAAAAAGGGCCTTTATTGACTTTACCACCAAAATTATTGAAGAGAAAGTTACATTTTATTGTATGCCATTGTATCTTGTTATGATTTAAGTAATTAGTTTGGTATTAGAAGTACCTGATTGATTCACACATCTAAACCAGTGAGGGCAGTAATTATGTAAATGGAGCATGAATAATTAAAAGTGAAAAATAGTGAGTGTCTAGACCTAAAGCTTTACAAGTATTGGATGCACTCTAGATCCAGCAAGTTGTGCAGAGCAGTGTCCAGCAGGGAGAAGTTAAGTAGAAAAATCAAATAGTAGACTTCTTAGTTTAGTATGTTTTAAAACTGGAGTAGTTGCTTTACAATATTGTATTAGTTTCTGCTGTACAGTGTAGTGAATCAGCTATGTGTATACATATATCCCCTCTCTCATGCGTCCCTTCCACCCACCCACCCCCTCCCATCCCAACCCTCTAGGTCACCACAGAGAATCAAGCTGAGAAACCTGATACTCAATTGCTTAACCACAAATGAATGTTCATTATTATATAGATACTGTTTTGTCAAAACGTTCATTTGGATTTCAATCTCCTTTTCAATTAGAAACACAGGAAACCAGAAATGTAGATACCTTGCCACTAAAACACCAATACTGGAAATCAGGTGAGACCTATACCACTACCACAGATATGACCCCAGTCAGTCTCAATCTGGTCATATGTTAGCTGTTAATATGTGAGAACTGCCCTTTTCAGGAAAATCTTTTTACATTTTTTTTAGGCTACTCAAAAATGGAGCTATATTTAGACTACATTATCTAGTCAAAATAAACATTTTTATTTATTATAGCAATTTCTTTTGGGTCTTTAAGCTACTATCTAGTGTAAGTTTCACACCAAAAGAAACATAAATTTTCTAAAACAGCTCATTTCTCCTAAAGGCCTGTCTTTCTGACTTAAAGTAGAAGCAATATAAGCAGTGGAAAGAACACTTGTTGTGAGTTTTGTTGCCTAGAAAAATGCTTGACTGAAACAGAGTAAAATATATTTCCTTCTCCTGAATTTTCTATGGGGGGTTATTTGTTTTTAAAATGAAAATAATTCTATCTCAAATTTATTATGGATTTGTGCATCCAAAGTCATTTTAGTTCAGTTCAGTTGCTCAGTCGTGTCCGAATCTTTGCGACCCCATGAACCACAGAACACCTGGCCTCCCTATCCATCACCAACTCCCGGAGTCTACCCAAACCCATGTCCATCGAGTTGGTGATGACATCTGACCATCTCATCCTCTGTCATCCCCTTCTCCTCCTGCCCTCAATCTTTCCCAGCATCAGGCTCTTTTCAAATGAGTCAGCTCTTGGCAGCAGGTGGCCAGAGTATTGGAGTTTCAGCTTCAGCATCAGTCCTTCCAATGAACACCCAGGATTGATCTCCTTTAGGATGGACTGGTTGGATCTCCTTGCAGTCCAAGGGACTCTCAAGAGTCTTCTCCAACACCACAGTTCAAAAGCATCAATTCTTCTGCACTCAGCTTTCTTCACAGTCCAACTCTCACATCCATATATGACCACTGGAAAAACTATAGCCTTGACTAGACAGACCTTTGTTGACAAAGAAATGGCTCTGCTTTTTAATAAGCTGTCTAGATGGGTCGTAACTTTCCTCCCAAGGAGTAAGCGTCTTTTAATTTTATGGCTGCAATCACCATCTGCAGTGATTTTGGAGCCCAGAAAAATAAAGTCAGCCATAGTTCCACTGTTTCCCCATCTATTTGTCGTGAAGGGATGGGACCAGATGCCATGATCTTCGTTTTCTGAATGTTGAGCTTTAAGCCAACTTTTTCACTCTCCTCTTTCACTTTCATCAAGAGGCTCTTTAGTTCTTCTTCACCTTCTGCCATGAGGGTGGTGTCATCTGTATATCTGAGTTTATTCATATTTCTCCTGGCAATCTTGATTCCACCTTGTGCTTCCTCCAGCCCAGCGTTTCTCATGATGTACTCTGCATAGAAGTTAAATAAGCAGGGTGACAATATACAGCCTTGACGTACTCCTTTTCCTGTTTGGAACCAGTCTTCTGTTCCCTGTCCAGTTCTGACTGTTGCTTCCTGACCTGCATACAGGTTTCTCAAGAGGCAGGTCAGGTGGTCTGGTATTCCCATCTCTTTCAGAATTTTCCACAGTTTATTGTGATCCACATAGTCAAAGGTTTTGGCATAGTTAATAAAGCAGAAATAGATGTTTTTCTGGAACTCTCTTGCTTTTTTGATGATCCAGCGGATGTTGGCAATTTGATCTCTGGTTCCTCTGCCTTTTCTAAAACCAGCTTGAATATCTGGAAGTTCACAGTTCACGTATTGCTGAAGCCTGGCTTAAGGAATTTTGAGCATTACTTTACTAGCATGTGAAATGAGTGCAATTGTGTGGTAGTTTGAGCATTCTTTGGTATTGCTTTTCATTGGGATTGGAATGAAAACTGACCTTTTCCAGTCCTGTGGCCACTGCTGAGTTTTCCAAATTTGCTGACATATTGAGTGCAGCACTTTCACAGCATCATCTTTCAGGATTTGAAATAGCTCAACTGGAATGCCATCACCTCCACTAGCTTTGTTTGTAGTGATGCTTTCTATGGCCCACTTGACTTCACATTCCAGGATGTCTTGCTCTAGGTGAGTGATCACACCATCCATCGTGATTATCTGGGTTATGAAGATATTTTTTGTACAATTCTTCTGTGTATTCTTGCTACCTCTTCTTAATATCTTCTGCTTCTGTTAAGTCCCTACTATTTCTGTCCTTTATTGAGCCTATCTTTGCATGAAATGTTCCCTTGGTATCTCTAATTTTCTTGAAGAGATCTCTAGTCTTTCCCATTCTGTTCTTTTCCTCTATTTCTTTGCATTGATCACTGAGGAAGCCTTTCTTATCTCTCCTTGCTATTCTTTGGAACTCTGCTTTCAAATGGGTGTATCTTTCCTTTCCTCCTTTGCTTTTCACCTCCCTTCATTTCGCAGCCATTTGTAAAGCCTCCTCTGACAGCCATTTTGCCTTTTTGCATTTCTGTTTCTTGGGGATGGTCTTGATCCCTGTCTCCTGTACAATGTCACATACCTCCATCCATAGTTCATCAGGCACTCTGTCTATCAGATCTAATCCCTTAAATCTATTTCTCACTTCAACTGTATAGTCATAAGGGATATGATTTAGGTCATACTTGAATGGTTTAGTGGTTTTCTCCACTTCAATTTCAGTCTGAATTTGGCAATAAGGAGTTCATGATCTGAGCCGCAGTCAGCTCCCCGTCTTGTTTTTGCTGACTATATAGAGCGTCTCCATCTTTGGCTAAAAAAAGAATATAATCAATCCAATTTCGGTGTCAACCATCTGGTGACGTCCACGTGTAGAGTCTTCTCTTGTGTTATTGGAAGATGGTGTTTGCTATGACCAATGCATTCAGTCATGTCCAACTCTCTGTGACCCCAGGGACTGTAGCCTGCCAGGCTCCCCTGTCCATGGAATTCTCCAGGCAAGAATACTGAAGTGAGTTGCCATTTCCTCCTGCAGGAGATCTCGACCCAGGGATGGAACCAGAATCTATTGTCCCCTGCATTGGCAGGCAGAGCTCTTTACACTGGCACCACCTGGGAAGCTTTATATAATCTGGTCAGAAATCACATGGAAAATATGCCTAAAGACAGAAGAAAAATCAGCTTAAGAATGTGAAAAATTTTGGCCAATTACACCTGAATTGAGGGAACGTCTGCTTCCAGATGGAACTTCCTTGTTGGCTCAGATGGTAAAGAATCTGCTTGCAGGGCAGGAGACCTGAGTTCATCCCTGGGTCAGGAAGATTCCTTGGAGAAGAAAATGGCAACTCACTCCTGTATTCTTGCCTGGGAAATCCCATGGACAGTGGAGCCTGGTGGGCTACCATCCATGGGGTCACACAGATACAACTGAGTAAAAAACACTTTCACTATTTTTTCACTTACTGCTTCCACATAGATGGAATAGAAATACTTTTCTATATTCCTGCCACTAAATAGAACTAAAAACCCTGGAAACAGCACACTTCTACCTAAGCCATGGGTAGGTTAGGAAGTCTGAGGGGAAAAACTAAAATTACATTTAAGTGAATGAAAATAAAAGCACAGAATATTAAAATAGGTGGAACACAGGTAAAAACTGAATGGGAAACTTATAGCATTATATACCTTACATTAGAAATAAGGAAAAATCCTAAATCAATCATCTAAGCTTTTACTTAAAGAATCTAGAAGCAAAAAATCAAAATCATCCCAAGCAAGCAGAAGGAAAGAAATAATAAAAAACACAAATCAATGATGTTGAAAATAGAAAAATAAAATAGAGAAAATCAATGAAACAAAAACTGTTTCTTTAAAAAGTCAATACAATTATCAAGTAGGAGTGATAGAAAAACAAACAAGACAAAAGGCACAAATTAATAAGGTCAGAAATGAAGTGCAGTATCACTAGAGATCCTGCCTCAAAGTTGCAGTAAGAAAATATTATACACAGCCATACATAAATTTGATAACCTAGATGAAATGAACCAGTTCCTCCAAAAGCATGAATACTACAGCTTACCCAACATGAACCAGATAATTTGAATAGTTCTGCCACTATTAAGGAAATTATATTTATATTAAAAACCTCCCCCCAAAAATCTCCAGACCAGATGTTTTCACTAGAGAATTCTATGAAACACTTGAAGGAAAATTAGCGCCAATGCTACATATTATCTCCTAGAAAATAAAAGAGGAAACACTTGCCAATTCATTTTATGAAGCTAATGTTATCCTGATGCCAAGACTAAAGACAGTACAAAACAAAACAAAACAAAAAGAATTACAGGCCAATAGCACTCATGAACATAGGGGAAAAAAAAAACCCTAATAAAACTTAGTAAATATAACTCAGAAATATATATAAAGAATTTTATATCTTGGTCAAGTGAGATTTATTCCAGGAATTCAAAGCTCATTCAATATTTGGAAATCAGTAAGGCAGTCCAGCAGTATTAACACAAAAAAATCATGTAATACTATCAACTGATGTAGGAAAATCATTTGTCAAAGTTCAATGCTAATTCATGATTAAAATCTCAGAGACATGGGTTCAGTCCCTAGGTTGGGAAGATCCCCTGGAGAAGGAAATGGCAATCCACTCCAGAATTCTCACCTGGGAAATCCCATGGAGAGAGGAGCCTGGCGGGCTACAGTCCAGGGGTTGAAAGAGTCACACATGACTCAGTGACTAAACAATATCAACATTCATAGATGACATGATTTTATATGTAGAAAATTCTAAGGAATCTGAAATAAAGAAAAGGAAAAAAACTTTGAGAACTAATAATTGAATTCAGCAAGGTCATAGGATACAAGATCAACAGATGAAAGACAATTGTATTCTATATAGTAGCCACAAACATCTGGACACTGAAATTAAAAATATGATACCATTTACAATACATCTCAAAACCATGGGAACATATTTAACTGTAAATCTAACAAAACATATATAAGACTTGCTTGTTGAAAACTACAAAAAGCTGATGAAAAAAATCAAAGAAGTTACAAATAATTGGAGAGGAATACCAATTCAAAAACTAGAAGACTCAACATAATAAAGAAATCAATTCTTCCTAAATCTATATAGAGGTTTAGTGCAATTCCTATCAAATTCAGAGCAAGATTTTTTTTGCAGACATAGAAAATGTTATTTCAAAATAATATACGGAGAGAAAAAGGAAACAGAGTAGTTAAATTAAAAAAAGGTGGGGGGGTAAAGTGAAAGGAATAAATCTGCCCAATTTTAAGACTTATTGTGCAGTTATAGTAATCAAAACTGAATGCTTCTGGTGGAAGACAAACACATAGGTCAATGAAAGAGATTAGAAGACAAGGAAATCGCCCCACACAAAGACACCCAACTGATTTTTAGTAAGTAAGAGTGCAAAAAGTGATTCAGTGGAGGTAGGAAAGCTTTTTCAAACAGTGGCATTGTAGCAATTAGACCGCATAAGCAAAAATTTCATGACCTAGCATTACACTGAGTTCTCACACAAGAAAAACTGATCCATAAAAGAAAAAAAGGTAAATCAAAGTCTAAAAATCTTGCTTTGCAAAAGACCCTATTAAGATGATGCAAAGATAAGCTACAGACTGGAATGATATTTGCAAACTCTCTGTCTGTTAAAGGACTAATATTGAGACTCTATACAGAGCTCTCAAACCACTCTCAACAGTAAAAAAACAAACAAATCAGAATAGAAAATGAAAATAATATGATGAGATATTTTATTGATGATGATATATGGAAAGCAAGTAAGGACACAAAAAGTGTTTAACATCACCAGCCATTAAGACTACAACAAGACAGCACTGCACGCCTGTTAGAATAACTAAAATTAAAAAACACCGAATGCTGATGAGAATGCAGAGAAACTGGGTTTCTCATACATTGCTGGTGAGAGTGTGAAATGGTCTGGTCATGTTGGAAATCAGTTTGACAGTTTGCTAAAAAACACTAGACATGCACTTACCATATGACCCAGCAACTTCCCTTCTGGGCATTTATTGATGAGAAATTAAAACTGTGTCCACACAAAATCCCATATACGCATGTTCACAGCAGCTTTATCTGAAATAGCTCCAAACAGGAAACAACAAAAATATGTCCTATACTAGGTGAAGAGTTAAACGAACCTGTTCCATGGAATACCAACCTGCAATATGAAGGAATGCACACGAATAAAAAGGAATGGAACAACTTGGAGAGAGTTAAAGGACATCATGGCAAGTGAGGAAAATCCAGTATGAAAAGCCACTGTGTAATTTCCCATATGATTCCATTTGTATAGCATCCTCACAGTGGCAAAACTATAGAGATGGAGAACAAATTAATGCCAGGGCTTAGGAATGCTGGGGCGGAGGGAGATGAGCGAGACCACCAAGGTTACGGCAAGGGAGAAACTTGTGGTGGATTAGTTGTGCGTCTTGATCGTGGTGATGATGACACGACTCTACACATGCAGTAACAGGGCAAGACCCCCCCCACACTTCTGATCAACGTCGGCTTCCTAGTTCTGATACCATACTTCACCCGAGAGGTAACAGTGGTGGAGGAGGGGAGTGGGTGATGGTACAGAGATGTTCTCTGTGATATCTTGGCAATTTCCTACAGATCTATAAACATTTCAAAAAAGTTTTTTTTTTTTTTTAAATCTTAATTCAGCCCTGGTATTCTAAGGTAGTTGCTGTATATTGGATAGCCTATGTCACAGAATCAAGGAGGCCTTCAAACTTAAGTACCTGTGACCTTTTCCCTGAGAAGCTGGTCTCATCAGGTGGTGATTTGGGTCACTGCCTTCTAGGCTTTGATATCTTGACTTATGTGCATGCTTGTGCTCAGGCCTGTCCTACTCTTTGTGACCCCATGGATCGTAGCCTGCCAAGCTCCTCTGTCCATGGGATTTCCCAGGCGAGAATACTGGAGTGAGTTGCCATTTCCTCCTCCAGGGGATCTTCCCAACCCAGGGATCAAACCCTTGTCTCTTGTGTCTCTGCATTGCAATCGGATTCTTTACCAACTGCGCCACCTGGGAAGCCTTGACTTAAGACTGATCAATAAAGTCTGCCTTGTGCTGAAGAGTTTGCGAAGCAACTTCTATTTCTTCACCATTTTAAAGCGCAGAAGAAAGCAGCCATGGATACTTTTCGTCTTCTATAAATAAAACACTTCCTCTTTCTTTTAATGGAGACAGATGGATTGAGTCCCTGCTGAATGGCCATTAAGGGGAGCTCTGTCTGGTATAGCTCTAGCTGCTCAGAAGATGATAAATGATTCTGGAATTAATATCATCTAATAGCCATTTTTTTCAAAGCATTCTATTTTTTTAATATTTAAAAATTCCTGGAGTGACTTGCCTTAATCCTAGATTTAATATTACTTAAATTGAAATTAGTTTAGTTTTTGTTTTAAGATTAGTATAACTAAGCAAGCTTATTTTTTTTTTTTTACACACTTAAGCTTTTCTTACAACTCAGAGCTAAATGATATTTGGCAAGTTGCTACGTTTTACATCCTTCAGTATCCTTTGGTGCTACATTCTGGTGTGCCAGGGGGCCCAAATCATAAAGCTGGAAAAGACCTTGCACATCACTTGGTCCAGAGGGCTTGAATTGATGGGAGCAAGTGTTCTGTCTTGGAACATGACTCTTTTTTACTGGAGTTCTAATGTCTTTCGGTTGAGCACAAGATAACCCATTGGCCACAGCCCAAACCAGCCTCTCTGGGTCACCTGCATTTTACCAGGATACATTCTTCGTTTGGATTTTGAGCATGAAACTCTTCATTCTTGTTTAGTGCTCATGTAGACGAAGAAACAGAGAACAGAGGTCAGAGGATGTGAAGTTACTTTATTAAAGTCGTTTAGCTAATTAATTGCGTAGCTGAACTTTGCCTCAGTCTTTCCATTCCTCGCTTAATTCCACTGTCCTGTACACCCAGTAGGCACTGAAAAAGAACCAGGTGATGGGGGGAGATAACCAGAAATACACGTGGACTGAGGAATTTCTCTGTGTGTCCAATAACTCTCAAAAGGACAGCGCAGTGGGAAATCCAGTCCAAGGTGAGAGAGATGTCCTGCCATATAACATGGGTCAGACTCTGCTGCTAGAAACAGCTTGCAACTCTGCCGTCTCTCCCACCCTCACCTCCAGTCTAAATTGATTTTGTGCTTCCTGTGTTTCTGAGCTTGACAAAGAAAGCAAAAGTAACATGCTGTCAGTGGAGAGTTGCCAAAAGAGCCGAATGGCCTTTAAAAAAAATCGCTTGCTTCAAATTTCCAAGAGCAGTTCAAAGTCTCATTCCAAGCAGGCACTGCATTATGCTAATAATATGCTAAATCATTAAGGTCTTCCGATTTGTCTATTGATTGTTTAAGTAGAATGTTATGATAGGGAGGTATGAAACTAGAAGCATCAAAACGCCCACTGTATGTTCTTCAGCAGGCAACTCTGGTGTAGACATTACACTAACTCTGATATATTGCATGTCATAAGCCAGTTCCTCATGTGCCAAGATAATCTTTTGGGAACATTGACATTCTAGGAAAATTGAGAAAATATAAGCCATAGCAAAAATAATATTAATAACTATTTATTATTTATTTAGTGGTTTCCTGAGCTGGGAATTTCACCTGTGTCATCCTGCATTGCAGGAGACCAGAATTCAATCCCTGGGTTGGGACAATCCCCTGGAGAAGGGGATGGCAACCCACTCCAATGTTCATGCCTGGAAAACCCCATGGACAGAGGAGCCTGGGAGCCTTCAGTCCATGGGGTCGCAAAGAGTTGGATATGACTGAGCAACTACACTTCCACTTATTTCACTTTCTTTCATATATATATGTATGTGTGATGTGTGTGTATATATATATATGTCAATGTATGTATATATATGTATGTATATATGTATATATATACATCATACACATATATGTGTGTACATCATATATATGTGTGTTGTATATATATATATGTGATGTGTTTGTATATATATAATGTAAACACAAGGAGAGATAAGAAAGCCTTCCTCAGCGATCAATGCAAAGAAACAAAGGAAAACGATAGAATGGGAAAGGCTAGAGATCTCTTCAACAAAATTAGAGATACCAAGGGAATATTTCATGCAAAGATGGGCTCAATAAAGGACAGAAATGGTAGGGACCTAACAGAAGCAGAAGATGTTAAGAAGAGGTGGCAAGAATACACAGAAGAACTGTACAAAAAAGATCTTCAGGACCCAGATAATCACAATGGTGTGATCACTCATCTAGAGCAAGACATTCTGGAATATGAAGTCAAGTGGGTCTTAGGAAGCATCACTACAAACAAAGCTGGTGGAGGTGATGGAATTCCAGTTGAGCTATTTCAAATCCTAAAAGATGATGCTATGAAAGTGCTGCACTCAACATGCCAGCAAATTTGGAAAACTCAGCAGTGGCCACAGGATTGGAAGAGGTCGGTTTTCTTTCCAATCCCAAAGAAAGGCAATGCCAAAGAATGCTCAAACTATTGCACAATTGCACTCATCTCACACGCTAGTAAAATAGTGCTAAAAATTCTCCAAGCCAGGCTTCAACAATATGTGAACAGTGAACTTCCAGATGTTCAAGCTGGTTTTAGAAAAGGCAGAGGAACCAGAGATCAAATTGCCAACATCTGCTGGATCATTGAAAAAGCAAGAGAGTTCCAGAAATACATTTATTTCTGCTTTATTGACTATGCCAAAGACTGACTGTGTGGATCACAATAAACTGTGGAAAATTCTGAAAGAGATGAGAATACCAGACCACCTAACTTGCCTCTTGAGAAATCGGTATGCAGGTCAGGAACCAACAGTTAGAACTGGACATGGAACAACAGATTGGTTCCAAATAGGAAGAGGAGTACATCAAGGCTGTATATTGTCACCCTGCTTATTTAACTTATATGCAGAATACATTATGAGAAACGCTGGGCTGGAAGAAGCACAAGCTGGAATCAAGATTGCCAGGAGAAATGTCAATAACCTCAGATATGCAGATGACACCACCCTTATGGCAGAAAGTGAAGAAGAGCTAAAGAACCTCTTGATGAAAGTGAAAGAAGAGAGTGAAAACGTTGGCTTAAAGCTCAACATTCAGAAAACTAAGATCATGGCATCTGGTCCTATCACTTCATGGCAAATAGATGGGGAAACAGTGGAAACAGTGTCAGACTTTACTTTTCTGGGCTCCAAAATCACTGCAGATGGTGATTGCAGCCATGAAATTAAAAGATGCTTACTCCTTGGAAAGAAAGTTATGACCAACCTAGATAGCTTATTAAAAAGCAGAGACATTACTTTGCCAACAAAGGTCCATATAGTCGAGACTATGGTTTTTCCAGTGGTCATGTATGGATGTGAGAGTTGGACTGTAAAGAAACCTGCTGCTGCTGCTGCTAAGTCGCTTCAGTCATGTCTGACTCTGTGTGACCCCATAGATGGCAGCCCACTGGGCTCCCCCATCCCTAGGATTCTCCAGGCAAGAATACTGGAGTGGGTTGCCATTTCCTTCTCCAATGCGTGAAAGTGGAAAGTGAAAGTGAAGTTGCTCAGTCGTGCCCGACTCTTAGCCACTCCATGGACTGCAGCTTACCAGGCTCCTCCGTCCATAGCATTTTCCAGGCAAGAGTACTGGAGTGGGGTGCCATTGCCTTCTCCAAAGAAACCTGAGGGCAGAAGAATTGATGCTTTTGAACTGTGGTGTTGGAGAAGACTCTTGAGAGTCCCTTGGACTGCAAGGAGATCCAACGAGCCCATCCTAAAGGAGATCAATCCTGGGTGTTCATTGGAAGGACTGATGTTGAAGCTGAAGCTCCAATACTTTGGCCACGTGATGCCAAGAGCTGACTCATTTGAAAAGAGCCTGATGCTGGGAAAGATTGAGGGCAGGAGGAGAAGGGGACGACAGAGGATGAGATGGCTGGAAGGCATCATCGACTCAATAGACATGGGTTTGGGCGAACTCTGGGAGTTGGTGATGGACAGGCAGGCCTGTCATGCCGTGGTTCATGGGGTCACAAAATGTCAGACACGACTGAGCGACTGGACTGAACTGATATATATATATATGATGTACATATATATACATCACACTGCTATATTTAAAATCGATAACCAACAAGGGTCTACTGTATAGCACAGGGAGCTCTGTTCAATATTATGTAGCAACTTAAACGAGGAAACAATTTGGAAAGGAAAAGATACAAGTATACATATAACTGAACCTCTTTGTCGTACACAGGAAACTATCACTATATTGTTAATCAACTATGTTCTAAGATAAAAAGTTAAAATGAAAACTGGGATTAGGGGGCTCACTTGGTAAGTCCCAGTAAATAAGAGTCTTTACCTAGTAAATAGAATAGGGCTCATCTAATAAATAGAATTTTCAGAAACAAGGATCACTTTAAAAAGGCCACCTAAATTACAGGGTAGTTTTAAAGCTGAGATTTGTGGAGATGTCTTAACAGACAGGAGTGTGAAGAAAGGGGCAGTTTGGAGACGCAGCTTGCAAAGCACCCGTGCTGGGTCCCTGACTCTACAAGCAGGGCCTGGCTGGTGGCTCTTTGCACAGTGGAGACAAAATACCAGCTTTGTCCTTTAAGGGGAGTGAGCCTTGGGGGACAAGCTTTGAAACAGGTGTTGAATCAGCCTGAAATATTTGGAAACTAATCACAGATGATGTAAAGACCCATTTAGAATTTTCTGTTATTTGATTTGTATTCTTGAACCATTCAAATCTCCCTGTATCTCTCTGTCTCTGTCTCTCCCCGCCTCTCTTATAATTTGATTCTATCACTCACCCCGGCTATGCACTTCCTTCTACATTTTGCCTTCTCAGCAGAGCCCAGCATGCTTGAACCATCGCTCTGTCTGCATTCACACGTGCCATGGCCCAGCTTTCCATCAGACAAAGAGCGTACTTTTGTACTCCACCCAGTAATTAATAGCAACATTCTTTCTGTCATCGGGGCTAACAGTTTTCTTACTGCCTTTTCTCTAATATTATGCTCTGAGCTTCAAAGAACCTCTCTCATTTTTATGATAGTTTTCATCTTTAATGCTTGTTTCTCGCCCAGGTCTTCACCCATGAATCCTTCTTATGCAAGGCTCATTCTCTCCGCATATAAGCTTGCGCTCTCCCCTGCATTTACAAACTTCTCTGTTACTACATTCTGTTCAAAATGTTTTTAAAATATTGGTTTCCTCTTCTTTCCTTTTTCTTTCTTCATAACATTATTTACCTAAAGCATTTAGAAATAAAATTTCAAGACTTTTCACCAGAACTGACTCTCATGAGTTATTTTCCCCAGAGAAGAACAAGGTGCTATTCAAATTAGATAGAAAAATCTAGCATTGTTTTCATTTCAGTTCAAGAAACCTTTGGTCATGTGCCTCAAGTTCCATGGTACACAGAGCCACACACTCTCCCACCACACCTCTCCATGGTCACTCTCCACCAGCTTCCTCCTGGTCCCCATCCCACTCAACACGTCAGTGTCCTCTCTCACCTTAAAAGAAAAATAAACAAACACATCTTGAATCACTCCCATGCCCAGATACAGCTGATATGCTCAGCTTCAAAGGTAATTTTTTAAAAACTGATATATTACATTTCCTGTCTCCATCCCTTCATCTCCTATCCAATGTCTTAATCCATTGCGACCTCACCTATCTATTGCAGGACCACAGAGTCACTCCTACTTTAGAAGATACACACTGACATTCTTGCCCGGAGAATCCCATGGACAGAGGAGACTAGCAGGCTGCAAATAGGGTCACAAAGAGTCGGACACGACATTAAAAACCCACTCTAATTATTCACTCTGCATGTGCACATATCTGTTTATGAGGCTGTTTTCCATACCAGAATTTTCCCCATGAGAGCAAGGATTATGTTTTACTTATTAAGTTAAATCATGTTAAATTGCTGTTTAAATTGCTATTAACTGTTTTAAACTTATAGAAAGAGTGCTTAGGTTCAATCCACTATCTCTGTATCCTTAGTACCAAATACAGCATGTGGAGCAAAGTTCAGGTTCAAAAGACGCTCAACTGAATTAATACATAAAATGTCCACACTTTATGGACTTACTGAATCATAGCTGCAAACTATTAACTGACATTGATTTCTTAGAATTTATCTCCTCTTCAATAATTTGTTCTCTAAAGCTTCAAGAACCAAAACATATTTTAATGAGAGAAAAACATTATCTCTATGTTTACAGAATCTCATATATTATAAATATACATATCACAGACTATATGGAAAGTGTATATGAAGACATGTTATAGAACTCTGAAATAAAACACTTACTTCGCAATTGCTACTACATTACAATCATTACACATTCAGTGAAAATTTAAAACATATTACTTGTTGCAAAAATTGTTAAACTTTCATTTGGGTGTGTTACTTTGTTTGTATTTATTTATCTGGGGCTATGCTAGGTCTTTGTTGCTGGGAGGGCTTTTCCTAGTTATCATGAGTGGGGGCTACTCTCTAGTTGAGGTGGGTAGGCTTCTCACTGATGGTGGCTTCTCTGGTTGCAGAGCAGTAAGACACTAAAGGCAGGAATGCTTCCTGCATTGTTAAGCTACAAGCTTAGCTTCGAGTTCCGACCTAGATGCTTGTCCTCCTGACCCTGAGTGGACCAGGGAGGGCAATTTCATGGCCTGACTCCATGAGACACCCCGAGACCCCAGTAGTCCATAATGACCCAGACGTGCTTCAGAGTCTCTCTGGTACCTCATGAGAGGACACCTGCTTACAATCTTGGTTAAGAACAGACCTAAGCAGCCCACTCCTTGGGCTCCTTTTCCTCATCTTTGCACCTTCTTATTCTAAGACAGACAGGGGTCATAGTAAAGGAAATTTCTCCTTTCCTAATGACAGGCATGCTAAGCTCCTTTACAACCGAGGAAGAATTTACTAATTTTTTAAATAGGGATACAAAAGGTCTAGGGTTTCCCAGGTGATATTAGTGGTAAATAAGCCATCTGCCAATGCAATAGGTACAAGAGAAGTTGGTTCGATTCCTGGCTCAGGAAGATCCCCAGGAGGAGGGTATGGCAACCCACTCCAGTATTCTTACCCGGAAAATCCCATGAACAGGCTGCGGTCCATAGGGTTACAAAGAGTCGGACACTGCTAAAGAGACTACACACACACGCATACACAAAAGGTCTACGCTACCAAACAACACATTAAGTAGAAACAGGACTTTTAAATTATTTATCCCAAACTGTGACCTCTCAGGTCTTGATCCACAATGGGGCGGAATTGAGGGGAAGGCCTGCGGTGGGAGAGGGCAGGAACTGGAGCTTCCACTCATGTTAGATGTGTAACTAAGAGTGTGCATTTGCACTGCCATCGTTACCTTAAAAATTATGGTTGTTATCTTCATTTTATCAGTTAGGAAATATAGGCTGAAAGAGACAAAATTACCATCCTGGGGTCACAGGGCCAGTGAGAGTCAGAACTGAATTGGAAAATGTGCCTAACACCAGTCCATTGATTCACCCTAGTCCTAGAGAATCTCCTGACAAGATGACTAGGAGTCAGCAGTGTCTGGATCCTTATAGAGCTGGGCTCAATTGTAGACCGAGGTGGTATGGCATATGAACTAATGGGAAACCCCATCTTTTCACCACTCCACTCAACCCCAATACCCAGGGGTCTGGAACTCTACAATAAAAGATTTGAACTTTTGGGCATGCATGTGTGCTAAGTCACTTCAGTTGGGTCTGACTCTGTGACCCTGTGGACTATCCCACCAGGCTTGTCTGTCCCTGGGATTTCCCAGGCAAGAATACTGGAGTAGGTTGCCATGCTCTTCTCTAGAGGATCTTCCTGACCCAGGGATGGAATCCAATACTGTGGGCTAATCCTTTACTGTCTGAGCCACCAGAGAAGCCCGCCTTATAGTGCTAGTCAGATACAAATCCTTCCAGATTTTCTCCTCTAATGAGAAATGTTGACTTTGACAACCACCTTTGCAGACTGTCTTCCAAACTAGATTTATGAAAAAGGAAGACAGAGAGACAAAGGCTAGTGAAGGGCTCTTTACCCTTCTAAAGATATTATTAAATGTCAAAACCTCAGTGGACCAACTCCTCGAGAGGAAGTCCAGGAAAGAAAACAGGGAAAACGAAGGGGTCAGAGAAAGGTCATGGAGACGCGAGTGGTGGGGAGATGGGACTGGGGTCTCACACCCATGCAAGAAGCATGAGCTTCCCATTCTGACAATGCGGAGAGCAGAACATCTTACATTAATTATCATCATTTTAGGACCAGGCTTCATTTTCTTGTGGTGTGTATATGTAATACTCTAGAAGAAAGATTTTAATTTGAAATTTATTGCTTATCATTTTACTAATGAATCCTGAGAAATTATCTTACATTTCCAAAGTAAAAAAGAGGGAGGAGCCTTAACAACATGACAAAATCCCAAGCCCTTACCCTACTTTATGCTTTTCTACTTTTGCTGTTCTTCAGTCATTAAGTGGGTGTCCGACTCTTTGCGAGCCCATGGACGGCAGCATGCCAAGCTTCCCTGTCCTTCACTATCTCCTGGACTTTGCTCAGATTCAAGTCTATTGAGTTGGTGATGCTATCTAACCATCACATCCTCGGCCACCTCCTTCTCCTTTTGTCTTCAATCTTTCCCAGCACCAGAGTCTTTTCATGATGTTATAAATCAAATATACTTCAATTTTAAAAATTTTGCTAATTTTAAAGATCCATCTCCAAGTCACTTCTTTCCTTCTCCATGATGTAAACTCTCTCTTTTTCTGTCCCCTCAGCACATTTTCAGGTTTGTGTGTGTGTGTGTGTGTGTGTGCATGCGCACACTCTATCCATTCTGCTCTGTGCTATGAACCACGTCACTCAGCATCCTCCAAAGTCTCTAGTGCTGTGGTGCAGTGTCACACAGCTTTGGTGACTCTAAATACCTGTCTGCTGAGTCTTTTTGTCAAATGCTAACTGGGTGGGGACCTTATCCCTCTTCAAAGTGAAGAATTCTCGGTCGATGACTTGGGAAGTACGTTTCTCACATTTAAAGAAGAGAATACGAACTCTGAACAAATCCAGAAAGCATCCTTCATCCATCTCTTCGGTTCAGTCACGAACCTGAACCAGCCAAGATCTCAATTTTTAATGTTCTGACTTCTCCATATTTTAATAACCTTCTCTTGCTATTTTAAAGGCTGAGACACTCCATATTAAAACGAAGAATCTGGGACAGCTAGAGAGAATTGAACTGGGCATAATCGGAAAGGACTTTGTAAATTCTCCTTAAGGAAAATATAACTGAATTGGAGTTACCCCAGATAACTATCAGTGTCTTTTACATTCAAAGAGACTGCCACTGGCTGTTGCTAAATGTGTGCGGAGGATGGAGGACGGATGGCTGAAAAGACCAGTGTGACCAGCTGTCCCTTCTGCAGTGCATTTGAATGAAGCCTGTTCTTTCTTACTTAGCAGCTGTAGACGCTGTTTGCTGAGCATGTTACTATTTTTTATTCTGCCTTTCTCACAAAGAAGAGAAAGAAAAAGTCAGGCCCTCTCTGGTAGCCCCCTGCCCAGGGGGCTCTCTGTCCACTCTTCCTGGCTTAGGATGGTTGAACTGCATATGCTCAGGTCTTTTGTTCCCTATTTCTGCTCATTGATTGCATTCGCCACTTATTGAATCCACAGTTACATATTAACCTCACCTCTGCAGCAGCACAGAAGTTGCAAGCTAGTGCTCAGGAGAGTCAGTTCGCTCGCTGCATTCCAAAGTTTCATTTTTTTTTTCGCTCCCATCTAGAGGCTTATTAGTGTCTCAGATGGAAAAGAATCTGTCTGCAATGTGGGAGACCTAGGTTTCATCCCTGGGTCAGGAAGATCCCCTGGAGAAGGGAATAGCAATCCACTCCAATATTCTTGCCTGGAGAATCCCATGGACAGAGGAGCCTGGTGGGCTATAGTCATGGGGTCACAAAAAGTTGGACATGACTTAGTACACAGCAGAGGTCTACTAATGGGTATTGGCTCCTGTGTAGCACTGGTTAAGACACCTAGAAGGGTGCACGTGAAGAGTGAGGTAAGCCAATCCCACCATGGCTTTGGACTCCGAAGTCCATCGGCACTTAGACCAGAGCCCGACACCCCTCCAGCCCACCAGGAATGCTGCCGCATCTTGACAGGAGTGCTGCCGCATCTTGACAGGAGTGCTGGGTTCTGCTCTTTGGACATCTTGCCCCTGGAGCAGAGAGTGATGACTGCTGCAGACGTTAATTGGTGAAGGAAAGAGATGCAAGGAGGTGCAAGTTCAGGTGCATCTCTGGCTGCCCTCTGGCTTTCTGTAGATGGACTGTAACATCTATTTCCGTCTGCCTACTCTTCTTCTTTGTGGTGACTGGCCACCTGAATACAATGTCTTGAATACTCCTCCAGACTCTGGACTTTTATGCCTCTGGCCTGTGTTCACTGACATTAAACACCACCACTCCTACCTTCCAGCATCCTTCTGTGTTGCTGGAAGACTTTGTCCCTTGGTGTCCTCTCCCTTTTAGCTAGTCAGCTTACAAGCCCCCCACTGAGAGCTCACATACAGCTTCAACCTTTTCTTTTCTATCAAGGATGTCCTTGGAGCAAATGAGGACCTGCTGGAATTTCCCTCTAAACAACATTCAGTGGCAACCATCCTAAAGCATTCATACAGCTTCTAAACTGCACATGGTTTAACTGACATAAACTTAACTGAAATATACAAGTTCCACCAAAGTCAATCCTTGTCCTTCTCCTCCTCCTGGTGGGAGGCACTGGTGGCAGATCACAAGTGGGACACTGGAGATTTATGACCCAAGGTTATCATTGCGCTCTGTCCCTTGTGAGCCCAAGTCCTTTAGAAGCTATTCATCTTCTCTCTCCTTCAGTTAAATGATCTGTACAACGAGTTATAGTAGTATCTATGTCAAATCACTACCATGTACAAATTATACAAATAAATACAAATTAAGCTCTGAAAAATTTTTATTCATGTAAACAAGTTTGTAGATAGCTTATTTTTGTTGTTGTTTAGTCGCTAAGATATGTCCAACTCTTTTGGGACCCCAGGGACTGTAGTCGACCAGGCTCCTTTGTCCATGGGATTTTCCAGGCAAAAATGCTAGAGTGGATTGTGATTTCCTTCTCCAGGGGATCTTCCTGACCTGGGATTTAACTTGCATCTCCTTCATTGGCAGGCAGATTCTTTACCACTGAGCCACCTGGGAAGCCTGTACATAGCTCATAATAGTCTACAAAATCTATAAAATCCAGTTTTCAGGGTATTTTAACTGGCTAGGACTTTGCCAGCAATAGAGACTTGACTGATCAATTTCTTTGATCAGTTTTTAATAGTTCATCTTCCCCTTCCTGGTTGTGATCATAAGGATTTGAAATTCTTATTTGAAATCCTTAGCAGCTTAAGGTCTTGGAAAAAAATATGTAGAATATTTAGGTGTCCCTTTTGCCCATAATTTTTAAAAATTAGAGGCTCACTAACCTTGGGAGCCAATTTCTATATATACAAATAGTCTTTCCTGGAATATTAGCATGCATAAAGCCATGCATTTCAATCAAATTTCAGTGAACATTTATAAACGCACTTAAATATGCTTGAGTCTACTGTTTTCTTCATGTGTTTTGTCATAAGTCAAAGCAATGAATTACATGTCAGCATTTCTCCTTGGAATGGTGGTAAGAAAGTATAATTCTTATGTTTCATGAACACAAATCAACTAGACTGTCAGGATCACTTAGGCCAAGAAAACAACTGTTCATGTTTATTAAATGACAGAACTGTGCTTAAATGTTAATGTAGAATAGGCTGATTCTGTACAAGTGGGAGGAATACACAACATTGTTCTTTGCGTATTGGTACTTGTATTAGTAGAAAGCTTAGTGGGTCTTATAAATGAATTACAACAGTCTTATAATTTTATCAGTCAAGTAGCTGAAACTCCAAGAGATGAGGATCACAAAGCTAGTTATCCTTTGAACAAGCTCATTGATCTTCCTATAGCTCTACCTAAATCAGAAAAGTAGGGCAAGATGGTGGAATGGCGTCATCAACACAATGGATATGAGTTTGAGCAACCTCTGGAAGATAGTAAAGGACAGAGGAGTCTGGTGTGCTGCAGTCTATGGGGTTACAAACAGTCATGACATGACTGAGTGGCTGAACAACAACAAATTAAAATAATATATGTAAAGCATACGGCATAACATGTGGTGACAAGTAAGTTGTTAATAAGCAGGAGTTACCATTATTATCGAGAATATTATTTTATTATTTCCTGCTCTCTGCTTTCAAAAAGGGGATGATGAATAGCTATTTGGAATGGTAGTACCCTCTTGAATTCAGAGCCCGATGTTACCATGATAGACACGTTGTTATATCTGTGCACAAAGAGCTCTCGTACAATAGCTGTATATTCTCTTATTTAGTCTTCAAAGCCCCCACTGAGTTGGATATCATTAATACCCAGTTTTTAGGTGAGAAAGATGGAGCTCAGTGGGACTGTGATTTTATCAGTCACATAACAGGTAAGTCACAGAGACTGGATTCAAACATAGGTTCTCTGTCTCCTGATTCTGTTCTCTCTTAATTATACCACATTGCACAGACTTGTTTTTCTAGGAGCCCAGCATGTGCCTGAATATGGCCTTGCTAATCAGATGGCATAATGGGGAATAACAGTGGCCTGAGAAGACCCTGACAATTCTCATTAGGTCACCAAGGTTTTGAACATTTTTGCCAGAGATTGTCTCCAAAGGTGATAATAGCTGGCAGGCTGTGACCTGTTTGAGAGGAAAGAGGAGAGCAAAGTTAAGAAGGGAGAGAAGCTAAGTGAAAGGAAGCAAAAAGATGAAGGTTTGGGTGACAAATACTGAAGTCTGTCTTTTTAGAACTAGTAGGAATCAAAGGTATCTTTTAAATGTATTGTATTTTTGATAAAAGAAATAACATTCTTGACCAAAGGCAGCAATTATTAGAGAGTCTAAGGAGAAAAAGAAACAATAACGCCCATTTAAAGAATAAATTGAGCTGCTTTCTCTTTGAATCTTACTCTTTAGAAATTGGTATCCTCAGAAATTTCTGTTTGAATGCAAACTTGTTTCGCTTGTTTATTATTTAGTTTATCCTCCTTCCCATACAAAGTCCCCAAATTTTAACTTAGCTTGTTTTTGTGAAAGTTGCCCAGTCGTGTCCGACTCTCTGCGACCCCATGGACTGTATAGTCCATGGAATTCTCCAGGCCAGAATACTGGAATGGGTAGCTGTTTCCTTCTCCAGGGGATCTTCCCAACTCAGGGATCAAATCCAGGTCTCCCGCAATGCAGGCAGATTCTTTACCAGCTGAAATTTTAACATTTATCTGATTACTCAAAATATCACCCTATAAAAGACTCTTTATATGATACTGACACAGGGATTTAATTTTCAATTATTGTTCTAAACTCAATTTTCAGCTTCCTTCACTTTTCTCTGATATTCCCACTTTCATTTAGGAAAGAATCTTGAAGCTCTCTTGAAGAGAGCAGCAAACACATGTAGGTGAGACATGTCAACACACTTGAGCACTGCGAAACGTCAGAGGATGGATACATGAGATGAATTAGAAATATCATCTTAGCTCTTAACATTTTTATTTTTTTACCTTTTGATTATCAGCAATTCTTTTCCTTACATACACAGGAAAAAAGCATATCAATTATCAGCAAAAGAAATGTTACGTGGATTTTAGTCATTCATCCTACTAAACAACATTGTGCCAAGAAAAGGAATACAAGATTTCACATGCACAATCTTCAAAGGGCAATCTTAGTCTAAAATGGGGTAGGACAGATTGGGATACACAATTTTAAAGTAAATAGAAACTTGAGAATAAATGTCTGGTTTTGTTATCAAGGTAATACTGGCTTCAAAGAATAAGTTAGGAATTATTCTCCCTCTCCCTATATTTTGGAAGAATATGAGAAGTGTTAGCATTAACTCTTCTTTAAATGTTTGCTACAACTTACCCTTGAAGCCTTCAAGTCTGGGCTTTCTTTTTGGTTTGTTTAGTTTTTAGTGGGTTTTTTTTTTTTTAATACTAATTCAATCTGTTTACTGTCCATTTCAACTTTCTCCCATCCACACAAAAGCCAAAAAAAAAAAAAAAAAAAAAGCTAAACAAACTGGAAATCAAGTACTTTTTTCAGATCCAGCAGAGAACTGAGGTCACAGGACACACCACTGCCCCAAGAATTGGAGAGACAGACAGAGTCATGACTTGGGAGCAAGAGCTCAGGGCAGAGACCCCCAGGGACCTAGTTCCAGAGCAGGAAACCTCAGCTGTAACTGACAAAGTGCTCTGAGCTGGTGGCTCAGTCCTAGCAGACCCCACACTCTTGTGAGTTTTATCTCAAGAAGCCATAAACCAGGTTATTACAGTAAACATCAGAGAAGAATCTCCTTGTGCTCCCAGCAAAGGGAAGAGAAAAGGAACCAATCTAAAACGTGCTGTAGCCCTCTGCTCTTCTGAACAAGGTCTGCCCTGGGGAGAAACTACTGAACCACAGCTTAAGCTATCGGAGTTTCATCAGTGCCTAACCAACCTGGAGGATGAGGAATACTCAGTGCCAGCCTCATCTAGCCTTCCCATCTCATCTAAACAGATATCAACAAGAACAACCGAGAAGTGCTTACAAAGACCATGTTCCAGGGCATGGGCTCACTAATTGACGGAGTCCTAATCACAGACTTCAGAAAGTGAAACACAGGAGAAGAACTATGCTTCCATAAAAGTTTCTTTTGTTTCAGAGACCTAAAATCCACCCAAACCTACTCAAATAAAGCAGGAACGTCTTCTATGTTTTTGAAGGAGGCAAATAGATCTTATAAGAACCCAGGGGAAAAAAACAAAATAAAGAAAAAACTATAGGAAGGCTTTACCAGCAGATCCAGCGTGGCCCATCACCTCCCTCTCTGTCAGGAAGCATTTAACAGGAGGCTTCCGGTGTGCTGTTTTGGATCTATCAGGAATCCTCTGTTCCTTATTAATTCCTGAATATTCAGGAATTAAGAGAAGAGGCAAGCCTCTCTGGGGCTGGGAGATCTAGGCATTTCCTTCGTTAGTTTTTCAATACGATGGTAAGAACCCTTTTCCTTCTTGTGAACCATACAGTAAAAGTGATTGTTACAACTCTCTCTCTTTAATATGGATCGCCTATATTTTGTAAGTCTGGAATTTGAATCTTTATCTTTGCTGTGAATAACTACAGTATATTTGCCCACACCATGTTGATTAAAACACCTTTGCTCCATCAGAGCTTTGGTCCCCATGTCTTTCTTCCTCTTGCTTTCTCTCTCTCTCTCTCTCCCTTTCTTTTTCAGGCTGATCCCCTGGAGCACAGAGGCTCTCTGAGTTCACTTTCCTGCCCGGGCTTCTAAGACCCTCTTGAGAAGGCACTCTGTGCCTTCACCCCATCGAGAGGGCACCCAAGGCCTTCGTGAACAGAGCAAGCCCCATGCAGGGGCTTTATTGGCTTTCTGCGTAAATCAAGGAATATCAGCCTCTTTCTCTCTCCTTTCCTTTCTTATCGGTCGACTCCGGACCACCAGGTTCCGGTCCTCTAAAGGACCCCAACACCTCTCCAGTCTCCAACTCCAGTCCTCTCATTGACTCCTTCCTTCCCTCATTCCTGCCTTGTTGGCCCCTTGGCCTCCTCATCGTGATGCCAACGTGCTAAGAGCTTTTCACATCCAACACCAATGAAGGAATACTCCATCCAGATCTTAGCTCCTCTCCATCCTTAGCTCGTCTCCATCTGCTGCTTCTCCATGCTTAGCTGAGTGCTACCTGTCAGAGAAGCCCTCCTTGAAAATCTGATGTTAAGTGACACATTCCTTCTTCTTATCCCCCTTACCCTGAGTTACCTTGCCTCAGAGCACTTAACCTGCACGTACCTTTATGTTCATTTATTATCTCTTTCCCCCTGACCGATCGGTCCATGGTGGCTCTTGGTAAATATGTGGAACAATTGGATAAATAAACAGATGGGTGAAAAACAGATACCAAGTTGTCTTTAGGGACCACCTCTATCTTACCTCTTGGTGTCTCTGCTTCTCTCCATAGGTTTGCATCAATCTTCTCTTTCTTCCAACTAGACTCTGACACCCTGCTGCCTCCTGATACCGGGGACACATAACAAAATGACAGATGCCCATCTCCGCTGTCTTGAGAGCTCCACTCCAGCGCTTGTCTCCAACCTCTGCTCCCCTCTCTGACTCTTAGTTCAGAGACACTATTTGTCCAGTAGGATTTTTTCTTGTTTGTTTCATCTTTCTAGGTTTTTGGGTGCAGGAGGAGGAAGTGAGGTATCATGGACACAGCTACTTGTCCCTTCCAGGTTGGTAGACTTGCTCGGCGCAGGGTTACTGCAAACCTTCAATTTGTAAAAACAAAGCAAAATAAAGTGCTGTTGCTGTTCAGTTACCCTGTTGTGTCTGATTCTTTATGACTCCATGGGCTGTAGCACACCAGCCCTCCCTCCGGGAGTTTGCTCAAACTCATGTCCATTGAGTCAGTGAAGCCACCCAACCACCGTATCCTCCTTCTTGCCCTCAATAAAGTGAAATGTGATGAAACAAGGAGGTGTTTCCTGCTGTGCCCTCTGCATATTCAAACCTGATAGGTTCCTGCTCAGCTGTTCTCCTTGCTTCAGTGTGCCCCTCAAATCCTTACTGATCGCCCTTCCTGACTGTTGTCCAAGAGATTTATGAACCAGGAAGTAAGCTTATAGCTCAAGGACCATCCCATTTGTAGGAAACATAAAATAAGGATTTTATCTTGTCCTGAAATATCCAAATAATTCATCCGCAAAAAAAAAAAAAAAAATCAAACAGTAAATCTCTTAGCTGGGCTCTTTGCTCTCCTTATGTCTTCAGCTTTACGTCTCAATCCACTCATCCTGGGACAGCCGGCTAGCTCAAAATCAAAAAAGAATCTGTGTTTGGATGAAATACAGGAGGAAATGGAAAAGAACCAGGGTTTTCCAAACACCTTTCCACCAGATATGGTATCAGATAGGTTATACATACTTCATTGAAAAACTAAAAAACATTCCAGAGAGCATATTAATGTTTTTACTGTACAAGTGAGGAAACTGAGGCTCAGAGAGATTAAATTATTTGAATTCTCTCACTGGTAAGTCAAGGAGAAAGATGAAAAACCAGGGTCTCGTGTGTTGGCAGGATGCACCTCAGAAATCTGTATCATTGAAATACACAGGATTTTAGTCACTTAAAATAGTTGAAATCATTTAACAAGCCTTAGAAAGGCTTTTGAATTCCTCCTAGGTCAGAGCAGAGAAACACTGCTCATGAAATCTCCTTCCCGAGAGGTGGAATGAGACTGTTGCGGGGCTCCCCCTGGACGCTCCCCAGATACCAGTTAGTTAGCATCAAGGTGTCCCCAGCAGTCACGGGCATGTGAAGCTCCTCCAGGGACCCCAGCTTTCTCTGGGTGAGAGCCACCTTCCCTCTCCTTGGCAGGATGCTCCTGCATCTGCGGCTGGCCCTCAGCTGCCAAGCAGCTCAAGCCTAGCCTCCCTGCTTCACTGTTACTGAACCACATCTTCAAAGGAAAGTATTTATGGTCCCTGAATTAAAAAAACATTATATATTTTTAATTGGAGGATACTTGCTGTACAATGTTACATTGGTTTCTGCCATACAGCCATAGGTATATACATGTCACTCCCTCTTGAAACTCCCTCCCACCTCCCACCCCATTGCACCCTTGTAGGTTGTCACAGAGCACCAGCTTTGAGCTCCCTGTGTCATACAGCAAATTCCCGTTAGCTATCTATTTGCATATGCTAATGTATATGTTTCCATGCTGCTCTCTCAAATTGTCCCATCCTCTCCTTCCCCCACTGTGTCCACAAGTCTGTTCTCTATGTCTGTTTCTCCATTGCTGCCTGCAAATAGGATACCATTTGCATCAGTACCATCTCTAGATTCCATATATATATATATATATATATATGTGTATATATATATATATGTTAACTTACAATAGCTGTCTTTCTCTTTCTGACTTACTTCACTCTGTATAATGGGCTCTAGGCTCATCCACCTCATTCAAACTGACTCAAGTGCATTCCTTGTTATGACTGAGTAATATTCCATTGTATATATGTACCACAGCTTCTATAAGTAACACAGCTTCTTTATCCATTCATCTGTCGTTTGTCTCTGGATTTTAACAGTTACTTCCACATCCCTTAGTCAGTACTTACTATTCACCTACATAATGAGCCCAAGTGGTAGCTTTTTTTCTGGCTCAAAACAATGAAAAATATATTCTTACAGTTCTGGAGGTCAGAAGTCCAAAATCAAGGTGTTGACAGGGCTACATTCCTTTTGGAAGTTTTAGGGAAAAATTCATTCCCTTTCTTTTTCTAGCTTCTGGGGGCTGCTCAGATTCTTATGGTCCTAGTGGTATCTTAAAAGAGCCAGCTATTTATTCCTGCAGCAGAAGTTCATAGCAAACAAACAATATCTGTGAAAAAAAAAGTTGTTCACAAAATCCCAAATCTTTCCCTTCTATTTCCTCATGGCACCTAAATAAAACTGGAAGCAAAAAGTGGATTTTAATTGAATATCACTGCACACATGTAGTTTGGGGAAAGTCTTTGATGGAAATCAATTATTTTGTCCAACTTTAGGATGGAAATTCGAAACAGCAATTAGTTCAGGTGCAGAGTGTAAGCCAGGCAGCTGAGTTTCAGATGAAGAGTGGGAGAGGGGGTGGTGAGTCCTTACAATTTTGTTGTTTAGTCACTAATATGTATCTGACTCTTTGCAACACTATGGACTGCAGCATACCAGGCTTCCCTGTCTTCCACTTTCTACCAGAATTTGCTCAAACTCATGTCCGTTGAGTCAATGATGTCATCCAACTATCTCATCCTCTCTTGCCCCCTTCTCCTGCCTTCAATCTTTCCCAGAATCTGGGTCTTTCCCAATAAGTCAGATCGTCCCATCATGTGGTCAGAGAAACTGGTATTTGCTAACTGGCTCTCAGACTTATGTTGGCCTTATGTTACTAAGGCAAGTGTGTTTTCTCCCTTCCTGCACACAAGTGGTTGGCCAACAGTGATAGCAATTGACTTCTTGTTACAAAGTTTTACCAGTGAACTTGCTTTTATTTATTTTTTTCCCAACATTTATAATCCATGCACTTCTCTTTGTTCAAATAAATGCTAATTTGATTTCCCAGATCTTTTTATGGGAAATTATAGTGAAAGTGAAAGTCACTCAGTTGTGTCCAACTCTTCCAGACCCCATGGACTATACAGTCCATGGAATTCTCCAAGCCAGAATACTGGAGTGGGTAACCTTTCCCTTCTCCAAGGGATCTTCCCAACCCAGGGACTGAATCCAGGTCTCCCACACTGGAAGCAGATTCTTTATCAGTTGAGCCACAAGAGAAGCCCCAAAATACTGAAGTGGGTAGCCTACACCTTCTCCACCAGAACTTCCCAACCCAGGAATTAAACCAGGTCTTCAGCATTGCAGGCAGATTCTTTACCAACTGAACTAACAGGGAAGCCCTAGGGAAATTATAAGGGGACCATAATTATTTATGAAGAATGTCAAAACAATATATTAATTTCTTTGTGGAGTTTTAGACTCTTTAATATGTAATCCATTCACAGTGATGTTAAGTACTTTGCTAGAACCCTGTGTTAATAAATACAGTAGAAACTAACACAGAATTATAAAGCATATTGAAAAGCACAGATATTACTTTGCTGACTAAGGTCCGTCTAGTTAAGGCTATAGTTTTTCCAGTAGTCATGTATGGATGTGAGAGTTGGACTGTGAAGAAAGCTGAATGCCGAAGAATTGATGCTTTTGAACTGTGGTGTTGGAGAAGACTCTTGAGAGGCCCTTGGACTGCAAGGAGATCCAACCAGTCCATTCTGAAGGAGATCAACCCTGGGATTTCTTTGGAAGGAATGATGCTAAAGCTGAGATTCCAGTACTTTGGCCACCTCATGCGAAGAGTTGACTCATTGGAAAAGACTCTGATGCTGGGAGGGATTGGGGGCAGGAGGAGAAGGGGACGACAGAGGATGAGATGGCTGGATGGCATCACGGACTCGATGGATGTGAGTCTGAGTGAACTCCGGGAGTTGGTGATGGACAGGGAGGCCTGGCGTGCTGCGATTCATGAGGTTGCAAAGAGTCGGACACAACTGAGCGACTGAACTGAACTGAATTGAACTGAACTGAACTGATACTCCAATAAAAATTAGTTAAAAAAACAATATGTCACATGTATGGCACTGAATTCACAAATCTAGAGGTAAGTATCTTACTACTTATTTTCTAATATATTTTGCTTGAGAATTTATATATTAAAGTAAGTACATTTGTTAATATAAAAATAAAATAAAAGTTTCCTTCAAGAAAAAAAAGAACAAATGACTTGAACTGTGAGCCTGCTGTCACTGTGCACTGATATTTTTGATATGCTCCACCTAGCTCAGACTCTGCCCTTTGAACTAAGACCTGTCCTTCCATCTGATAGCTGATTGTTTTTGTGACTTTATATGGGATGATATGAGAGATAATGACAATATGTGGACATGCTCTTTTCCTCTAAAGAATTTTTTACTAGGGCTACTGGAGAGTCATAGCAATGCATTAAATTAATTACCATCATAGCTGAAATGCACATTAATTGGAAAGCCTTCCCTCCTTCCCTTTTCATAAATTCCCAGCTGTGTGCCTGGCACAGGATTGCCCGAGTGCCCCACTGAAAAGTGAGCCTTGACTTAGCTTGGTAAATGGGACCCATCCTTCTGGAATTTGTTATGAATGAACACATGTTGCATTTTGAGCCAATAAATTGAGATACTTACTGAGGTTGCCTCTGGAACAAAAGTTGCCTCTCTCTTCTTTGGGGGTGACCAGAAGATTAACTGTTTCTTTCTCTGGGTAACATGCTGTGGATTTGAGATCTGAACTTCTCCGGCTAGGATGCCTCCAGGAGGGAAGTAAGTGGCCTAGAGGTGATGACCACACACAGAGGAAGCCACAGCTGAACGGCTTGGAAATCCCTGGCTGGAGCCTCTCCTGAACCAGATCGACTATCATTTATTTACTTGAATCAATAGATCTCCAGTTTTGCTCAAACCAATTTGCGTCATGCTTTCTGTTTGTGCAGCCAAAGCACACTAATGAATGCAGCCTTCCAGATATCTAAGAAAGAGCCACACGGCTACTTCCTATTGGTAGTGGTCTTCTCAGGGTCCTCTCACTTTTTCTTTGGAATTTTCTATGTCGGAGAGGCCTTGACTCTCTTTATTCAAAATTTCAAAAGTAACTTAGCCAAGTGCTCTGTGGCATTCATCATCTGCCTCTTGAAGGACTTTGAGAATCAGTAACAAATATTGATACTATTTCCTGAACATATACAATGTGACAGCTGCCCTCTCTTCCAAAAGAGCAACTCTATTTTTACCTTTATTATTTTCAAACTGTGGTGCTTGAGAACACTCTTGGGAGTCCCTTGGATAGCAAGGAGATCAAGCCAGTCAATCCTAAAGGAAATCAACCCTGAATATTCATTGAAAGGACTGATGTTGAAGCTGAAGCTCCAATACTTTGGCCACCTGATGCGAAGAACTGGATCACTGGAAAAGACTCTAATGCTGGGAAAGATTGAAGGCAAAAGGAGAAGGGAGGCAACAGAGGATGAGATGGTTGGATGGCATCACTGACTCAATGGACATGAGTTTGAGCAAGCGCCAGGAGATGGTGAAGGACAGGGAAGTCTGACATGCTACAGTCCATGAGGTCGCAGAGCTGGATACAACTTAGCGACTGACAGCAACAACAATCCTCAATGCACTTATTTTGAAGAAATTATTACACAGTTAAGTACAATATATGAATTGCTGACATAGTTCAACCTCCTCATCTTGAATAATTCCTGTTTCCCGATGCAAAGTCCAGTGGTCTTCCGTTACACTCCACTCAAATTGGTTGTCACTACCTTTGGTAATTATTACGATTTTATTGTTTTTCCCAGGCTTTAATTATCCAAGTTAGTTTGGTCTGTAAAAATTGAATCAGAAAGCTAACAAGAACTGACTTTCCTATGAAATTTCTAGCACTTCCTATTTTCAGACAGGCTAGAAATACCCTGTGAACAGCCTCTCTCAGAAGATTTGGCATCTGCCTCTTGCTGTGATCAGAAATAAAAGTGTAGAGGTTGGAGAAATTAACTAGAAAAATAAACCTGAACTTTCAAATATCAGATGCCGACCCAGCTCTTGCCTAAGCTCTCTTGATTTTTCCCTAGAGACCAAATATTTGTCCTGACCCACCCTGTTTTCACAACCGTCATTTGCCAAATATAAAGTTTATATGCTGTGATAACACTAATTCCAAATTTGAGATGAAAACTTTAGTTCTTAGAAATCAGACTCAGGATTGATTATCGACTGACCATCTCCCATAGGCTGTAAGCTTTCTCCCCAACAGAAAACCACAGGGTCTTCCTGGAAATTGATCTTTCTCTGCATCCTAATAATTCAAGTGCTTTCTAAGAGGACTGAGAAGACTCTTGAGAGTCCCTTTACTGCAAGGAGATCCAACCGGTCAATCCTAAAGGAAATCAATCCTGAATATTCATTGGAATAACTGATGCTGAAGCTGAAGCTCCAGTACTTTGGCCACCTGATGCCAAGAGCTGACTTATTGGAAAAGAACCTAATACTGGGAAAGATTCAGGGCAGGAGGAGAAGGGGGCGGCAGAGGATGAGATGATTGGATGGCAACACTGACTCAGTAGATGTGAATTTGAGCAAACTCAGGAAGATAGTGAAGGAAAGGGAAGCGAGCTGCAGTCCATGGGGTCACAAAGAGTCGGATACAACTTAGCAACAGAACAACTGAGAGGATCTGAGTAGAAAAATCGTGACACGATAATAGCTCTTCATATAATTTCCCTTTGTGTTACACAGTAGGGCCGGGAATGGGTTTTAACTCCAGTTGCTGGAGTATAATCTGGTTACTTAGTATCAGTGTCCATTATACTAAACCTCTTTGTTGTGACCTGTTATGTGCTCTGTTTAATTAATGTCTTTCATTAACTGTGTGTCATATTAATTCTCTTCAATACTGGATCTGATTTTCATGTGTAAATAAGCCCTGCTTAGTCTATCTGTTTTCTATTACTAATAAAGAATACTTTCCATCAGCAACTGTGTTGATTCTTTCCTCTTCCACATCTGCCTGATTGATCAGTGTGTCCATATTCATTATCGGTCAATAAAGTGCAAAATGTGTTTTCACCTTAAAACCCACTCAAATATGACCAAGTTGTAAGGGTGGCAAATTTGCTCTTTAATTTTAGAGATTGTCCTTGGGGATCATAACCTTTCAGAAAGGAGAGTACCTTCCAAGTTCCAACCCAGGTCCCTTGCATTGGCAGGCAGACTCCTTATCACTTCCCACCTGGGAAGCCCAGCCTGCTCCTTTACCTACACTCAAAAGACAGGCATCTGTCTTACTGACCAGGATCAGATCACAAGGACAAAAAGTGGTGTGAATTGTCAAAACTGATTATTTCGTTAATCTGACAAACTTTGGTTGAACACCGTCTAAGTGTCCGAAATGGTAATCTGTGTATTGATCTGCAGGAAGTGAGCACAGTGATGCCTTAAATGAGCCGGGGCTTTGAGATTCTCTTGGCCATAACTTCATGCTGGATTTGCCACCTGTAAAAAAGCTGTAGATGTTCCCTCGGCTTCATTCAGAGAAATCAGTTGACTTCCTCAAGTTCTGAAAAGCGGAAAACCTAATCCTACCTTTTGAAGAACAAAGTCAAACTGACCTTCATGCCCTTGGATTCCATGACAGCAGGGCTCAACCAGAACCAGACCATCTGTGAGTGACGCACGTGGTGTGGTTTATAACTTGCCTCTTCAGAAACGTACTTGAATTGAATACGAGTTGTGACATTTGTTCAGTAATTAACCCCAGGGCTTTCAAGTTCTTGGGAGGTTAGAATGGTTGGACAGTCCACACAGCCTTCATCAAGCATACCTGGACCAGATTTCTCACTGGAATCTGCTTTCTGAGAGTTATTTCATGGGAGACCACAATTCTCTTTGTTCTTGTTATGTATGAATCAGAGAATGGAATCTAACCTTTTAAGTTTAGAAAATAAAAACTGCATTGGGCAGAGAGGTTATTTGGTAAGATTTTTATGCTATTTAATTTAATTATTCACATTAATCTCTGTACATTTCCAATATAGCTATGTGATTCCTTAGCATTTTCCCATTGTCCACATAATATCTATATATTTCGGTGGATGTTTTACTAACCAATGTCTGCTTATTATCACCTTTTAAAAACTGTCATGATTCAGTTTAATTGAGCTGAATTCAAATTCTCCTGAGACTGTTTATGTAAAAGATGATCACCTCTTCATTCTTCCTGACTAGTGGTTTATTATATTTCCATGATTTATCTGTAACATACACCCAAGCATTTTGCAAGCTGGAGAAACATTAAATAACTATTATAGTCCTGGCCGAGTGTGTCTGGGTGGTTTTGTTTATTTGAGTGTTTGGTTTTATTTGTTTGTTTGTTTGTTTGAAAAGTGCAGTGTGAGAAAAAAAATTGCTCCAGCATTGCCCATTTTAATTGTTATGTTTAATTATATCTCTTTATTAGAAACATTAAAAAGAATTTAAATCTACATTTAATTTATGAAGAAGTTAAGCTGAAATGCAAGGCCAATGGATTTTTCAATTACTCCCAGTTTTTAATGGGGCTTCCCTGATGGCCTAGATGGTAAAGAATCTGCCTGCAATGCAGGAGACGTGGGTTCAATTCCTGGGTCCGGAAGATCCCTTGGAGAAGGGAATGGCAATCCACTCCAGTATTCTTACCTGGAGAATCTCATGAACAGGAAAATTTCTGTTGACTAAACAACAGCAAGGTTTCAATAGACCCACTCTTCACCAGCCATCTTGAGTATATGCCATTTGGACTCATGGTTTTGAAGATTCTTCTGTCCCTATATGCCTCTCTTCTTGTGAAGTAACTGTGAAACACATAGTTCAGCAAACATGCCCAACTGTTTCCTGCCTCTCTCTTCTCATATCCTTTTTTGCTCTGTGTTGAATGCATTCCTCACTCTGCTTGCCTGATGAATCCCTGCTAGACTGCTGGGGCTCCTCATCAAATACCATGTCCTCTACAAAGTCATCCTGATTCCAGAGGGTTAATTATATGAAACCTTGAATCCTTATTCTATTGTGTCCATATTGTTAAGATACTTTTCATGCTGCTACTGCTGCTAAGCGGCTTCAGTCGTATCCGATTCTGTGCGACCCCATAAACGGCAGCCCACCAGGCTCCCCCATCCCTGGGATTCTCCAGGCAAAAGCACTGGAGTGGGTTGCCATTTCCTTCTCCAATGCATGAAAGTGAAAAGTGAAAGAGAAGTCACTCAGTCGTATCTGACTCTTAGCGACCCCATGAACTGTAGCCCACCAGGCTCCTCCGTCCATGGGATTTTCCAGGCAAGAGTACTGGAATGGGGTGCCATTGCCTTCTCTGAAGATACTTTTCATACAGAACCACTAATATATGTATCTATTTGCCACACCAGACTTTTTGAAAGAATAATTCACATCTTCTCTACCTTCATCTCCCTCTAATCAGTGCCAGGTTTATTGTATTTATAGACAATATAAATAGACAATTATAGACAATTATAAATACATAAATCAAGTTATTGTCCAAAACTGTTGATCCTGTGGCTAATTTTTACAGCAGTTTCACAGCCATCACCTAAAGAAGATATAATAGCTCCAATTTCTTTTCAGGTGAGGGAACTGATGTTCAAGAATGTTGTTCAGAGAGGCAACATTCCCAAGGAGAGGCACCAAGAAGTCCAGTCCAGCATGAAGTCACGACCAAGCAGACCCCAAAGTCCGAGCTCACGTTTGCCACCGCTGTGCTCACTTTCTGCTGATCAATACATGGATCGCTCTTTCAGACCCTTAGACGGTGTTCGACCAAAGTTTGCTGAATTAATGAAGTAATTGATTTTAACAGTACACACCATTCTTGGTCCTTGTGATCTTCTCATTGTCAGTAAGAAAGAGGCCTGTCTCTAGAAATAATAGACGCTGGAAGGCAGGTCTACTGCACCTAATCCCCTGGAGTAGGTGCTGTGAGTAGGAAGCATGGAATCCACAGAACACAACCCGCACCTTCATGATGGTCACATAAGCAAAGCCCCCCAGGCTAGAGGGCGTGTCTGAGTGAACCAGCTCTCAGGTGGCACAGGGACTAGTAGAGAGAGCTTAGCTTTGTGATGTGGAGCTGACAAGTGCCTCGGTTGCTACGTATTCCCTCTGCTCTTTATTCCTGGGCATAGCAGTCTTTCATTTTCCGGAATTTCCTTTATGAAATAGGGCCAACTGTTGATAACCTGTATCCTCTTTGTCGTAAGTCACCGCGCCTTCACTTGTACATGCTTGGGTTCTGAGGCATGAGGCAGTGTTCTTTCCTGGAAAATTTCATGGACAGAGGAGCCTAATGGGCTACAGTCCATGGGGTTGTAGAGTCAGACATGATTCACCATCATGGCGCTCAAGGGGTGAGATGTCTTGTGGAACTTCTCTCGGTTCTGAAGTGTGAAATGGGCCCAGATCCACTGCCAGCCTAACGAAGCTCTGGCGTGTGGTGATGAGAACCCAGGAAACTGTGGGATGAGGCATCCGAAGCAGACATGGCAGTCCAAGTTACACTTGTGATCCTCCTGAGAGTGCCCCAGCAGCTGGTGCTGAGATGCGATGATGGGAGGGGCCCCTGCAGAGAGTGCAAAGAGGAAACCGAGGAAAGATTTGGAAATATTGTTGGAGAATGTCTTCTTGGTATATAAGCTGGGGCCAAAATACTGGCTTGAGTGAAGTTGAAAGTGTTAGTTGTTCAGTCATGTCTGACTCTTTGTGATCCCATGGACTGCAGTCCACCAGGCTCCTCCGTCCATGGGATTTTCCAGGCAAGGATACTGGACTGGTTTGCCATTTCCTTCTCCAGGGAATCTTCCTGACCCAGGGATCGGACACAGGGATCAAACCCAGGTCTCCTCCACTGCAGTCAGATTCTTTATATGAGTGAGGTTGAAGACCATCTAAATCTTGTCCTGGTAATGCTGGCTAGAAGAATCACATCACAGTATTTTCCTATGGTCTGTGAGCCAGAAAGTGAAAGTAAAGGTGTCAGCCACTCAGTCATGTCTGGCTCTTTGAGACCCCACAGACTGTGGCCCACCAGGCTCCTCTGTCCATGGACTTGTCCAGGCAAGAATATTGAAGTGATCTGCCATTCCCTTCTCCAGGGGATCTTTCTAACTAGGGATGGAACCCAGGAACACACGTCCATTTTTCTCTATTAACCGGGAGCCTCAAATACCATAAGCACAGACAGGAGGATCCTGAAATACACTGCACTTAGCACTCAGCTTTCCTGGCTCCTGATACAGACATTTCAGTCTTACTACCCCATCTCTTGATTAGGAGAGTTAAGCTTCCGTATTTTCAGAACAATGCAGAACAGTGACAGACCTCAAACACCATAAAAAAGAATCTTAAGGAGATGATTTTGTTGAACTTGGAATCAACTGATCTGTAGTTTTGCTTAATCATAAATCAGAGATAAAAGGCAACCTACTGGCTTATTTCAAAGCCAATATCCTCATTAAAAAACAATGATTTTTGCTTCTTTATTAAAATTGCACTTTTGTGCTATTATTAAACACACTCATTTATTTTAAAATAATGCTATTAATTTCCTATTACTTTTGTGTTTTAAGAACTTCTCTACAAAAGAAAATATTGTTGGAGTTCAGGGATAATTTTACCTGGTATCTGGGAAAATTAGAAGACAAAACTTCCAAACAAAGTATTACTCCCACTGAATCAGGTAAACAGCATTGCAATCACGACACGGGATTATCTGAAGGTGCACAACGAAAAAAACAGAAAGGCAGAGAGAGAGAGAAGAGAGAAAGCATATTCAAATCATATCAGATCAGTCACTCAGTCATGTCCACCTCTTTGTGAACCCATGGACTGCAGCACGCCAGTCCTATATTCATAAAATCATATGAACAAAGTCTATAAATGTACTAAAGAAGTACTATAATTCTTCTCTTTAGTTGATCATCAAACTCTATTATATGTTACTTTTTTACAAAAAATTACTTCCAGTAAGAATGTGATTTCTTACCATTTGATAAAATACAAGTAAGAATCACTACATATAAAAACATTTTTCTAATGTTAAAAGACCTGGAAAATAGATTGGAAAGCTTATTATTACATAAAATAAGGATACTATATTATTATAGTAATAACATTATATATAATAATATATAATATCTGACTCTGAAAGTATATCTTTCATCTATAAAGCTATGTAACAAGAAAATCAATTTATTTCCAATTTGTTTGTATGACCTATGATTTGGGTACAGTGGTATGAAAATGCAGCATACAAATGCATATGAATACCACATACACACACCCACCAGCATCCCTCCTTTTATTAAAGTCATAGTTTCCTTTTGATCTTTCATGTTTTTCTTCCTTCTTTTTTCCAACTTGGCTTTTCCTTTCCTTTGCAAACATGCCAAAATATGTTTGGTCAAAAGTACACCAAAGAAACAATTGTGTGGGGGCAGTAAATAGAAGAAGCAAAAAGTGAATTCCAGTTTCTGATGCATCACTTAATAGTAGTTCAGTTCAGTCGCTCAGGCATGTCCAACTCTTTACAACCCCATGGACTACAGCATGCCAGGGCTCCCTGTCCATTACAAACTCCCGGGGTTCACTCAAACTCACGTCCATTGAATTGGTGATGCCATCCAGCCATCTCATCCTCTGCCGTCCCCTTCTCCTCCTGCCCTCAATCTTTCCCAGCATCAGGGTGTTTTCCAGAGAGTCAGTTCTTCACATCAGGTGGCCAAAGTATTGGGAGTTTCAGCTTCAGCATCAGTCCTTCCAATGAACACTCAGGACTGATCTCCTTAGGATGGACTGGTTGGATCTCCTTGCAATCCAAGGGGCTCTCAAGAGCCTTTTCCAACACCACAGTTCAAAAGCCTCAATTCTTCAGTGCTCAGCTTTCTTTATAGTCCAACTCTTACATCCATACATGACTACTAGAAAAACCATAGTCTTGACTAGACGGACCTTTGTTGGCAAAGTTATGTCTCTGCTTTTTAACATGCTATCTAGATTGGTCATAACTTTTCTTGCAAGGAGTAAGTGTCTTTTTATTTCATGCCTGCAGTCACCATCTGCAGTGATTTTGGAGCCCAAGAAAATAAAGTCTGCCACTGCTTCCACTGTTTCCCCATCTATTTGCCATGAAGTGATGGGACCAGATGCCATGATCTTCATTTTCTGATTGTTGAGCTTTAAGCCAACTTTTTCCCTCTCCTCTTTCACTTTCATCCAGAGGTTCTTTAGTTCTTCACCTCCTGCCATGAGGGTGGTATCATCTTCACATCAAGGTTATTGCTATTTCTCCCAGCAATCTGGATTCCAGCTTGTGCTTCATCCAGTCCAGCGTTTCTCATGATGTACTCTGCATATAAATTAAATAAGCAGGGTGACAATATACAGCCTTGACATACTCTTTTTCCTATTTGGAACCAGCCTGTTGTTCCATGTCCAGTTCTAACTGTTGCTTCCTGACCTGCATATAGATTTCTCAAGAGGCAGGTCAGGTGGTCTGGTATTCCCATCTCTTTCAGAATTTTCCACAGTTTATTGTGATCCACACAGTCAAAGGTTTTGGCATAGTCAATAAGGCAGAAATAGATGTTTTTCTGGAACTCTCTCGCTTTTTCCATGAGCCAGCAGATGTTAGCAATTTGATTTGTTTCCCCTGCCTTTTCTAAAACCAGCTTGAACATCTGGAAGTTCACGGTTCATGTATTGTTGAAGCCTGGCTTGGAGAATTTTGAGTACTACTTTGCTAGCATGGGAGATAAGTGAAATTGTGCACTAGTTTGAATATTCTTTGGCATTGCCTCTCTTTGGGCTTGGAATGAAAACTGACCTTTTCCAGTCCTGTGGCCACTGCTGAGTTTTCCAAATTTGCTGGCATATTGAGTGTAGCACTTTCACAGTATCATCTTTCAGGATTTGAAATAGCTCAACTGGAATTCCATCACCTCCACTAGCTTTGTTCTTAGTCATGCTTCCTAAGGCCCACTTGACTTCACATTCCAGGATGTCTGGCTCTAGGTGAGTGATCACACCATCATGATTATCTGGGTTGTGAAGATCTTTTTTTGTATAGTTCTTCTGTGTACTCTAGTCACATCTTCTTAATATCTTCTGCTTCTAGACCTTCTATAACTAACACCCCCAAAAGATGTCCTTTTCATTATAGGGGACTGGAATGCAAAAGTAGGAAATCAAGAAACACCTGGAGTAACAGGCAAATTTAGCCTCGGAGTACAGAATGAACAGGGCAAAGACTAATAGAGTTCTGCCAAGAGAATGCACTGGTCATAGCAAGCATCCTCTTCCAACAACACAAGAGAAGACTCTATACATGGACATCACCAGATGGTCAACACCGAAATCAGATTGATTATATTCTTTGCTGCCAAAGATGGAGAAGTTCTATACAGTCACCAAAAACAAGACTGGGAGCAGACTGTGGCTAAGATCATGAACTCCTTATTGCCAAATTCAGACTTAAATTGAAGAAAGTAGGGAAAACCACTAGACCATTCAGCTATGACCTAAGTCAAATCCATAATGATTATACAGTGGAAGTGAGAAATAGATTTAAGGGACTAGATCTGATAGACAGAGTGCCTGATGAACTATGGATGGAGGTTTGCGACATTGTACAGGAGATAGGGAGCAAGATCATCCCCAAGAAAAATAAATGCAAGAAAGCAAATGGCTGTCTGAGGAGGCCTTACAAATAGCTGTGAAAAGAAGAGAAGCCGAAAGCAAAAGAGAAAAGGAAAGATATACCCAATTGAATGCAGAGTTCCAAAGAATAGCAAGGAGAGATAAGAAAGCCTTCCTTGTTGATCAATGCAAAGAAATAGAGGAAAACAATAGAATGGGAAAGTCTAGAGATCTCTTCAAGAAAATTAAAGATACCAAGGGAAAATTTCATGCAAAGATGGGCTCAATAAAGGACGGAAATGGTATGGAATTAACAGAAGCAGAAGATATTAAGAAGAGGTGGCAAGAATACACAGAAGAATTGTACCTAAACGGTAAAATGGAAACAAATGCCCAATGAGTCCAAATAGACAGGTAGTCAGATGATCGCATCCTTATGACCTCCCTGCAATGTTCTGGTAACTGTGTATATTGCTTCCTGAAGGCTGTGGTAACAATTTACTACAAACTGATTGGCTTAAGATAATGGAAAATTAATTCTCTTATAGTTCTGAGGACAGAAGTCTGAAATCACGGTGTTGGCAGGGCTGTGCCTCCTCGGAAGATATAGGGGAGGCAGGTTTGCTTGCCTCTTCCATTTTCTAGTGGCTCCTGCAATCGTTGGCTTGTGGCCATGTCACTCTCCTCTGCCTTTGCTCTCACATGACCCTCTCCTCTATGCCTCCTTTCCTTCCTTGATAGGATTCTCAATCCAGTTCTCATTTGATTGAGCATCTGCCTTAATCCAGGGTGATTTAATCCCAGTCTTAAAGACACCTGCTGCTGCTGCTAAGTCGCTTCAGTCGTGTCCGACTCTATGCGACCCCACAGACAGCAGCCCACCAGGCTCCCCCATCCCTGGGATTCTCCAGGCAAGAACACTGGAGTGGGGTGCCATTGCCTTCTCTGATGCATGAAAGTGAAAAGTGAACGTGAAGTCGCTCAGTCGTGTCCAACTCTTAGCGACCCCATGGACTGCAGCCTACCAGGCTCCTCCGTCCATGAGATTTTCCAGGCAAGAGTACTGGAGTGGGGTGCCATTGCCTTCTCCACTTAAAGACACCTACAAAACCCTATTTCCAAATAAGGTCATATTCCAAGTCCAAGTGGATACTGATTTTGAGGGGATGCTATCCGAGCCACTACCGCTTAGGGGAGTCTCTCAAAAGGCATGGCTCACGGAGGATCCTGTTCACATGAGAGGTGTGTGCCTGCCACTGCACCTTCCGCCCCAGCCTTCTCACCAGGCTGGCCTCTGTTCCCTGCCAGCACACCTGAGCCATGGGGTCAGTCCCCTGGACACCTGCGCTTTGCTGTGTTACCCACCAGAGTCTCCTCTCCTCTGCCCTGAAGGCACCTGCACACACTGCCACCTGGTACCATTGTTTCAGCTTGCAAAGGTGTCTCAGCCTGCATCTGTCCTGGAGCGGCGGGGTGCAGCCTTTGCTGAGGTTCCGCTGTGTTTGTCTCACCCTCTGTACCAAGCTTGTCCTGGACTGGTTGTGCCACGAGGGGCTGACCTTTTGTGAAGTTTTAATTTGATCTCTTTATTAGGACATTTTTGTTCTTTCTACTTCTCCTCCTCCTTCGCCCTTTCCAAATTCCAGCTGATCTCTCACCAAAAGTTTTCCTCCCTTCTTCCTTATTTCCTCTCCCTTGTCTTACATGAACCCTGTTAGCCTCTACACCCCTGAAGCCCTAAATCTAAAAACATCAGTGATGTATCTGCATCAATGAGAAGGAAGACTCCAAGTTTTGAGATAAATTAGAATAAAGAACCCTTGCCTTTGGCTTCTAATGCTCTTGAATGTGGGAGGGTCTCCCACAATATCTTTATAAGGCTCTCATTTGCTGTTCTAAGTTGTTAAGCATATTGGCATAAAGTTGTCCATATCACCCCTCACCATCCGCATCATGTGCGCAGCTCTGGGACGTTTATCACCTGGGGGGGTTCATGTAGCCACCTCCATGGTCAAGATACAGAACAGTTTCATCACCAAAGGGTCTTTTTCCAGCCACCACCACCATCCTTAACCCCTGGCAACTGCTCTTCTCACCTCCATTTTTAAATGTGATCATTTGAAAAATGTTGTGAAAAAGAAAAATCCCATAGCATGCATTCTCTTGGGACTGTTTTTTTTTTTTTTTTTTTTCACTCAACAGTAATTCTCTGGAGATTCACCCAAGTTGTTCCCCATGTTATTAGTTTATGTCTTTTAATTGCTGACAGGCATTCCACTATGTGGAAATGCCCTGGTTTGGTTAGCCATATACCTATTGAAAGATGTCTGGATTGTTTCCAGTTTGGGGCTATTATGAATAAAGCTTCCATGAAGATTCCTTTTTGTGTGAAGATGAATTTTCGCTTCTCTGGGACAAATACCCAGAAGATAATTGCTGGGCCATATGTAGTTGCATGTATTATTATCCTTTTAATGTCTGTAAACACTGAAGTTGAAGTGATGCCCCTCTTTCACACCTGATAGGGGTATTTTTATACCCCCCTTTTCCCTCTTTTTATTGAACAGTTTGCTTTTAAATTTATTGATTTTCTTAATCTTCCCAAAGTAGTGATTTTTTTTTCAATTTTTCAATAAACTTAAATTTAGAATAGTTTCAGATTTACAGAAAAGTTAGAGATGGCACTGAGAGTTCCTGCATGTACCTCTCAGTTTTCCTTCTTATTAACATCTTACATTAGTGAGTTTATGTTCATTGCAACTAAGAAACCAAGACTGATGTATTACTACTAAGCAAAGTCTGGATTTTATTCCAATTACACTTGTGTATTCCTAATGTCTATTCCAGGATCCCATTCAGGATTCCATATCACATTTATTTATTTTTATGGGAAATGTTTCTATTTTAATTGAAGTATAGTTTGTTTACAATGTTGTGTTAATTTCTGCTGTCTAGCAAACACACTCAGTTATACATATATTCTTTCTCACATTCTTTTCCATTATGGTTTATCCCAGGATATAGAAAATATTTCCTTGTGCTATACAGGAGGACCTTGTTGCTTACCTATCATATAGATACTAGTTTTCTACATCACATTCAGTTATCGAGTCTCCTTAGGCGACTCTTGGCTGTGGCAGTTTCTCACTTTCCTGGTTTTTGATGACCTTGACAGTTTGGGGGAGAACTGGTCAGGTATTTTGTAGAATGCCTTTCAGCTGGGATTTGTGTGATGTTTTCCTGAAAGGAAACCTCAGAGGTTTGGTGGGGAGAAGACCACAGAGAAGTCCTCCTCCCATCTTATCAGGAGTATCTGCTATGGCCATGGTGTTTCTGCTGATGTTGACTTAGATCACCCAGCCACAGGATGTTTCTAGGTTTTCTGCTACAAAATACTCTCCTTCTCTTCCCGATCTCTATTATTTGACAGCAAGTCACTAAGTGTAGGGCTTCCCTGATGGCTCAGTGGGTAAAGAATATGCCTGCAGCCTAGGAGACATGGGAAACACAGGTTTGATCCCTGGGTCAGAAAGATCCCCTGGAGGACAAAATGGCAACCCACTCCAGTATTCTTGCCTGAAAAATCCCAAGGATAGAGGAGCCTAGTGGACTACAGTCTAAAGGGTTGCAAAGAGTTAGGCAGGACTAAGCAAGCACTAAGTACAGGTCACAATCAGGGGAGGGGGAGGGGAGGAGGTGAGCTCCTTCTGAAGGGGCTCCTATACTTTTACATGCTCCTGCTTTTCCCTTGAGCACCAGCATGTAATACAAATAAAACTTTTTCTTATTCAATAGTATTGGGTTGGTTTTTGTTTTTGTGTGTTTTAAATTTCATTTCAGGGCTAGTAAGGAAATGATGGGTTTTCTGCTTTTTTGTTGCAAATGTACATTCCAACGATGTCAAGGTCAAACAGGTTTTTATTCGTTGGCTTGGGGACTTAATCACCATTTACCATTTTGTTCTTACCGGGAAATGTTTTAAGACCTAAATGACTCACTAACATACTTCAGAAACAGAATACACTTCCCCGTCAGAGGTTATTGTAAAATATAGAAAGAAACCCAGGGCCCCTCTCTTTCTTTCTGCATCAGATCTAAGCCTGTGTCCTAAGCTTTGGAGACACTTCATCCCAAACCCTAAATTGCATCCTATTCTATTTCTTTTACTCAGCCCGGGTTGCTATGCCAATTTGAAAATTAAAATATTTAGGCAATTCAACCCTCTAAATTCCTCTCACCATTCTTGGTAATTGTATCCCTCAGCACTTATCTGGTCCTTCCTCAACTGACTTCTAATATTTAAATTCCTTAGTGTTGCTTTAAATTTTGTATAAAAGTCCATTTTTGTTGATTTTTTTTAGCATTTCAGAAGTCTCTATGCTTTTGCAGCTCCAGCCTTTTGAAAGCCACTGTTGTAGTTCTAATGTCTGAATAGGTACAGACAGCTTGTCTGGGAAACTTGTCCCAGAAGTGAAGTGAATGAAGTGTTCCAGAAGTGAAGTGAATGAAGTGTCCCAGAGTATTTATCAAATTCCTGCTAATATGTCAGACACAGCATTTGGCTCTGGGCACAGAGTATATGTGGTGTACTGGTGGACCGTCACAAGGCACCAAGAGTCTTGTACAAAATTCCTTACCTCTCTGTTCTGTTACCAGAAGGAAAGTGAAAGTGAAAGTTGCTCAGTCGTGTCCGACTCTTTGCGACCCCATGGACCGTACAGTCCACGGAATTCTCCAGGCCAGAATACTGGAGTGGGTAGCCTTTCCCTTCTCCAGGGGATCTTCCCAACCCAGGGATTGACCCCAGATCTTCCACATTACAGGCGGATTCTTTACCAGCTGAGCCACAAGGGAAGCCCGAATGGTCACTCTAAAATGGAAAATTAATCATGTCTTTTATTTTAAATGCTTCAGGAGACTTTATAGTTTTGGGGAAAAAACCATACTATTAAAAAAAAAATATATATATATATATATAACAGATAATAAGGACCTACTGTATAGCACAGGGGACTCTTCTTAATACTCTGTAATGACTTATATGGGAAAAGAATCTCCATCTTGGAGAAATAAACATGAGAATCATTGGCATATGGGTGGCACTGTAAAACATAAGATTTCATGAAGTGATTGAAGGAGCAAGTGTACATAGAGGAAGATTAGAGAACTGAAACTATACAAAGACAGAGGAAATGATAAAAGAATTAGCAGAGGACCCAGAATTAGCTGAGACTGCTTGGAGAGAGGGGAAAGAAAGGAAGAATGTATGGTGTAGTGAAAGCTGAGAGAAGGACACATTTCAATGAGCAGGGAGTGATCAACTAGGGCAAATGCTGCTGAAGTGTTCAGGTAGGACGCCGGCTGAGATGCTTAGTGAAGTGGGAAAAGGTGGCCTCCGACTTGGTGAGAGCAGTTTCAGTGGGTGGTTGTTGGTTTATTTGAGTGCATTCAAGAGGACAGGTGAACAGGAACTGAAGAAAGCCAGGGTAGGCAACTCGAGAAGTTTGTCGTAAAAGGTTTCAAAGACATACAGTGGTAGCTAGAAAGGGAACTGGAATCAAAGGAAATGTTTTTGTTCTGTTTTAGTGATTTTGGCTGGCTTTGTTTCTTAACTAGTGAAATAAGAGTGTGTTTGAATGGAATGGGGATAATCCAGAAGAGAGGGAAAACTGATGATCATGGAAATTAGTGTTGAATAGTGCTCTTGAGCAACGAGGGGACGGGAGCTAGTGAACAAGGGAAGGGATCCCCTTGGGGAGGCAAGAACAGATGCTGGCCGGTGGTCAGGGGAAGTGCTGGGAGCTTCGGGGGCTCTATTCTGTTGTGGTCAACTTATTGTTCTCAGTGACGGGAAGCAGAGTCATTCGCTGAGAGTAAGGATGCAGGAGGTGTTAAAAGTTTGAGAAGGGAAAAGAAGAAAAGAAACAATAATTTGAAAGTGTAGGACAGGGACTTCCCTGGTGGCCCTGTGGTTAAGAATCTGTCTTCCAACACAGGGGATGTGGGTTTGATACCCGTTCAGGGAACTAAGATCCCATATGCTGGGGAGGAACTAAGCCCACGTGCCACTGTTAGAAAAGTCCTTGTGTCACAACAAAGACCCAGTGCAGCCAAAAAAATCACGTAGGACACCAATGGACTGGGAGGACCCCAGGTGATCGCTGAGCAGCCCTAGGCTTCCTTCAGGTTCACGGGCTCACATCTGTGGGAGCTGGTCAGCATGGACACCCTTTCTCTATACACAGCCAGTTGCACAGGCTCAGACTTGAAGTCAGAGCAGGGCTGAAACCACATTGATGTTGAGCAACAACAGAAATGGGGATGTGTTCCAGAAACTGCTGATGGGGATTGACCACGAGATTTAAGCTGGGAAAGGAGAAAGGTGAGAGTGTGAAGGGGTTAAGGGACATGAAAGCCTGGCAGAATTGAGTCCATGGGCACTGAGGGGACTGAGCTGACCATTTACGAGAAATCAGTCAGAGCAGAATGCTTGAAATTGAGATTATGAAGCTGTTGAGTGATGGCGTGGTTTAGGTTATAACAACAAGGGAAGGATGGAAGACAAAATCACTGAAGGAGAGGGGATCAGCATTGATAGGCCAGGGATCTGTATTAAAAATCATCTGATTCTGATGCAGGGGGTCCAACAGCTGTGCTCTGAAGAAAGCTTATTTGAGGGAAAGTTGACTAGCTCAATGTAAAGTTTTGGAATTAAACCAGAAAACATGAAGGGGTGGAAGAAATGTGAAAAATATTAACTGAACTTTGTGGATTGTGAGTGTAGGTCATGGTGTCAAAGAGTTTGCCTGCATCATTTTATTTACTCCCGGCAACAACACTGGATGCTAGAGATTGTGATCAGCCCTAGATTACAAATGATGAAACTGAGGGCCAGGTTGGAGTGGGGAGTTAAATAATATGACTCAGGACACCTCTGAGTCTAAATTCTGAGCTTCTGACCTATATATCCATGTGCCTTGGCAGATCCAGTGATGACAATACAGCAGGTGATTTTAGAAACCTCATCCCGAGATGTGAGTAATAGGAGGTAAGAAATTCTTAAGAACACTATTGTGTGCAAAGCACAGTAATATGCATTATTTCATCCAGTCCTCATATTAATCCTGTTTATTGAGTGATTTGCCCAGATTGTGAGGCCAATAAGGGGAAGAACCTCCTACTCTGACCTCCAACTCATGTACTCTACCCATTGACTTCCACCACTTTCCAGAGATGGTTCAGACAGAAGCTTAAAAAAAAATCTAAATGGTTTTGAATAAATATACTAATAAGGAAAGTATTACTAGTTGTTTCTTTTTTAGAACCTAACAGGATAAGTCTCCTAATTCCTGTTTCCATGGGAACATTAATACAGAATGCAGCATTCTTTCTGTCATGGAAAGTTCTTTTTTCCCTGTAAATCCACGCATTCATTCAGCTCATGTTTATTGAGTGAATCGTCTGTGCAGGCGCTGTGCTATAGGCAGAGAATACAACTGAATAAGAAACATCCCTTCTCTAGAAGAAGCTTGAGGCAGGTCCAGACCTCCAAACATCAGCTGGCTTTTCATACCTGGTACAATGTAAGGCCTTGCACTTGACCTAGAATATACCTTATCCCTCAGGACTCAGTTACCTAAGAGATCATTCCTCTCCCCAGTGCTTTGGCACAAGGATCAGCTGTAGTGCCCTGGAGATGCACTCTTAAGATTTGGACCTTGGGGGAAAAGAACTGGGGTGTTTTCAAAAAATAAATAAATAAAAGGGATGGTCCTACTTCAAGAGGGTCTAATTTTTAAAAAAATATTTACTTGTCTGGCTGCACTTGATTTTAGTTGCCACAGGCAGGTTCTTCTTTGTGGTGTGGGGTCTTTTATTTTTTAATTTTTTTAGTTGCAGCATGCAAACGCTTAGTTGAGGCGGGTGGGATCTAGTTCCCTGAACCCTGAATTGGGAGCATGGAGTCTTAGCTACTGGACCACCAGGAAGTCTCCAAGAGGGCCCAGTTTTAAAGTTAGATTTAAAACATACCCTTTGCTTGGTCATCTACCTGGCTCCGTGGTCCTGCATTGACCCTCATTCCCCATCTGGCCATGCCTTGTGATAGAAATACTGGATTTGTACATGCCAGGTAATGTTTATGGGCTCTTGGGCCCAACACCCTCCTGCCAGACTGTCAGGCAGAGTTCACCATAAGGGGACCCAGGGCAGGCACCAGTCTATAAGAACAAAGGGCGAAGGTGGGCAAATCCCACTTTGATCAGGTTGGTGCTCAAACAGCAGATAACTGTAGCAGGAGACGCCTGGGGCGGCTATTTCTACTTGCAGAGAAATGCGTGCACATCTCCTTCATAATGCTACCAATTAAGAATGGCGCACATACTAGTTCAGACTGAGCCTGGTGTCTGCAAGTTAGCGCGAGGGTGTGAGGTTTTGCCTCCAGATTTAGAAGACCACACTGGTGCTCTTCGTGGCGGGGTAACACGTGTTGCCTCACTTCCCTCTGGGCTTAAAACATGTGAGTCACAGTATAATTTAAGAATTACAGTCCCCTTCTCTTACGTTTCCAAAAGTTAAGTGAAACAAATCAGACTAAGTTTTCTTATCAAAAAAGAGGCGCGGAAGCCTATATCGACTGCATTTCCAAGAGTCTTTTTCAATTTTCCTATTCTCTATATCTGTTACTATAATAATTCGGTGATCACAGATTTAATTTATTCCAGTCATTTTTGGAGTGGCGGGACTACACAAGCCTGAAACTCCTGTCGCTTTAAGAGCAGGTAATTCTCCACTGGACCGGGGAGGTGGCGTCAGCTCCGGGCTCCGCCACTCCTCTCCCGCGGGCCGGGCCGGTTACCCACGGCTGCCGCCCCGCCCCTCCGCCCGCGGAGCCCCGAGCCGCCGCCAGGGGTGCGGCGCTTCCCACCTACAGGAGGACGCGGCCGTGGGCTGCCGCCTGGCCCTCCGGTTCGCCGCTCCTCCAGGCTTGACCGCTTCCCGGCCGAATAGGGAGCGCGGGGGTATCGGCCGGGCGGCGCCGGCTTGGGCGGCGGAGGGCATCCGAGCCGCCGCCTCCTCTTCCCGAGCCTGGGCGCCTGGCCTCCCCGGAGAAGCCGGAGCCATCTGGCCGCGCGCTCCTTCCCCGAGGGCGCGGGCTCGGGGCTCCCCGAGGACCCGCCTGTCCTCCGCGCCTTCGCCGGCTCTCCGGGGCCGGGCACACCCACTGCCGCTGTCGGCTTTCGGGGCCTTGGTGTCCGAATCTAGCCCAGTCTCCCAACCCTCGTCGGCCCCGGCTGCACACCTAGCCCTTCTCCAGATCTCCGTAGCTCAGAACCGAACACAAAGAGCCCCGCGCGGTACCACACCCGTCGTCCCCACTCTCCGCCGACCTCCGCGCGGGCTGCACGCGGGGACCCCTCCTCTCTCCGCGCCCTCCCGCCCCTTCCCGGGGTCGGTCAAATCCACCCCGCGTTCTCCGCAATCCCGTGAGCCGGGACCCTCGACCGTCTCTCTCCATCAATCCTCCGGGCCCCGGGGACTCGCCACCCCCATCCCGATCCCGCCGCGCTTCCCGGCCCCGGCCCCTCCTCCGGGGCCCTCCTCCTCCCTAGCCCCTCCCGAGCAGCCGGGGCGGGAGCGGCAGCAGCTGGAAGAGAAGGATGAGGTCATCCTCTCGCTCGGAGTCAGCTGGTGGAGGCGAGGAAGCGGGAGGAGGGAGCGCGCGCGAGGGGAGGAGAGGAATGTGCAGGTCCGAGGAGCGCCGCGGCGGCCGCTGCTGCTCCTGCTGCTGGCGGCGGCGGCGGCTCGGGCGGCAGCCGCGGGCCCGGGACGGCGAGGGGCGCGGGCGGCGGGCCGGGGCGCGCGCTGGGCGACGCAAGCAGCTTGGCTCCGCGCAGGCAGCCAGGCGGCGCTCCTGCCGGCTCCGGGCGCGCCGCTAGCCCGGCCCAGCGCCCAGCCCGGCGGGCGAGCCGGCGCAGGGGCAGGAGGAGGGGAGCCGCGCGCCGGGAGGGAAGCCGGGGCGCGGCGAGGAGGTGGCGGGAGGAGGAGACAGCGCGGAAAGGTGCCACATAAAGGAGGGCGCTCCTCCGCGCTGGAGGCATCATGGCCGCTAAGTCAGACGGGAGGCTGAAGATGAAGAAGAGCAGCGACGTGGCGTTCACCCCGCTGCAGAACTCGGACCACTCGGGCTCGGTGCAGGGACTGGCGCCCGGCCTGCCGTCGGGGTCGGGGGCCGAGGACGAGGAGGCGGCCGGGGGCGCCTGCTGCCCGGACGGCTCGCGGTGCTGCTGCTGCTGCTGCTGCGCCGGGAGCAGCGGCTCGGGCGGCGGCTCCGGGGGCTTGGGCGGCCCGGGCGGCGGCTCCGGGCCGGGCTCGGCGGCGCTGTGCCTGCGCCTGGGCCCGGAGCAGCGGCGCTACTCGCTGTGGGACTGCCTCTGGATCCTGGCGGCCGTGGCCGTGTACTTCGCGGACGTGGGCACGGACATCTGGCTCGCCGTGGACTACTACTTGCGCGGCCAGCGCTGGTGGTTCGGGCTCACGCTCTTCTTCGTGGTGCTCGGCTCGCTCTCGGTGCAGGTGTTCAGCTTCCGCTGGTTCGTGCACGATTTCAGCACCGAGGACAGCGCCGCGGGCGCCGCCGGCTGCGCGCAGCCCGGGGCCGAGGGCAAGACCGCGGTGGGCGGCGGAGCCGCGGCCGCGGAAGGAGAGGCTCGCCCCTCCACGCCGCAGAGGCAGGCGTCCAGCGCCGGCAAGGGCCACGTCGCCGCCACCAACAGCGGCAGCAACAGCAGCGGGGCCGCCCGGGCCGGCGGCAAACCCAGGTCTGCGTCCTGTTCCTTCTGCATCTGGCTCCTGCAGTCACTCACCCACATCTTGCAGCTTGGGCAGTTCTGGAGGTACCGTACCAGGGGTGGGGGGACGGGGACTGGCTGCCGCTACTACATGCCCACCGCTTTGCTTTTGACGAGACCCGTTTAGGGTTGCCTTGGTGGTAATCCTAGTCACACTCTTGCTGGGGTTTTTTGTTTGTTTGTTTGTTTTTAAAACTGGGTTTTGCATTTTAAAATTTGCAATCAGAACCTAGGGTGGAGAGAAGTGAGAAGCAAGGGAAGGGCAACTAAGTGGCTTTGAGCACCCCATCCCTTCCGTCTTTCCTCTGCTTCACTAGCTTCTCTCTTTATGCACTACCACCCTCTCTCATCACCCCTCACACATTTTTAGAGATACTATTTCATACTGTTTCAGCGAGGAGGAGAGGATTCCGACTACATCTTCTAAAAAAAAAATCCTCTTTAATTATGTTGGGTTTGAGATGTATGTTGCAATTTGGATGGCTTCTTTTGTTCCCTGAGAAGAATCTGCTGGTTCTAGTTAGATGGGAGTTGTTGCTGTTCAAAAGTAGCCACATTTTAATGATAACCGCTAGAGAAGTGCTTCACGTTGAGAGTGTAGTAGGGACACACTTGTCTCTTTTGGAGACTGTCTATATTTATATCTGTATTTATAACCATCTCCACATAGGAGCAAGTACACTTTATTGGACTGCTGCTGCTGCTCCTAAGTCGCTTCAGTCATGTCTGACTGTGCGACCCCGTAGACAGCAGCCCACCAGTCTTCCCTGTCCCTGGGATTAGACTGAGACTTACTCTAATGGTACACTTCCTGATTATCTTGCAACATCCCCATATCTGATTTCTTGGAGAACTAAGAACCCTTGGAAAAGGATGGTGCACCTTGTAAACTCTGATCACACTTGGCATCTTCACTGACTTGTGTTTCTGCTTGTCATCTGATATGCCAACTCTTTACATGGATACCCTTTCCACTTACAAACTGGAGTACAAATTGGAATATGGTTCCTTGGGCAGAGGGAATCATCATTGGAGATGCCACTGCCTGGATTTAGGAATATAATGAAGCAACCTGCTCAGGAACATGTTTCTCTGAAATTTGTGTGTTTTTTATGGCTTTTTGAGTGATATTTTACAGCTACAAAAATTCTTGGTGTTGAACAATTTAAATGCTAACATCCTAGAGTTTTGCTTTTGGGTCCCTCCCCCCCCCCTTTTTTTTTTAATTAAACAGCTTAGTAAGTATACGTAAAATGAGGAAACTTCCTCACAAGTGCACTGGTATGGGGCTACATTCTGCTATGCTAGTGTCCTTTACGATTTCATTTGTAGTTATTTTTGTGATTAAAAAAAAAAAACTACAAGACATTAACTATGCTAAGTTATCCTGTGTGGAAACAACTCAGAGAATTTGTGGAACAGAACTGAAAATATCCCTTTCTTTATGGTGAACTGTATAGTGTTTTCATTGAGAAGAGCATGTGTGATAATTTTTCAACCTTTTCTAGGACCATTGCTTTGTAAAGCATAGATAGTGACCTTTCAAACTGAGAAACATTTTTTTTTTTTTCCAAGCAGATACTACCTGGAAAAGTGCTATATGCTTTGCAGTCAGACAAATTGATTTTGGAAACCTTCATACTTTGGATTTAAAGAACTTTTTAAAAAGTCACTTAAATGTGATAACTGTTATTTCCCATGGTTGACTACTGCAAAGATAGCTTGGTGCCTTCAATTCTGATGAAGAACTCAAATGCTTGATTTAATTACTGAAATTGTTTAGTGGCTGGGATTCATATGATTAGCAGTTTTAATCTGATAATGTGGTAAATGAAGCTTAACATTCCATTTGTTAACTTCTGCAAATTTCATGCAGGATTTGAAAATCACCCTCTTTTACCTTTAAAATTTCTAGATTTATGTAAAGAAGGGAAACACTTTTCAGTTCCATTAACTGAAGAACTATCCATGTATCTTACCAATTGATACTTTATGAAAAATTGAGTATCAAATTCTAATTGTTTTTACTGGACCTTCTAGACCAAACATTTTCCCAATTGAAAATGATGTTGAATATCTCAGAACATAAAATGCAGAAAGTGAGAAATAATTAGGAAAAGAAAAGGGCCTCCTAGACACATCTCAGTGAGACCATAGCTACTGGGTCAACTGGCCATACAGCAAAGCTATGGGGAGTGGGGCAGAATGGGTAAGGTTCAATTCAGAAGGAAAATCACAGGCTGTAAGACAAATGCATTAACCACCCCAACCCTTGGAGAAACTGTGGGCACATAGGGTTCATTTTTACTATGCATTTCTACAATGTTTTCTATAAAGGCTCAGAACTTTATTCTGCTAACATGGGGTCATTTGGGAGGAAGTAATCCTGGAAATGTTTTTACATGTTTGTCTACTTATTCAGAATAATCATTTAATAATTTATATGTGAGTTGTCTAATCTTATCTGTTCTTGGATTCTGGTTATGGAGGATGGTGGGCTAACTTGGTGGAAGCATCATCTCAGACTCAACCTCATTTTCTCCTGATAATGTTAAAAACAAAACAAAGCAAAAAAAAAAAAAACCCACAAAATTTAGCTTAATGTAGGAAATTAAAATGGAGTCAGAGAGTTCATGGAATTTAACACTCAGATGCATTCTGAGTTATTTCAACTTTTCTGGGTGTAGAATATTTGCATAGAACTTGAGGGTGTGGGTGCATCTTTGATAATAAACTGCTGAAATGCCATTCATCTCAAGTTGTTGTATTAGACAATTATCTTTAATTCCCATGGTTCCTTAAATTAGGAGCACCTCTATGCTCTTTCTGGCTTTTCTTTTCAGTGCATTTTACACAAAAGTTGCAGAAACACAAAGGTGTGAATGGTTCCAAGCTAAGAGGTCATTACTCCTATTTTAAACACGCTACTTTCTAAGATCAATAAAATAGATTTTAGCTAGGTTGGTAACTGTCCATTGTATTTGCATGGAATTCAAGTTATTTTAGGTAAGGGCCAGATTCTAAAAGCTCTCTGTAGACAAAATCCTTTGAAAAACCATCAAAGTGTTTGCTTGTTCAGGAATAGCTATTTGAAACATTTTGGACAAGATTTGCATGTACTCATACATTTATTACAAATGATACATATTCATTTTAATTAAAGTTTGCTAATGAGAAATTAATGGCAGCTTTTAAAGTCACAGGAGTGGATACTGGGAAAGAACCATTGAAATAATGAAGTGAATTTTTGCTACCATGTGAAGAGAGCAATTGTAACTTTAAAGGACTGTGCTGGTGAATGAATGAGGAACCACTTTTCTCTTGTGTTCTTGTCATATGATCCCAGAAGTTACTAAGCATGTAGCTCAACCTGTGGCAATCAGAAATGCCCAATCAGAACACCTTTTAGTCCTCATGAGACCTGTGATCAGTTATATTGAGAAGTCTTCCTCCTTTAGAGTTTATGACTTACTCTTAAAATTTGACCTGAATTTCTTCTACACATGTACATGTGTAGCTACGTACATATTTCATTGTCTTCTAGCAAATAGGCATGTTCCAAATGATAACTCAGTGGATGGTAGAATGGGGAATATTTTTACCATTTTGGGTTTTGTTTCTGAATATCTTTTCATGAGAGTCACCCGATGGAAGGACAGCCTTCTTGGGTTTCTCATGCTTGATCCACCAGGTGTTAGCATGTGTTCCATGCTCAAGTGCATGGGTTAAACAGAGTTAAGCAGATCTCTTCACAGTAGGACTTCTCTGAGCCTTTACTTACTAAGCTGTTGTGAAATTGTTAATAACTTTTTAAAGGCACATCTATTAAATCCTTGTAATCATGTGACATACAGAGCTCTTTGTGAAACATTGTTCTGGCCAAACAAAAATCGTATTAACAAGAGTTTTTACATGGTACTTTTTTCTTTTTAAACCTACAAAAATTTTTGTACTCATCTTGTCTAATCATCCATTCAGTTCAGTTCAGTTGCTCAGTCATGTCCGACTCTTTGTGACCCCATGAACCGTAGCACACCAGGCCTCCCTGTCCATCACCAACTCCCAGAGTCCACCCAAACCCATGTCCATCGAGTCAATGATGCCATCCAACCATCTCATCTTCTGTCATCCCCTTCTCCTCCTGCCCTCAATCTTTCCCAGCATCAGGGTCTTTTCCAACGAGTCAGCTCTTCGCAGCAGGTGGCCAAAATATTGGAGTTTCGGTTTCAACATCAGTCCTTCCAGTGAACACTCAGGAATAATCTCCTTTAGGATGGACTGATTGGATCTCCCTGCAGTCCAAGAGACTCTCAAGAGTCTTCTCTAACACTACAATGCAAAAGCATCAATTCTTCTGTTCTCAGCTTTCTTCACAGTCCAACTCTCACATCCATACATGACCATTGGAAAAACCATAGCCTTGACTAGACGGACCTTTGTTGGCAAAGTAATGTCTCCGCTTTTTAATATGCTGTCTGCTGCTGCTGCTGCTAAGTTGCTTCAGTCATGTCCGACTCTGTGCGACCCCAGAGACGGCAGCCCACCACACTCCCCCATCCCTGGGATTCTCCAGGCAAGAACACTGGAGTGGGTTGCCATTTCCTTCTCCAATGCATGAAAGTGAAACGTGAAAGTGAAGTCACTCAGTCGTGTCCAACTCTTAGCGACCCCATGGACTGCAGCCCACCAGGCTCCTCCGTCCATGGGATTTTCCAGGCAAGAGTACTGGAGTGGGGTGCCATTGCCTTCTCCGAATATGCTGTCTAGGTTGTTCATAACTTTCCTTCCAAGGAGTAAGCATCTTTTAATTTCATTGCTGCAATCACCATCTGCAGTGATTTTGGAGCCCAGAAAAATAAAGTCAACCACTGGTACCTCTATATATATTGGAGAAAACTGGCTCAGAGAGATTAACTAGCTGGCACAAGATGACACAGCTATTATGTGATGTATCTTTGAAGTCAAAACCAGCCCTGTCTTACCCTAAAGTCTGTTCACTTACTGGTTCAGTTAGCTACCTCCAAATGCCAATTTGGATAACAAGGACAATAGTGTTTAAAAATGACTGTCTACCTTCACTAAGGTTGGCAAGGGCTTCCCAAGTGGCTTAGTGGTAAAGAATCTGCTTGCCAATGCAGGAGATGCAGGTTGTTCTATCCCTGGGTCAGCGAGATCCCTTGAAGAAGGAAATGGCCACATACTCCAGTATTCTTGCCTGGAGAATCCCAGGGACAGAGGAGCCTGGCGGGCTACAATCCATGGGGTTGCAAAGAGTTGAACACAACTTGGTGACTGACCACGCTTACACGTGCACACACGTGTGTGCACACACACACACACACAAGGTTGGCAAAGTTCAAGAGAGAGCTAAGTTTAGACAAGTTGGGTTGTTTCCCTAATAACACACAGTGGTTCAATGGCAGAATAGAGGCTGGAGCACAGAGCGTCTGCCCAGTGTTTCTCTTCCCATACCACTTGGACATGCTGAGGATGTTGCACTAAAACCCAGCTGAGAAACATGATCTTGAAGTGGCATTCATGATTAAAAGGCAAAATGTCTGTGAATAAGCACAAAGTGCTTTGTCAATGATGAAAAGTTCTAGAGATAAGGAATGGGTAAGAAAGTAGCATATTGGGTACAGCTTCAACTATTGGAAAAAGTACTTTATTGATTCTGAGTTAGTTCTGAATTCTGATGTAGGCCATGCAAAATTGGTGCCCTTTCCTGAGTTAATGGAATCGTCATTTCCCTTATGTCTGTGTTCTGTCTACTGCATATTAATTTATCTCTTAATCTGTGTTGAGTACTTGCTGTATGCAAGGCACTATGCTAGTTACTTATCTCCCCAAAATGAATAAAATACACATCTTCTTTCAAACAATCCACTGTCTGACTGAGGAAGATGGAATAGTAAACAGACAATTTCAATACAGGAAAATAAGTGCTGTGATAGAAACAGGAAGCTCAATCCACCTTAGTGGTTCAAGTAAGACTCTGGTGCAAATGGTTGAGCACAGGTTTTGGTGGGAAGATCTACTATCTAATAAAGTAGGGTGTTGGCTGTGGAGTCTTGGATATAATTCTGTGAAAGGGCAGAGAGGCAAGAAATAAGACGGCAGGTTATGTGTGTTTTGAGCAGAGAGTAATTGTGAGATAGTAGCTGGAGGTGAAGATGGGCTAGACAATAAACTAGACGGGCTAGTTTTTATTCTGAAGGCATTGAGAAACCATTGAAGGATTATAAGGGTGAAGACTGTTGAAAAGTGTTCAGACCTTGTTTTATTCAAGGAGGGGCAAACAGTTGAAATGTTCAGAGGATATGTCATCAATTCCTCTGTAACTGGATCGTATCCCTCTCATTCATAAAACTTCATTGATTTTAAAGGATTCAGTGTGGATGTAATTGGAGCAAGAGTTGTAATTTTTATGCAAGAGTTGTGTTTTCAGAAAAACGGCTTGGCTGAAATTAACTGTATTTATACTAAAGTAAGTTCTTGGCAAAAGTTTGTTGTATGTTACATTTTGAAGAGATTTTTCCTTAAGATACAGTGGGCCTTCACCTTATTGAAACCCATAGAACATTGTTCATTATATTTGTAGAACACTTCAATTTTCAGAGAGTTTCCATGTTTTCTTTTTTATGTAATCCTCAGACTCATCTTTGAGGTAATACTTTCATTTTACTTTTTTTTTTGCAATTTCAATGTAGAAATTGAGACAGAATTTTGAATGTTTCCCTCTTTAGGTCATGTAGCTCTGCACAGATCCTGGGCTAGAATTCAATATTGAGGTGGGAGAGATACAAAAAAATAAAAGACTACACAGATATAAATATCTTTGTAATAAGTGAAAAAGTTGTAATTTTTCCATTCACTTGAGCTATATACTTACAAGGGTAAAAAAAATGTTATACTTATTACACCCCATGAAATTGCAGTCTATTTTCACAGAACAGTTGAAAGTAATATCTATACAAATGGGTGCTATCATTTTTGAACAGTGTCCACAATTCTTGGGTCAGTAACTTTGAAGGTCTTTCTTTAGTCCCTTACCAAAAAATTCCTTAATGTTCAAATACCCAAATACATGACTTCTATTAAATATGTTCTATATTTTTTACAGTTTGAATGGAACAGTGTACCTATGAGTTTAAATAGCACCAGTCACTGAGTAACAGATAAATAGAATGATTTCCCTTTCTATGGAACCACGGGCTAACTGATGAGCACATTTCTTTGACTTGTCTTAGAATTTGAACACATTCTAAGCTGACGGAAGCAAGATTATGAATTAGAATTGGATTTATTACTCTAATGCACCATCAAATATAAGGTGCATTGTGGTACTGGTCGTGAGAAAGTGCTTATAGGTATAATCTTGTAAAACAATTGAAATATGTTGATAAATTTCAAGGGGAAAAGCGTTCAATAATTCTCAATAGGAAACGTTCTCTTGAATGGCATGTGTAATTCTGACCACCATACCACGTGACTTTCTTCCAGGTAGCATGGCTGGTCAGGAGGGAGAATCATACAGTTACTCTAGTCACTGTGGGACTTGTATAGGAATACATGTCTAGCGAATATTTGCTCATCTGTGAATGAAGCGGAGGGGTTGTTATTTCTTCTTTGTAAGAGTGTAGCTGCACTTCCTCCCTTCTTGCCTCTGGGTTTCTAATGCTTCAGTGAATCAGAAAAACTGCAGCGTAACAAATTGCCAGGCTCTTTTGTAGATGACCAGTGCTAGGGAAGTGGGGTTGAATTTGACAAAATGCTGGCTATCCTCTGATAAAGATGCAGGTAGAAGCCCACCTTCACTGTCCTGTTCTTTCTGATAGAAAAGTCAGAGTGGGGACCCTTTGGGATGGACATTTTTCACTTAATTCTTACCTACACTTGACCTTCTGAGGATATGCTTTATACAGAATGATGTTTGGTATTTTTGGTGCCCCTGTTTGTCTACTCCAAGAAAGACTGTAGCTTCTACTATTACAGCCTCCACCACCATCATCACCATAATTCTTATAACCATGAAATGTTGCTTTCATGTCCAATATATGTACAGAACTCACATGATTACTGATCACAAGGGGAAGAAAAGTTGGGTTAAAATGGAAACGAATCAGTCTGAGAATCCCCTAGAGGCAAGAGGTGGTCTGAAGACACCATTAGATCTTTTCTAACCCTAAGATGAAGATGAAGGGAGAGAGCACAGTTAGAATATCAGTGATGGATCTTATTTAGAAGGGCAAGCTGCCTTTGGGGAATCGGACTAAATGGGCAGTCAGAAGAGATGATGGGGCCAGTCGGTAGCTCAGACCCAGGTGGTCACTTACTGTCCTGGGTTACATGTGATAGCACCTGCTGATGGCCCCACTAGTTTACATCTTCGTTTGGTTTCCTCCTTTGGGGTCTTAGTTTTCTACCTGTATGATATGATTGGTCAAAAATAATATGAGTAGGGGGGGAGGTGGGAGGGAGACTCATAAGGGAGGGTATATACATACACATATTGCTGATTCACTTTGCTGTACAGCAGAAATTAACACAGCATTGTAAAACAATTATATTACAATAAAAATAATATCTAAGGTTCTTTTCATGTTTAAAACTCTTGTCACTTTAAGTAACTTAAATGTGCTTTATTTTTTTAAAACCCCATCCTTGAAAAGTAGAGGAGGAGGACAAAAAAGAAGCAAATGTAGGAAAAAAGTATGGGAAGCCTATTGAAAATCTATATTTTTGCTCTCCCCCTTGACTCCCCACTCCTGCAGCACAAGAAAGTACAATATGGCTCACATTTTCATCAAAGTTCCATTAAACATACACTGAGCCTCAAAAACAGTGTTTGGAAGTCTCCAGGTCCATATGTGGAAGTCTACTTTTTGTAGATATTAAACAAAAATCTTTAAAAATTAACCTTTACGTTCTTTCGAAATATAGATCCTGCTCTTAGTATGGGCTTCCCAGATGATGCTAGTGTAAAGAATCCACCTGCCAATGTAGGAGAAGCAAGAGAAGCCGGTTCGATCCCAGGGTCAGGAAGATCCCCTGGAGGAGGAAATGACAACCCACTCCAGTGTTCTTGCCAGAAAAATCCCATGGACAGAGGAGCCTAGTGTGCTATAGTCCATGGGCTCGCAAAGAGTCAGACATGACTGAGTACACACCCGCTTATCATAAACTCTTTTTGGCTTATCCAGCCTCAGAGTATATGCACCAGAACATGTGTTCTCAGGTCATCACTACGGTGTTGTATAGGTGTGTCAAAGGGGCTCTGCCAGGGGCTTTCCACAGTTGACAATATTCACATCTGAAACCCGGGAACTGGTATTACTTAACACATAGAGAATCTTAAGCTTAATTGTATAATGCAACTTATTTTGTGTCATTTCCAATGAAATTAAACCATTTCCATTAAAGCCTATTATTTAAGTATTTGAAGCTGATGTTCAAAGTGTTCCATATCACCGATTCTAAGAGATGTGCCATATAGACTTGGGAAGCCAGAATTCCTTCTGTGTTTCACATGGTGAGGTTCACACAGCTGGAGGGCTACGATTAGCAAACAGGAACAGTGCTTCACAGGCTTAAAAAGAACTATCCATTTTATCAACGAGAAGGCTGTTGTCAGAACTAGATTTGCTTTTAAATTAAAAGCTTGTCCCGGGTTACACTGTCACTGATTTAATATGCTGGAAATTGAATTAAACTTTATGCAAAGAGACGGTATCCAGGCCCGCAGCTGATGAAAAACAGGCCTGTATTACATTCTGCTCAAAGCAGAGATCCACCCTTTAACCCTTCCCAGCTGGTGATCTTTAGGATCCTACAGATCTGTTGTGACACTGTGCAATTTTCAACCTCATGGCAACATTTCAGATTCTCACATTAAAAATTTTTTCTTAAGCACCTATTTAAAAATTGTCTGAAGTATGTCAAACTGTTTTCTCCTTTTTATGATTCATAAGTAGACTGAATCAGTTCTACTTCTTTTGCTTAATATATGTACATGACCTGTTTTCATGTCAGGGGAATCTTTCTACACACACAGAGCAGTGGGCAGTGTGTGGGTGGGTGAGGATTAGTCAATCAAAATCAGGCATATATAGAAAAAGTAGGATCTACAGTGAATATGAGCCTAAAAAGCCTTGAAGTGACTTTGATTTGACTTCCCATCAAGTACATTATTTAAGAAGGATAAAGTCACCTTTCTGAACCCCTAGCCTCAGAGATTTCATCCATGTAAATAGCAGTCTGATTTTTCTTTCTGCTGCCTAGATAATGATTATGAATAAAGATATCAGTTTTGAACTGAATTCTCTACTTTCCTGGTCTTTTTTCAGTAGCAGAGAGTCAATACTCAACACAAAGGCAGCCATTGTGGCAGTAACAGTAACAAAACGGTCCCTCATCACTTCCATCACTAGCTCACAGTATAATCACTGCATCAATGTACCAGTAACACGGAAGAAATGGTCCTTTATGAAAGCAAGGGAAAGGATTTGGAAAGGCTTCTTTCCTCTTGATAGAGTCTTCAGCTCATTACTTTACTGTTTTACGAAAGTAAAATTAAAAACAATCACTTTTTTAAATGTAGGTCAATTCTCAAAGACTCTCCAAAGTGAGTTTTAGTACTTGGGTCTATTATTATCACATGAATTAGGAAGGATATCCCACAGGGTTTCAGATTTCCAGGGGATATTCTACTATTAAGAATGACAGTCACAGATATCCTATGGGATTTTCCTGATTTGATTGGTGATCACTGAGTTTGAAAACTTTGAGTTCTAAGTGATATAATACCATCCCAATGAAAGCCTAAATGTTAGTTGTGTTCCTACATCTGAAAAGTAAATCATTACAATTACTTAAGGATATACTGATATCTGGGCTTCCCAGGTGGCACAGTGGTAAAGAATCTGCCTGCCAATTCAGGAGGCGCAGGAGACACAGATTCGATCCCTGGATTGGGAAGATCTCTGGAGAAGGAAAATGGCAACCCACTCCAGTATTCTTGCTTGAAAAATTCCATGGACAAAGGCACCTGGCAGGCTAAAGTCCATGGGGTCCCCAAGAGTCAGATAATACTGAGCTGCTGAGCACACACAGGCTAATACCTATCTATATCATTTATATGTTGAATCTAAAATATGAAATGAATAAACTAACTTACAAATCAGAAACAGACTCACAGACATAGAAAACAGAATTACCAAAGGGGAAAGCGTAAAGGCATAAATTAGGGATTTGGCATTAAAGATGCAAACTACTATATATAAAAAAATAAACAGGGACTTCCCTGGCAGTCTGGTGGTTAACACTTCACCTTCCAAGGCAGGGAGTGTGGGTTCAATCCTTGGACAGGAACCTAAGATCCCACATGCCCTACAGTCAAAAATGGAAACAAAACAGAAGCAATATTGTAACAAATTCAATAAAGACTTCAAAAAAAAAAAAGATAAACATGATCTTCCTGTATATAAATGTCCTGTAATAAACCATAAATGTATTTATACATATAACTGAATTGTTTTGCTGTATACCAAAACTAACATAGCATTGTAAAGAAACTGTTTCCATAAAAACTGAATAAATAAAATAAGATTGGAATAAAATGAATAAGAGGGAGGAAACTTGAAGTTTTTATTAAGGAAGTATGTTCAAATTCTCTGGAAACTTATTCATCCCTTTCTCTGATCTGCTAATAGAAGTAGGGGGATATTTTCAGTAAAATATGCATTGATTAGTTACAAGAAGGAAAATATAGCTACAAGAGAAATGAATGAAGATGGAGAATTTCATTCCATAATCAGAGGATGAATTTTTAATCCTTGGATTGTAGGAGTGGGAAAATTTCACTGACCCAATATACAATATCACAGCAAAGCTTCACCAGCTAGGCCAAGCTTCCTTTAAATGAGTTTGTTCTAGGAGCCAAGAAGGCAAAAGCTCCAGCTGTGATATGTTTAGGTTTATGGGATCAACTTGAGACTGAGAGCACCAGCAGGGCCTGCAGTCTGAGCGACTTTTACCTGAGTCCTGGATTATCACACAGGTCAGAAGTCAGCCGGAAGTGAGCTCACAGAGGGCCAAGGCCTGGGCAGGTCTTTACAACAGGGAACATATTAGGAACCTGGGACTCTAAGGACCAGAAACATACTTGATAATAGAAAAGGGAGGTGAGACTCTGAGGTCATCACACAAGCTAACCATGACAGCTGGGCTTTAAAGAATAAAACTGAAGGACATCCCATCAGTGGGTATCAGGGATGGCGGATTGGGAGGTCAGGTTCTGGGCATCTCTCAGCAGCTTTTAGTTTGATGGAGGCTCTGTATCCACACAGGAAAGAGGAACCAAGGGAGGGATAAAGGAGATGAATCGGGAACCCAGCCAGGCAAGACCAGGTCCTAGCCAGGAGTTATCAGGGTATATTATATTCCAAAAATGATGGGGAAAGGCTTCTGAGGACCAAGCTCACTACGACCCATGAGGCCCACAGGCAGGCTACACCATGAGAAGAAATGTGATGATGGTCAGCCTGATTTCCTGCCTTACTGTTTGTCTTCCTATATGAGCACTATAGCATCAACAATATGACAAAATATGTCAGTGCCTGTGTTGTGGGATAAGCAATGAGAATGGCACCTTATAAAATGTACGTTTGTGTAGATGTGTGATCAGTTTCCTCATTTCCCTTTAAACAAAATAGCAAACGATGACCTTCCCAGAAAGTCTTCTTTTCCAAGTAATGGTTTTCTGATTTCCCTTTTGAACAACAGCTGGTGTTGCTCAGCTGTCATTTCTGTTGCCAGGGTTCCCTCACCCTCTCTAATGCCAGGATTGTTTCATTCAGTGCCCTTAAGTGTTTCCTTGGAGAGTTACTAAGTTAACTTCTCTCAGTCTGCTGTATTAGTAGGTATGGTCACCCTGCCAGGCTCTAGACCTGCATGTCTTTCCAATACAGTAGCCATTACCTACTATTACCTACACATGACCGTCGAAACGTAGTTATTCCCAGTAGAGGTATACTGTCAGTGTCAAATATCCAGGGAATTTTGAGCACCTAGTGTGGGGAAAAAAAAAAAAAAAAGGATGATAACTGTCTCATTAAAAACCTTCATATGGATTAGTGTTGAACTGATAACATTTTGGATATGTTGGGTTAAATAAAACATTGCTAAAATTAATTTTACCTGTTGCCTTTTTAAGTTTTTAAATGTGACTACAAGAAAATTACAGGCATGACCTACATTGTGTTTGTACTGGACAGAGCTGCTGTAGATGATGCTAGAGCTCATTCTTGCAGAGTGAGAAGATAATAAATCCAAAATATGAAGATGAGAATTTGCTAGAAATTACCAGGGAAATTATTAGAATTTATAGAAGTTACTACCTGATGCAAAGATCTGAGTCATTGGAAAAGACCCTGATGCTGGGAAAGATTGAGGGCAGGAGGAGAAGCGGGAGAAGAGGATGAGGTGGTTGGACATGAGTTTGAGCAAACCTGAATGAATAGGGGAGAACAGAGGAGCCTGGCAGGCTGCAATCCATGGAGTCACAAAGAGTCAGACATGACTTAGTGACTGAATAGCAACAACAGCCAGGGACAGGACAGTAACTTTCGCTGCTGAGGCAGGTTGACTTAGTGGGTTTTGCAAATAAGATTGCCTGCTGGTAAAAACTGGCTCTTTAGGAGATAAAGCCCCTAATGTGGGTTCAGCCCCATGGTTTTCCCTGCTTCCTGCCTTGTTTAAAGCCCAGCAACCTGCTGTTCTTCTTTGATATTTTCATAAATAGTATTTGATGATGACAGTAAGGACTAAATCTTTGTAAGTGCCATTGTAGTTGGATTGCCCAGAAAATTCATTCAGGTTTTTCATGACATCATGGGAAAACTCGAATGAACTTTTTGGCCAACTCAACATCTTGCCGAGCACATCTATGTCTATTTACCACCGAGTCGTCTCACCAGCCTCTCAAGGTAGGAATTATGATCATTCCCATGTGAATATGAACCCACGAAGGTTCAGAAAAGCAGGGGATTTCCCTGAGGTCACACGGTTCCCCAGCAGCAAGTGGCTGTGCTCACGTTCTCAACTTCAGCTTCTGAATGCTTGTCCCTCCGTGTCTTACAAGATCAATCCAAGAGAATCACTTGGAGAAGCATTTCCTGACCTTTCAGACTGGTAACTGTGCTGAAAACTGCAGTGAACTCAACTGTATTGTGACATCAGTGGGAATTAATCAATGGTGGGATTCTCCTCTGAGGTCAGATTTGAGTCTTGACTTGACTGAGAACTCCTCAGCTACGAAGCAGTGGGTTGGGGATTACATCAGGTCATTTCCAAAATCCCTCCCAGCTTTATAATCCTACGAAATCTGTTATCTAAATGGAGCATCTCAATGCTTTATACACCTTATTAAATGTCGACATGGGGAACAATATGCATGTTTTACTAACATGGGCTGGGTTTCTGATTAACTACTCCTAGAATTGGTATTTCACACCAAACTTCAAACACAGAGACTGAGGACCTGTTTTATCCAAGACAGGTCACTTTCATTTGATACCTGCTGGTAAGATGCTGTTGTTTCCATTGGGAAATGAGTGACACTAAAGAATACTAAGCAGGCTCCAGTCCCGTGTGAATAGTATGTAATTAACCTGTATTTTTATCCTCATTGTGCATGCAGTCATGCTTTGCATATGCCAGCATTCTACCCCACATATGTTCATAAATTATGAATTCAACTACAACCGCACAAGGCAAGCCCTGCTGTCAGTCACATCTCTCTCTGAGACCAGCAGGATTTACATCTGTGTGACATAATTTCAAAATCAGCTCCTAAGACCTGTCTCAGAGGACCAACTCTGGCATATGCAAGTGCTCAAAAATTCACTCTCAAATGCACACAGTTCAAAATTTTCAGAATCAGACACAGCTAGTCTTTGAACAAGCAATTCCAAATATTCATTTCTAAGTGTCAGAAAAATTCTCAAAATATGCCCCCCCACCCAAGTGGATATGACTTGCTTTGGAAGGGCTTGTCAACTGCAATCTGCTTGCTATTATTTGTATTATTTGGTGACATCCCATGAAAAATACATAATGTCATGTTTTTTCTAGTTCAATGGCATCTTTGGAAAGCATACTTTTTCCACAGAGACGGATTTTCAAGTATATTTCTAATATTCATGACATGAAGTAGGTTCTGACTTTTTTTCTTCTTTAATCCCAAGTAGTATGTTCTAAGAAGCATGTGTATCTATTGTTGTTTAGTTGCTAACTCATGTCTGACTCTTTGCAACCCCATGGACTGCAACCCTCCAGGCTCCTCTCATATCTCCCAGAGTTTGCTAAAACTCATGTCCATTGTGTCAGTGATGCCATCTAACCATATCATTCTCTGCTTCCCCCTTCTCCTCTTGCCCTCAGACTTTCCCAGCCTCAGGGTTTTTCCTACATCTATATATATGCGTATAGATGCATATCTATGCTATATTTATTTTCCCCATGATTTTCCCCCACATGTACTCCTTATCAAGAAAATAAAGTCTGTCACTGTTTCCATTGTTTCCCCATCTATTTGCCATGAAGTGATGGGACCAGATGCCATAATCTTGGATTTTGAATGTTGAGTTTTAAGCCAGGTTTTAACTCTCCTCTTTCACTTTCATCAAAAGACTCTATAGTTCCTCTTAGCTTTCTGTCATAAGGGTGGTGTCATCTGCATATCTGGAGTTAATGATATTTCTCCCGGCAATCTTGATTCCAGCTTGTGCTTCATCCAGCCCAGCATTTTGCATGATGTACTCTGCATAGAAGTTAAATAAGCAGGGTGACAATATACAGCCTTGACGTACTCCTTTCCCAGTTTGGAACCAGTCCATTGTTCCATGTCCAGTTTTAACTGCTGCTTCTTGACCTGCACACAGATTTCTCAGGAGGCAGGTAAAGTGGTCTGGTATTCCCCTCTCTTTGAGAATTTTCCACAGTTCATTATGATTTACACAGTCAAAGGCTTTAACGTAGTCAATGAAGCAGAAGTAGATGTTTTTCTAGAATTCTCTTGCTTTTTCTATGATCAAATGGATGTTGGCAATTTGATCTCTAGTCCCTCTGCCTTTTCTAAATCCAGCTTCAACATCTGGAAGTTCACAGTTCATATACTGTTGAAGCATGGCTTGGAGAATTTTGAGCAATACTTTGCTAGTGTGTGCGATGAGTGCAATTATGTGGTAGTTTTAACATTCTTTGGTATTGCCTTCCTTTGAGATTGGAATAAACTGACTTTTTCCAGTCCTGTGGCCACTGCTGAGCTTTCCAAATTTGCTGGCATATTGAGTGCATCAGTTTCACAGCATCATCTTAGGATCTGAAATGGCTCAGCTGGAATTCCATCACTTCCACTAGCTTTGTTTGTAGTGATGCTTCCTAAGGCCCACTTGACTTCACACTCCAAGATGTCTGGCTCTAGGTGAGTGATCACACCATTGTGGTTAGTTGGGTCATTAAGATCTTTTTTGTATAGTTCTTCCATTTATGCTTGGCACCTCTTCTTAATATCTTCTGCTTCTGTTAGGTCCATACTCTTTCTGTCCTTAATTGTACCCATCTAGGCATGAAATGTTCCCTTGGTGTCTCTAATGTTCCTGAAGAGATCTCTAGTCTTTCCCATTCTATTGTTTTCCTCTATTTCTTTGCATTGATCACTTAGAATGCCTTTCTTATCTTTCCTTGCTATTCTTTGGAACTCTGCATTCAGATGGATGTATCTTTCCTTTTCTCTTTTGCTTTTCACTTTAGTTTCTTGGGCTCCAAAATCACTACAGATGGTGACTGCAAACATGAAATTAAAAGACATTTGCTCCTTGAAAGAAAAGCTATGACCAACCTAGACAGCATATTAAAAAGCAGAGACATTACTTTGCCAACAAAGGTCTGTCTAGTCAAAGCTATGGTTTTTCCAGTATGGGTGTGAGAGTAGGACCATAAATAAGGCTGAACACCAAATATTTAGTGCTTTCCAACTGTGGTATTGGAGAAGACTGTTGAGAGTCCCTTGGACAGCAAGGAGATCAAACCAGTCAATCCTAAAGGAAATAAGTCCTGAATATTCATTTGAAGGACTGATGCTGAAGCTGAAGCTCCAATACTTTGGCCACCTGATGGGAAGAGCTGACTCATTAGAAAAGACCCTAATGCTGGGAAAGATTGAAGGCAGGAGAAGGGGACGACAGAAAATGAGATGGTGGATGGCATCACCAACTTGATGAACATGAGTTTTTACAAACTCCAGGAGATGGTGAAGGCCAGGGAATCCTGGTATGCTGCAGTCCATGGGGTCGCAAAGAGTTGGACATGACTGGGCAATGGAACTGAACTGATACTCCTAGTCATGCAGTTATGTAGGTGAAGATATGCTGGAAAGAATAGACAAGATGTGATTAAACTGAGATAGTCTGGAGTGAAACTCCTTCATTCAATCATTCAATAAATATTTCTTAACCATTTACCCTGGGTAGGCTCCAGGCACCCCAAGATGAATGGAACACACTCCCTAATCTCAAGGTGTTCACTGTCTGACAAGAGTCTGTCTCATTTATAGCTGTTTACACTTCAGAGAGTCATGCAGCATCAACAATGGCAGGAACAGGATCGTTGGGGAGAACTGTGTGGTGGGGAGATGGGGCACCTGTCCAGGAGATTCCATGAAGGAGTAACATTTGAAGGGAACTGTTAACTGACAATCAATACATGCAACTTTTTCAGTGGGAACTTTTAGGACTTAAGCCCAGGAGGCAGCATCTCAAGTAACCTTGAGAAAACTACTCTGAGGAAGTGAGGGGAGGAACCAGGATATATAGAAGCTTTGTTAACAAAGGACAGGTAATCTGAACATCAAGAGATTTTTCTTAATTAAAACCAGACATGTCAAATTAAGGAATTTAATGCTTGCCTACCTATGGGAAGATGCAAGGGTCTGGGCTCACTGAAATCATTCCTTGGATATGCACCTCAGTTATTTGTGGCCATTATCCTGTTTTCACATCCTGAGCTTCCCCCATGGGGAATGGCTGCAGTCTGATGGTTGCTAGATGGCAGGGTTCTTCTCCTTCCTGAGTTCCCACAGGGCTCACCGGCTTACTTTGGAGGGCTGCATTTGCCGATGGCTGTGACATCCTTGTTTACTGACATGGCAGGAAGTGTTCCATTTCTCAGAACCTGGAAGAGAGTTTCTAGCAGAAAGCAAAGAACGGACAAAGAAAGACATTTCATGCCCTGTTTGTAAAGAGCTGAAATGGAAAGTGGAGAAGGCAGTGGCACCCCACTCCGGTACCCTTGCCTGGAAAATCCCATGGACAGAGGATCCTGGTGGGCTGCAGTCCATATGGTCACTAAGAGTTGGACACGACTTAGCAACTTCACTTTCAGTTTTCACTTTCATGCATTGGAGAAGGAAATGGCAACCCACTCCAGTGTTCTTGCCTGGAGAATCCCAGGGATGGTGGGAGCCTGGTGGGCTGCCGTCTATGGGGTCGCACAGAGTCGGACACAACTGAAGTGACTTAGCAGCAGCAGCAGCAGCAGCAGCAGAAATGGAAAGCAGGAAGGGAAGAAAGTTAGTGGATGAATCGTGAGGTTGGGGCTGAACTAGCTAGAGCCTTGGGTGTGTTCCTAAGGAATCTGGACTCTATTCTGTTGGCGAACAGAGGCTCCAGGGACACATTTAGATATTAATACATATTTTCAAACAGGTATCTTTCAGTAGTGGGAAATATTGAATCGCAGTCTGAAAATAGTGGAGAAGGAAGTTGCCTGCACCCTTCAGAGGCAGGGAGAAGAAAATGTGAGCAAGGGGTGGACTTGAAAAATATCCAGAACTTTAAGATGCAATGGAATGAGTGAGTGAAATGAATGCACAGAAGGGCCTGACGAGTCTCACTAAAGATTCCGATAGTACTTAATGAGCTATCGGAAAAGGCATAAACATAAACAGAGTTAAATAAAGATGCTCTGTAATGTATGCTAGGCAATTAAAAAAGATTTACCAGAGTAAAGCTAAATACAGTATCCTGGATAATTAATGGGCCAGTGACAACTCAGTAATAACTACCCTGAACTTCTACAACAGTGCATTAACATATGTGCATGTCAGGAGGAGGGTTTGCTTTTACAATCAACACCCCATCCCTTAGCTGGGCGATTTCCCCACAGAAGTTAATTAGGGATTCCTGGTAATGGAGCCAGCTTGTAACCAGGAAGAGTTAATTTTAAATTTACACTGGATCTACTTATGTGAATTTAACCCTTTTTTGTTATTATAAACATACATAATGGCCTGCTGCAGGGAGATAACTTAAGCCACTCACCTGTGAAGGACTGTAAGGAAGTGAAACTTACACATTCCCCAGCCTGAGGCTTGCCATTCCAGGGGACATTTCCAAGGACTGAATTGTCTTTTTACTTTGTTTCCTCACCCCTCGATCTCTGATCCATAAAAGAACCTGGCATTCTGATCCTGATAAGATGGTTATTTTGAGGCACTAGGCTGCCATCTTCTCAGTCAGCTAGTTCCCTGATTAAGGTCTCTTCCTTGCCTCAAAACCTCATCTCTGATATTCATTGGCCTGTGGTGCAGCAATCATAGTAAGCTTGAACACAATAACATGCTGACTAACCTCCAACTAAGATTAGCCATGATCAAAAAACTAAGATCATGGCATCCAGTCCCATCAATTCATGGCAAAGAGATGCAGAAACAATCACTGCGGACTGTGACTGCAGCCATGAAATTAAAAGACACTTGCTCCTTGGAAGAAAAGCTATGACAAATCTAGACAGCACATTAAGAAGCAGAGACATTACTTTGCCAACAAAGGCCTATCTAGTCAAAGCTATGGTTTTTCCAGTATGGATATGAGAGTAGGACCATAAAGAAGGCTGAGCACCAAATATTTGGTGCTTTCCAACTGTGGTGTTGGAGAAGACTGTTGAGAGTCCCTTGGACAGCAAGGATATCAAACCAGTTAATCCTAAAGGAAATCAGTCCTAAATATTCAATCGAAGGACTAATGCTGAAGCTCTAATACTTTGGGCACCTGATGAAGCGCCAACTCATTGGAAAAGGCTCTGATGTCGGGAAAGACTGAAGGCAGGAGGAGAAGGATGAGGATGAGATGGTTGGATGGCATCACTGATTCCATGGTCATGAATCTGAGCAAACTCCAGGAGATGGTGAAGGACAGGGAAGACTGGCATGCGACAGTCCATGGGGTCCCAAAGAGTGAGACACCACTGAGCGACTGAAGAACAACAGCCTCCAAGTAGCGGTGAGTGGCTGCTCATCATTCTTGGGCTTCTTGTTAAGCCTAAAAGAAGTTTAATTGTAAATGTAAATTAATTTCTTCCTCTCCTTGACTCTCTCGGCTCTGGGTGCTATATTAGCTTTCAGTGGGATTTCCCTTTCTTACTCTAGGAAATGAACTTCTATTCTATTTGTGCGTAGGTGTGCCATACCTGAGACAGCCTGCCATAGGTGATGGAGTCTTCCCTGAATGGGCCAGGCCATTCAAGCCATTCAGATATGGTGGATATTCCACCTGGATACTTAGCTCAGTAAAGATTCCTCAGAGGATGGTTCTTTTGAGACCCAGTTGACCTCTTTTATTTCAATAAATCCTCATTTATCACCCTTTAAAATTTTCTTAATTTTTAGTTTTTAATTCATAGTCTTTTTTTCCAAGCAGTTTTAGGTTTACAGAAAAAACTGGAATTGACATATACTCTCCCTTCACCTCCAGGTTCCTCTAAGACCAACATCTTCTGTTAGTGTGGTACATTGATACAATTGATGGACCAACATTGATAGATTAGCCGACTGAAAAAAGAAAAGCACCATATGAAAGTTCTGTTTTACTTTGCAGGAGATTTTAGGACTTCAAGCCCGGGAGGCAGCATCTTGAGTAACTCAGAGGAAACTTCTCCGATCATGCAAAGGGAGAATTAAGATATACAGGAGTTTTGCAACAGAGGGCATGTAGAAGGAACAAAAGATTACTGTTAATAAAAGAAAGCTAGATATCTGAATTAAAGAATGTAGCACTTAACTTGGAGAAGGCAATGGCACCCCACTCCAGTTCTCCTGCCTGAAAATCCCATGGACGGAGGAGCCTGGTGGGCTACAGTCCATGCGGTCAGGGAGGGTTGGACACGACTGAGCGACTTCACTTTCACTTTTCACTTTCATGCATTGGAGAAGGAAATGGCAACCCACTCCAGTGTTCTTGCCTGGAGAATCCCAGGGATGGGGGAGCCTGGTGGGCTGCCATCTAAGGAGTCGCAGAGTCGGACACGACTGAAGTGAGTTAGCAGCACTTTACTTGGTATGGGAGGATGCAAGAATTTGGGCTCACTGAAATCATTCCTTTGATATGCACCTTAGCTATCTGAGGCCAGTATTCTGTGTTTTCACATACTGAGTTCCTTCAGGGCTCACCAGCTCACCATCGTCGCTCATGACTGTGACATCCTTTGCTTACTGATACAGCAGGAAATACTCCATTTCTCTTTATTATTAACTAAAATCCATAGTTCAGAATTTACTCTTTGTGTTGTAAATTTCATCAATTCTGACAACTGTATAATGACTTGTATGCATTACTGCAATATGATACAGAATAGTTTTGTTAGGTAGTTAGAATAGGAAAAAGGAGTCCAGAATGGCAGTGGCTAAAAGACAAGGAAGGGAAAAACCCGCGAAAACAGAACAAAGGAAGGTCGGAGGACTGGAGTGAGGACCTCAGGTAGAACAAACAGCACTCCTGGCTGACCTAATTTACATACGGCAGGCCCGGGGGAGGAGAAAGACAGAAAAAGAGGAGCCAAAGGGCCGGGTCTCTCCCTCTCTCTCTCCTCTTCGAGTCTTTTGGGTCTTCATGCGCTCATGCCCTCAAGTCTCAAGGATGTATTTTCCTTTATTGTCTAAATAAAACTGAGCTGTAACACAGAGCTGTGACACTGGTCTGTCAAAGAGCTGTAACACTGGTCCGTCGCTTCAAATTTTTGTTGTGACGAGACAGAACCAAGGAAATTGCACATTCCCCCTACAATTTACTGCCCTAAAATCCCATGTTCCACCTATTTCTCCTTGGCTCCCCCCCACCCCCGGCAACTACTGATCTTTTTACCATCTCCATAGTTTTGCCTTTCCCAGAATGTCACGTTGTTGGAAGCATAGGATACGCTGCCTCTCCAGACTGGCTTCTTACACTTAGTGATGTGCATGTAGGGTTTCTCTGTATGTATTTGTGGCTTGATAATTCATTTCTTCTTAGTGCTGAGTAGTATTCCAGTGTATGTGTGCACCACTCTTTATTCATCCATTCACCTACTGAAGGACATCTTGGTAGCTTCCAAGTTGTGATAATTATGAATGAAGCTGCCATAAACATTTGTGTTCAGGTTTTGTGTAGATACAATAGTTTTCAACTCATTTGGGTAAATACCAAGGGGCATGATTGCTTTGTCTTATAGGAAGAATAGGCTTCTTTGGTGGCTCAGGCGGTAAAGAATCTGCCTTCAGTGTGGAAGACCTGGGTTTGATCCCTGGATTGGGAAGATCCCCTGGAGGAGGGCATGACAACCCACTCCAGTATTCTTGCCTAAAGAATACCATGGACAGAGAAGCCTGGCGGGTTACAGCCCATGGGGTCACAAAGAATCGGACATGACTGAGTGACTAAGCACACAGAAAGAATATGTTTAGTTTTATAAGAAACTAGCAAACTGCCTTCTAAAGTGTCTGTACCATTTTACATTCCCATACTTGATAACTTTTGAACGTGCCAAATGACCCTTGTTTGTTGTTGTTCGGTTGCTAAGTCATGTCTGGCTCTTTGCGACGGCATGGACTGTAGCATGCCAGGCTTCCCTGTTCTTCACTATCGCCCAGAGTTTGGTCAAACTCATCTCCATTGAGTCAGTGATGCCACTCAACCATCTTGTCCTCTGTCACTCCCTTCTCCTCCTGCCTTCAATCTTCCCAGCTTCAGGGTCTTTTCCAGTAAGTCAGCTCTTTGCATCAGGTGGCCAAAGTATTGGAGCTTCAGCATCAGTCCTTCCAGTGAATATTCAGGGTTGATTTCCTTTAGCCTTGTTTGAGAGTACAGAATTAGTGAACCAGGGCACAAGATGCTTTTCTCAAAAGAGTTAAAATACTATGAACTTATTCAAGTTACAAGTTCTAAATTTAAAATTTTGGAGTGATTTTGCTGGTTGAGATCTAGGCTTTATAAAGTATAAATCATATAATTATTCTTAAATCAGAAATGGGTAAAATAATAAAAATGTAAATTACTATAAAATATTAGTTGTTCCAGTGATGTATTTGAGTAGTTTTATGAAATTATTATGCTGGTTACCTAGACATTGAGTTCTGGTACTAACTCTGGTTTCACATGGGTGTAAAAAAAACTATTGGAACAAAATCAGTCTTTTTATAATGTAAGTTTGAGTTTAGTGATCTTCATGGATTTATAAAGTTGCTCGGTAATTTTTCCTTTAAAAATGTAATCATGGGATAAATAATGTCTATTCTTCAGAAAAAATGCACAGCACACAAGCACAGCCTCACACACACATGCACACACACGGCACCCCCCCGCCCACACACACACACAGCCCCTGTCCGCCCCACACACCTCTGAAATACTTTGGAGTTTTGCCAGAGACTTGAATCATTGCCCTGGGTAGTGGCGCCTGATTGACTCATGCCAGCTCAGCTTGGGCTTTGCTTCCAATGGACTTGAATGGAAATCATACACAGGTGAATAGCGATAAAGGCCTTGTCCAAATCTTTGTTTGGATTGTGATAGTATTAGCGAAAATTGAATTATGTTTGTAATTCTTGAAAACAGATAATGAATTAAAAATTTTGTTCTCATCTGTTGGACTAAAGGAACAAAAAAAGAAAAGTGTGTTAACCCTTTTTAGCCTAAATTATATAATCAGGTAATTTTGTTTCATTTGTTCTATATAGAAATGATTTGAGTATCCATGTCAAATATCTTTACTTTCTGCATACGTATTCATTTCAATCCAAGCCCCCACATGTATCTCCATATTTCCAACTTTTTTGGTTTTAAAGTGTAAGCAAATATTTGTGAAGCTGAAATTTTTACATGGTGTGAGACAACCCTTCTAGTAAGGCTATCTGGCTGAGAAGGCCAGTAAAACTTTACTAATTTCATAAAATAGAATCCTTCATTCTCTCTGACTAAGACCCCAGCTTTGAAAGGAATCGAGATGTTTGCTTCTCTGTCATGAAGATAAATGTATGTCTGTTGATTGCAATGGGAGGATTTGTGAATGGGCAGTTTGTGGGCACTTCATTGCAGGATGGGGAAGATTAGCAAAGAAATGCTGAAGAATCACTTTTTCATGTGCTTGAAAGGAAGCACAAAGTTTTATCTGGTGAAGACACAAAAGCTCTAAAATTTACCAAATTATGATCAAGAAGGAGATACATTAACAATAGGAAAAAAACACAGTTGACACGAACTCTGGTCTACATGCTATGACTGGCAGCAAAGTGCCCTTTCTTCCCTATGGTATGTGTGTGTGAGAGAGAGAGAGTGTGTGTGTTTGTGTGTGGCTTAGTTGCTCAGTGGTGTCCAACTCTTTGCAACTCCATGGACCGTAGCCCACCAAGCTCCTCTGTTTATGGGATTTCCCAGGCAAGAATACTGGAGTGGGTGGTCATTTCCTTCTCCAAGGGATCTTCCTGACTCAGGGATTGAACCTGGGTCTCCTGAGTGTCTCCTGCATTGCAGGCAGATTTTTTTTTTACCACTGAGCCACTGGAAATGAGTGAAATGCAAATTAACAAGTTATCATTCCAATAAAATACTTGGATACATTGCTAATTTCTATATGGTCTGTTGTTTTACTTGTGAATTTACCCATGGATTGAAAAAGCCTATGATTCTAGGACATCCCCTTGTTGTGTGCCTGGTGAACTCCCCATTGAATTTTACAGTTGGCATCAGCCCAGTGGATGGAAGGGCTGGATTTCTGCTGGGTCAGGACTGAGTCAGACCCCAGAGCATCTGCACCAGGTCTTCAGAACCCCAGCCTGAAAAGACATGGCATTATGTAAACATGCTCCCTTTGAGAATTTCCTGGGAGCAGTTACCCTCAGAGATAACCTGTGCCTTCTCTCCTGGACCCAGGATGGGCCTGGCCCTTCACAAGGACATACTCTGGTCCTGCTGGCTATGCTGCCAGTTCCCAGAAGCAGCCTCAGACCTGTCTTTGCATAACGGTCTCCTGCAGTGTGAGTCCCACCAGGAAGGCCCCCTGGGGCTCCCTAGTGACAGCCAAGATTTATTACTCCAGGTGGTCCTATTCTTGTTTTGGCTTGTGGAGTAGGGCATGAGCACAGGAGACACAATTTGCACCATTTTCTTAGATGCTAAGCCTATATCTTATACCTAACAGTTCTGACTGGACAAAAACACATGACAATAGTAATCATAGCGTCTCATCATTTTTACCTGCTTGCACATCACCATAAAGGCTTCCCAGGTGGCTCAGTGGATAAAGAATCTGCGTACAATACAGGAGACAGAGTTTCAACCCCTGGGTCGGGAAGATCCCCTGGAGGAGGGCATGGCAACCCATTCCAGTATTCTTGCCTGGAAAATCCCATGGACAGAGGAGCCTGGCGGCCACAGTCCACAGGAGTAGAAAAGAGTCAGACACGACTGAAGCGACTGAGTGTGCATACGAGTCACCACAAAGCCCATTCATTGAGAGCGATCCCTCCAAGCCTGCTTTCTTGCCTTTGCTGCCATTTGTGAAACCAGCCATCTCATGTTTCAATTGTGCCCCACCTTCCTCCCCTCTCCCTCTCCCCAGTGCTATAATCTTAACTTCAGCCGGTCCCTCTGACTGAGCCCTGCCTGTCTTGAAAGGCAGGGCCCACCCCTCCCTTCCTGGTCACTGTCTTCTCTCTGGATGTCCCTTCCGCTATGCTCCTCAGTTATTCATCTGCTGTTATCACTGCCTGTCCCATCTCCCCCACTCTTTCTGGGAAGGGAGCAGAGTCTACATCTCAGTTCCTTCTCCCCAGACGCTGGGTTCCCCAGAGCTGACTGTATCCCTCCCAAAGGTAGGTCACCAGGGGTTTTGATTGGTCCAATTGCCCAAGTTCCTTTCAGTTTTTTTGTGAACACCAGGACTGCTGTAAGATATGAAGCCCATGACTGTTAACAACAGTAGTAGTAATAGTGATAGAGATATTGTATGAGTACGGTTTAACTTTCATCTTCATAGCATTTTTACAGCTAGTTGTATTTGTATTACAATTTTTCCACAGCATCAGAGTAACCTCTGAGATCCAGGAGAGTTTTCAGCATCTGTGTAACTTGGAAATTTGACTGCCATTTTACTGTTTTTCTCCTCTGATTCATAGACACCATCTGAACCATTTTAAATATCCTTATTTTTAACTGGAAAGCCAGATTGAGGTTTCCGCATGTCATACAAGATCCCTGTCATTTTCTTCGATAATAATTCATCTATCCATGTTTGAAATATTGTGCTCAATAATTCATTAGACAAGGGATCTTTCTCCTAACATAAAAATTCTCATCAATCATTACCAAAAAGTGGCCAATAACTTCTCTAAAAATGGGCAAAGAACATGTGTAGACAGTATATAGGGGGAAAAAATGTTTTTAGCATAGAAAAGTTGAACAATTTTACTTCCGGTAGAGGAAATTCACTTTTGTTTTCAAGCTCTGTTTGCATCTGCTTGATATCAAGGATCTGCCTTTGGTCTCTTGAACGCAAATGTGGGGCCTTGAAAATGGCCCAGGTTGTACATGTGTGAAGCAGACCCTTCTGTAGTCCTCATGTAGAAAAGTGAGATGCTTTTTCATTCCTTTGTGTATGTAGCTGATATTTTAATTTGGCTCATCAAATACCCAGGGCCTTCCCTGGTGGCTCGTGGTAAAGAATTTGCTTGCAGTGCAGGAGACATAGGTTCTATCCCTGGGTCAGGAAGATCCCCTGGAGGAGGGCATGGCAACCCACTCCAGTATTCTTGCCTGGAAAAATCCCATGGACAAGAGGAGCCTGGAAGTCCATAAGGTCACAAACAGTCAGACACAACTTAGGGACTAAACAACAATATAAAGTTCAATATAAAGTTCATGTTCTAGCTCCCTTCTCGTGAGTCCTATGTGAAAGAAACTAGAAAGCTTAAAAGAAAGTGAGGAGATGGGCAGGAACCAAGGAAGGGAAGATTTTCAATCCTTTCACGCAGCTAGAGAACCCGATTCTGCCAAAAAGTTGCACCTGTGATAATTTGGAATGATGATGTGAGCAAGGGAAGGCAATGGCTGTGTGCCAGGAAGTGCTTTGTTTTTCTGGGAAACTATCGAGATTGTGGTGCCCGGTCTTGTGGTCCTAACTACTGAGCAGTGGGCGGTGGCGAGGCAGAGATGCTGGAAGTGATGTCTCAGATGTGGACAGTTGTCTTCCAGCTGATTCTCCTGACCATAGGGCATCTTGACCCTTCGTTGATGACTGCAGACATTCTTCACGTTGTCTAACACCTTGTAATAAATCTTTCTCGTCTTAAACTGGCTGGAGTACAGTCAACAGATACATTTCAAAAGTAAAATTGTGTTTTGGGAACTAGATGGTAGAGGTGGAGGATGGAGCAGAGAACACAGGCATATATTAATAAATAAATAAACCAATCAATCAAAATCAAGAGGAGTTCTGTAGAAAGATTCCATTAGATTTTCAGTTCAAGCTATTTCACTGCTGAAACATACTGTAAATTAAAGCTAAATTTGCTTTTGGGTCTCCTCATTGGAATCTCATAAAATGTTATTTTCTAGACATTTATTTAGTGAAATAATGTATATCAATTAAGTGCTTCATCAAATTAACCTGCAATTACAGAATTCAGGTATACTTTGATGTTGATGATATATCTTTTCCTTGAAATGTATATACCCAAGTAACAGCTTCTTATTTTCAAAAAACCTTAATGGGAATCCTTTAAGAAATATAAAAGAAGATTCAGAGATGCAGTTTCTCAGGCTCAAGGAAATTTGATCCAGTTGGATAAACAGGTTAGAAACCCAGTCATAACAATGCAGCATGAATTCCCCAGTGGCAGGTTGCATGGAGTGTGATGGGAATGCAGAAGAATGCAAGAAACTGGTTGGCAGACTCAGGATTTCTTTCAACCATTCTGTAATGAGGCAAGAAGCATACCCTGAAAAGAAGTGCTAAAACCTATGGATGCCCATCACTTCAGCTTAGGTGTCTGAGCCTTAAATCAGAGTTAGTGTTCCTCTGATGTGTCCCTCCTTACAGTTTTGCACATGGAAGCCTAAGCATTCTCTGTAAGTAGAACCCGGAGACAGAGAGGCTATGAACCCAGCCTTGACTTTGCTTCAGCCAAGAATATTCATTCCCACTTCTTTGGAAAAAGATTTGGTCAAGTATCTCTTTGAGGCAAGCTTTAGCAGAATTAACTAGCTTCATTTTAAGAAGGAACTTGCTCACTGTAAGCAAATCAGAGCAACTGACTTTTGAGTCTAATCTCAATGACTGTATATACTTTCAGCTCACTGAAATCTTATCAAATTGGAAAGAAAAGAAAAAAGCTAGTAATATGGTCCGGGAGGTTTTCTCTACTGACAAACCAAACATACAGCAATCCCTGATATTTTTGTTCTTTATGTTTGAACTGTGCAAAAAAGAGATTACTGATTTCTCTTTGGGGAGAAGTTTTATGGTTAAAAAAAAAATCTCTCCATAAAAGGAATAGCACCATGGATCAAAATGGCCCCACATAGGACTCACACAGTGACATGATTGTTCAGGATGTTGAAACACGGGTGCTTGGCCATGAGGGTGGTTTAAGAACTGGGATTTGAGGGTAATGTACTCCAAACTTTCGTTTATAGGATCATTTCACATGTCGTGATGGACAAGGAACCCCTCATGAACCAACCCCAGGCATACTGGAAGCTTCTACAATCATCCTATATTCCAGTCACCTCACGAGATTATTGAATCAAAATAGGGAAATAATGACCCTGCAGCGATAAAAAATATTTCTCAGCAAAATCTTAAGAAAATATGAATATCTGTTTTGAAAATGGAAATGTAACTCAAAGATCTCTTTTAAAGGAAAAAAAAATATTTTTTTCTTCCTAGTTACAAGGCTGGTTACTCATATTATATTCTGAGAGCCCATATTGTGAGTCAAGAAAAGAATTTTCCAGGATAAAGAAGTGATGGCCTCAAGGGACTTCTCGCCTCTGGGTAAATTTCTATAAAATAATTCTCTCAAACCCTCTGGCAAGTCTGGTGCCAGAAGGCATAATGGCTGCTCCCTAGGGCTGCATGTCCACTTGATGTGAGATGGTGTTAAAGGACGGTGTCACTTTATGAACACTTCTCTTCACTGACTACAATGATGTGGCCTTGACTATGTGGAACCTGGAGCTGCCCTGGTGGCTCAGATGGTAAAGAATCTGCCTGTAATGCAGAAGATCCAGGTTAGATCCCTGGGTTGGGAAGGTCCCCTGAAGAAGGGAATGCACTACGGTATTCTTACCTGGAGAATTCCATGGACTGAGGAGCCTGGCAGGCTATACACTCCGTGGGGTCACAAAAATTCAGATACGACTGAGAGACTAACACTTTGACTTTCACTTTCATGTGGAGCTTAACCTGCTGCTGCTACTGCTGCTAAGTCGCTTCAGTCGTGTCCGACTCTGTGTGACCCCATAAAGGGCAGCCCACCAGGCTCCTCCGTCCCTGGGATTCTCCAGGTAAGCTTAATCTGCTGCTTGACTGCAAAATGTTCCTTAGATTGAGGACAAGGTGCTTGATCACTGGTCATCTGAGTAAGACTGGCTTTACAGGACCTCCCTGACGATCTGGTGGTTGGGAGTCCACATGCCTGTGCAGGGAACGTGGGTTCCGTTCCTACTCTGGGAAGACCCCACGTGTCACGGGGCACCTGAGCCCAGGAGCCACAGCTATGAGCCCTAGCACTGCAACTACAGGGAACTGAAGCAGCCCGGGGTTCCCCCATCTCATGAACCTGGGGGACAACTGCACTGTGGGTGTTTGAGGAAGCCCCCTGGAAGTAGGGAAGGCTGGGGTTAGTGACGTGAAGACGATGTGAAGGGGGTCCCTCCGGTCCTGCACACACTGTGCGTGCACGCTGGTGTCAGTGCCCTGCTGGATGGGCGTCAGTGGTGCAGGTGACCAACCGGCACACTGCCACGGGGGCGCTGTGCCAGGAGGGACACGGCCCCACACAGAGGCCGAGTTACCTGGAGTGGCATGAGTGGGAGTGACACCTAGCCTGGGGGCCCCCAGTTTCTCTCCAGTTGCCTCACATGAGCCCGTTGTATGGAGCCGCCGTTGGCTATGTCTTGCCCTGGGTGGTGTTTCTAGACTTTAGTCCCCTGAGGCATGAATGCCCAGATGACCAGACTCCCATCATCTGTGAGAATTCATGTAACTTGTGCTGTGTGTGTGTGTGCGAGCGAGCGTGTGCAGAACACACAGGCTGTTTGGCAGGGGCAGGTGAGGTTGTTTAGTTGCTAAGTCGTGTCTGACTATGCCACCCTATGGATTGCAGCATGCCAGGCCTCCCTGTCCCTCACCATGTCTCGGAGTTTGCCCAAGTTAAAGTTAAACGCTTGACAACCTGGATGCAGTGGGCTAATGTGTAGTTTCCTTTTGTTGCCCCTGTCAGTACCCTGGACCCTGATCCTCAAAGTTCAGTCCTTACCTGCTTGTTAGAGAAAGGTAGACTCTCAGGCCGTAAACCAAAAGGATTAGATTCAGAATTCACAGTTTAACAAGATCCCCAGGTGATGTGTATACATATTAAACTCCAGAAGCACTGCTTTTGAGATCCTCAAAAATGAAATAAAAGAAAACAAACAAAAACTGAAGGGCATTTATTTTTCCTGTTTAAAATCGTTTCCCCAACATCCTTCTTCTTCTGAGCACATTCTAACAGGCCTTCTCTAAGTTCTTTGAACATAGTAGTAACATTTGTATAATCACCTTGCTACGGAGTGGAACACACATCTTCTAATTACTTGTGTAACGGGAAATCCTTCCTTTTTTATCTTATCTTTTCTTTCAAGATTCAGCTCCTTTTGTCTTTCAAGATGAGAGTCTTCTTGCCTTGAAGCCTGGACCACTTCAGCTGCATCAGATGTCTCATTTCTGCTTCCCGTGAATGTGGAGGAGTTAAATAACTCATATGCTTGATTAGTATGCTTTTCAAAAGGATGTTTGTAAAAATTTCTCAGCGTCTTCCTAATATTAGTTGCAGGCTGAGTGCTGTTAATGCTTGGCTTCTGTGTGGCTTCAGGAAAGTCATTCTAGAGAGAAAGTGATCCCATTTCTGCCTTGGCAGAACACAGCAGAGTGGGTTCATCCAGGAGCTAAAGCATGGGAACTAAGTGTATGACTGCCATGTCATGAGTCGGCAGTGTGACTTTCCAAGCAGCTGGGCATCCTCACGGACGGGCAGAGCACGGTGGCAGGGACTGAGAACACGACTTTAACAAGTGCTGGTAACTGTGCTTTGCATAAATGATCTTTCATTCTCAACACCCCTATCATATAAGCTGTCACTTGCTCATTTTATAAAGAGATAAGTTGAAGGCTTGTCCAAGGTCATTTCATCAATAAGCAAAGTGAAACTTCTGATCCAGGAGTACCTGACTCTAGGGACATGTTATTAACCTCTGTGCTAGAACCAGCTGTCAGAAACTGGGGGTTCAGGCCATTCACTTCAAGGAGGTTAGTGGTAGTAGACAGCGCCTGCCATAAGAAGAGCCCTTGAGTGGGGAGATTCAAGGGTAAGATGGGAGGGCATATGCAGTATATTATCAGAACAGAAGTGTATAAGAGGAACAGGGAAGAGACGGAGGTCCAGGAAAAAGGCAGGTGTCCGATTCCCCAAACTGGGGGGCCCAGGTGTGCGACTTGAACTAGAGCCTTCGAAGATGGGTGAGGATGGCCAGAAATATCTGATCATCGGTCAGGCTTGGTCCTGCCTGGGTGAGGTTCAGCCTAAGGATGAGAAGTGACTCTGTGACCAGCCTGGTCCTTGGAAGGTACTCATGTTTGGACATGTTTGGGGGGTGGAGCACATTTGGGAGGGATGGAAGAGAGAAGTTCATGTTGCCTGAACAGAAAAGAGCCTGTCTGCCTTGTTCCTTCCATTTCTTCAAATACATAGTCATAATAACAAGAATGGTTATCAGAAAATGGCCACAGATTTACAGAGAAGGAGAGGATGGGGTAGGCAAGAGATCCTTTAAAAGAATTATTTTTCCTTATTTTTGGTTGTACTGGGTTTTCGTTGCTCTGCATGGGTTTTTCTCTAGTTGCAGTGAACTGGGGGTGCAGTGAACTCTCCTGGTGTGCGCGTTTCTCATTGCAGTGGCTTCTCTTGTTGAGGAGCACAGGCTCTAGGCACTCAGGCTTCAGTCTTTGGGCTGCAGGAGCTTAGCTGCTCCTTGGCATGTGGAATCTTCCCAGACCAGGGATCGAACTGCTGTCCCCTGCATTGGGAGACAGATTCTTGCCCACTGTGCCACCAGCGATGTCCAAGTTTTTTTTAAAGGGTGAAGGGTAAGTGCTAGGGTGAAGGTACAACTTACTAAACTCTCACGTGGAGACCTGGGGGCATGCGTTTCACCTGCACAGAAGCAAGTGGATAAACAGGTTTCCCGGCACAAGGCAGGAACCTTGCTCACGGACCCATACACACAGCTCCCATTCAATTCACCAAATTCCCTTCTATAGGACTAAATGTGTTATCCATGGTGATATAGTTCAGTGGCTAGTGTAACGGATGAGGGTAAAAGAACAGTTCATGAATAGAGATCATGTGCTGAGGTACCTGAGTCTGTGACTAAGCAGAGTGACTGATTCTTGTAGCAGCTGATGCTGAAGACGACTGTATAATAAGTGAACACCCCAGGGCATAGGGTAACTGAGAATGTACTTAACTCGCCCAAGTTGTCAAAGTCTTGAATGAGATATTTTGATACATAATGGATGGTGTTTGCTCACCCAGCAACTGTCATCAATTAACAAGGAGAGATGGATAGAGGGAATTATGTTGCTCTTAATTTTGTCTGAATATTTAAGCACAAATAATGGAGATGAAGATTTATAAGAGATATTTTGACATTCTGGGAGAGGCAGCCACATTAAAATTATTGGAGCCTGTTCAGTTATGGATTGCTTGGAAAGTGAGAAAGTCCACAATAGCTGTAGAGACCTAAGACTCACAAATTCAACTTTTTAGATGTTTTAGAAAATTTTTCCTCCCAGATAAATTTTTTTTCTCTTAAAATCAATTTAGAAAATAAGTTTATTCAATTACTAAATTTGAAAAGTGAAAGACTGTTGAAAACAATTGATTAGGGAAAAAATACTTTCCCCACACTGTTAAAATATATCAGTATCTATTATACAATAAAAATTTTGCCCAAATAAGAGCTGCCCAGATGAGCTGAACTGCCCAGATCAGTTTACCCAAATTCTACCAGAGAAAGTCAGTGAACACTAGCTTGCTGCTAAGTCACTTCAGTCGTGTCCGACTCTGTGCAACCCCATAGACGGCAGCCCACTAGGCTCCCCTGTCCCTGGGATTCTTCGGGCAAGAACACTGGAATGGGTTGCCATTTCCTTCTCCAATGCATGAAAGTGAAAATGAAGTCACTCAGTCGTGTCCGACCCTCAGCGACCCCATGGACTGCAGCCTTCCAGGCTCCTGCGTCCATGGATTTTCCAGGCAAGAGTACTGGAGTGGGGTGCCATTGCCTTCTCCTAGCTTGGTGGGATGGCTATTTGGGATGGGACATTTCTTTGCCTTCTTTTAAAATTAGTTATCTTTATTCAAAGATATTTCTGGAATTATGTGAAGCTATTTGTGTACATTTAGATAGATGACAATAGCAAGTTTGCACTCTGTGAAAGTAAAGTAACATTTTAAAAGGTCAATATATTCACATGCAAAAAACTTCTTTCAGGTAAAGCCTATGAAAGGACAGACTAAAAGGAAGACAAAGACAGTTGAATTAATGTTATCTACACTTGTTCGTTCATTCATTCAGCTTTCATACCTCCAGCAGAGTAGTCTTCTTGGTGGCAAAGAGGGAGTGGGGTGTAATGGAACATCACAGACCTACATTCTGCTTTCGCACTGTTCTTCATCGGCCAGGGCCTGACTTGAAGGGAATTATAGTCTCTGAGCCTTACTTTCTTCATTTGTAAGTTGGGTAATTACATCTGTAACCCTGTCTCAGCAAGCTCTTGTACCAAATGAAGAAGCTTTGTGAAATCATCTCACTCCCTTTGTTAAAAGAGCATATATATATGTACCGCATTGAGCACTGCAGGTGGTTTATCAGAGTTCTCACAAGCCAAGCCTTAATTAGCAGATGGAGAATACCAGCTACACAGAACTCTGAAGGCACGGAGCTAGTAGGTGGAGAAACTGCTCTTTGGACCCTAGTGGCAGGGATCTTGAATGCTGTTTCTTTCTTTCAATTTTTACAATGTGCATAGTAAAAAAATATATTTTAGATTGTGACTCAGTACAAATAGCCATGATAAATGCAGATGTATATCTAATATCTCTCTCTATATATATGCATGTGTATCTGCATGTATCTATATATGTATTCATGTAAATTAGAAATGAAAATTTCATGAAATGATGGTCACATTTACTTTGTGTGATGCAAACTGTATACACACATATGTATGGACTAGGATATATTATGTGTGTGTGTGTGTTGTTAGTTGCTCAGTTGTGTCCAACTCTTTGCCACCCCATGGACTGTAGCCCCCCAGCCTCCTCTGTCCATAGGATTTCCCAGGCAAGAATACTGAAGTGGATTGCCATTCCCTTCTCCAGGGGATCTTCCCAACTCAGGTATCAAATCCTACATTGCAGGTGCGTTCTTTACTGTCTGAGCCACCAGGGAAGCCCCATTATAAATATATGTGGAATAGAATATATCCTTTTTTATGATGATAATGAAGTACTTAATTGATTATGCAAATCAATTGTGATACACAATTTCAAAAACACTAATCTAAATCTCATGCTCTCTCTTACATTATAATGCTTCTGTATTCAATAAAAGTTGTTACATAGTAGCTAGCAATAAATATTTGTTCAGTATTTTGTGAATAATGAGTAGGAATAATGAAATTTGCAAATCCTCCAAAAACCTCATCTGAACGAACAGCTTCGGTCTTTCTCTACCTGTAATGTTAACTGTTCTCCTTCTGTTGAGAACAAGCAGCACTATCTAATGACAGCATGACTTTCTGTGGCCACCATGTGTAAACGAATTGGTGAGGGGAAGCCAAGGGCAGTTGAGTTGTCAAAGAACGGAAATGAAGCCACAGCTGAGGTTTGCCATGGATCCCGTTATGCTCACAGCATCAGCTTTAGATTTTTGGGGGACTCTTTTGCAACCTTAGAGTCAAGGTGAAGGGAATGTGCTGGTTGAGTCAGACGAGGGATCTGGGTACACTCTCCCTGGGTACCTCTCTGATGCCAGGCCTGCTGGGCAGGGCTCCTCATGCACGTCCTGTCTGTTGTCTGCTCATTCCCACCTGTCTTAAGAGATGGGAACCCTCCTCAATGAAGAGATTGGATATAAATCATTTTTTTTTTTTTGGTCTAGATTTTTGTCTCAACATGCTCAAGAGTTTGCTTTTACTGCAAACAAGTCACAGTATGATTATGTATTTATTTTAGAGTTGGGGCATAATTATTAGATATGCCTGGAGTGGGTAGATAATTGGTTTGGGAGTGGAAGATGTTCCTTCCTTCCTTCAGACAGAACAGTCTAAAATTTCTAAATATTCATTGGCCCATCCCTTACAGATTGGAGATGAATGGTTTACCCATCAAGGATTTCCTCTGGTTAACTACTGGTCTAAGGCTTTCTGTAAACATGTGCCTTTAAAATAAAGACCATAAGTTTTCATTTTCTTTCTCACTGGAGCAAAGTGTTATGTGTTTAAGCATTTTGAGCAAGTGGGTAGTATTTGGATAGTATGTTTAATATAAAAGTCATGCTTCTAAGAATAGTCTAAAAGCCTGTGCTGGGCATGTTATCAGAAAGTTTGCTACTTAATAATAACTGGAATAATTCACATCCATAGGTCTTCATGACTTTTGTTCCCTGATATTAAATGGATTGCAGTTTTTCCTTTTAGTGGGTAAATCCAGTGTGTTTTAACAAATTAATTGTGTTTCTTTAATTAGAGATGAAGGCTTTACAATGGTAGTTATATGAAGAAATGAGAAAGCCTATTAAATCCTTTCAGCTAAAGTTTAAACAATTTGAGCTCCTAAAATAGTTTTAAACAATACTCTTGGGCTTCTCTTGTGTGTTACAGTTATAAGTGGCCTTAAACACAGAAGAAAAGATGAAGCTAGACATTTCTGAGAACTATGGTGTTTAAATCCTGGAGCTGAACTTACCATGAGAACATTTTATTTAGAGATCTTTAACACTAGATTCTCATGTCAATTCCTGGAAAGATATCCAGAGAATCTGCTAGAATATATCTAATGTCAAAAGAAATTTGGTGACATTGGATGGTGAATAGGTAGAGAGAGAAAGGAAAAGAAGAAGACAAACAAGAGAATTTCTGGAATTCCTTCCATGCTTCTTCACCTCTGTCAAGGCATCTTAAATTTTACCTTTAAGGTGATGATGTCAATCATCCATTGTTATCCAATCAAATTATATTTTGAGTACCTACTCCAATGAAGGTGTCAATTAAGTTAAAGAGGAATCAGAAAAATAACAGGTTTTCTCAAGTCCTTTAATGGATTACGATGTAATTAGAAGCAGAAAATATTAAAAAACACCCAAAAATCTGAGCAAATAATAATCCAAAATTACAAATGGTAACAGGCACAGACGATTCACAGAAAACTTTAGAAAAGGGAAGACTCAACCTTAGAATGAAAGAATAGTTTGGATACAGTGTTAATAATGTCTAGTGTGAGGGCGCACATAATGGTTTTATTTGTATTAAGAAGTAGTGGCTGATTTTGCATGTTTAATATATAATCGGATCTTCCCTAGTGGTTCAGATGGTAAAGAATCTGCCTGCAATGTGGGAGACCTGGGTTCCATCCCTGGGTCGAGAAGATCCCCTGCAGGAGGGAATGGCTACCCACTCTGTTCTCAGCCTCAGAGTTGGACACGACTGAGCAACTGAACATATGCTGCAGCCAAGAATTCATGTGCTGAAGATTAGACTGGTGTGACTAAGCAATAAATATTAACTAATAATAATATTTCACCCATTCCTGTGACTGCTTTTGAAATTGACCCCTCATGCTCTCTACCCCCAGCCCTCTCACTTCCTTCTTCCCTTTAAGGCTCAAAGACATCCCATTTTGTCCATGAAGTTGCTTTTCATACTGCAGGCGAAATATACTGATTCCTCATTTTTCTGAACAGATTATATTTAAAGTCGCTGGTACCAAAATTACCATAACATTTTAACAATGTAATTTCCCTATAAGGATTATTCGCTTTTGTGTTTGAGATCTATCTGAGAGCCGTGCCCCTTCACCCAGCATTATCTGGCATAATTTGGGGCTTGTATAGAGCATTCAGACTTCCCAGGTGGCTCAGTGGTAAAGAATCTGCCTGCAGTGCAGGAGACTCAGGTTCTATCCCTGGGTCAGGAAGATCCCCTGGAGTAGGAAGTGGCAACCCACTCCAGTATTCTTGCCTGAGAAATCCCATGGACAAAGGAGCCTGGAGGGGCTACAGTCGAGGGGATCACAAAGGATTTGGACACGACTTAGGGACTAAACCATAACAGCAGCAAGACAGTGTTCAGTAACTGTTCCGTTGGCGGATGGATTATATAAAATGTGAGGTGGCATCTGCAGCTCTTTAGAATGAGCATGATATGTTAGCAACTGTTCAGTTAGTTGTGATAGATAGGCACTTTGACTTAAGATGCTGTGTTTGCTGTTTAAGAACCTGGAACACATTTAGTCTGGATTTTAAAAACAAACACTGTTAATTACATGTATGCCTGTGAAGGTGCATTTGCCTTGTGAAGTTCTTAAGAACAGAGCCATCCATTTATATATTTTCATCCCACAAACCTTGTCAGCTGTAGATCAGGATGCCTTCAGTTTGGCTGATGGGTCCACTCCAGTGGTCTGGTGGAGTTTTTATAGTTTCATTATTGGAAGCAGGTCTATTTGTGAAAGAAAGGCATAGTCACTAATTTAGATTGCCTTCTCCAATGCATGAAAGTGAAAAGTGAAAGTGAAGTCGCTCAGTCGTGTCGACTCTTAGCTACCCCATGGACTGCAGCCTTCCAGGCTCCTCCGTCCATGGGATTTTCCAGGCAAGAGTACCGGAGTGGGTTGCCATTGCTTTCTCCAGACTTCCCCTGGGAGCCCTCCTAAACCACCTCTGTAACTTAGCAAAGTTCCCCGGTGGCTCAGGTGATTCACTTTGTTAGCAGAAACTAACCCTCGTAAAGCAATTATACTCCAATAATAAAATAAATTTTCAAAAGATAATGTAAAGCAAGATTGAAATAAATTCTCTCTTTTGTTTGGGTCGAGAACCTCAAATATCCTCAGTGATGGTCTTTGCATTTTAGTTTCTAAAGGAGAGAGACTTTAGGGAAAGATAGGATATGGCAGTGTGATGCTGACCAGGAGAAGAAGGCCAACACTTTGCATGTGCCTCTGGGCTAGAAGTTGTCACACGTTTAGAGAGAATCATCACAGAGAAGGAGAAGCCGCTATATTCCACACAACCAAATGCTATCTTGGAAAATAACCCCAATCACTTTCCCAAAGTCAAGGGCAAGACAGTTTGATAGGTGCCAGCATTAAATATATTCACGAGTATCATTAAAGTGGGTTCTAGGCATCTTTAAATCCAAACATCTATTTTTCAGCATATGTCCCAGTGAATGTGGAACAGATATATAAGAAAATCAATTTACATCTGTTTCATTTTATATCTTACAGCTTCAATTAACATCTGTTTCATTAGAAGAGACAAGCTTTATTTAAAAAAAAAAAATCTCTGATCATAAAATAACCAAACACAGCACCCCATCCGATTGCTTAAAATCCTGTAAGTAGGAGTTTGGAGAAGTTGGCTAGACCAGCTTCAAGCATGAGCAGAGAACACTGAAAGAGAGGCATTTCTCCTCAATTTTTAAAGACCTGGAGGGAAGAGATCTAATACCCTCTTTTTTCTTTTAATTATGAGGAACATCCTGTTTTATGCTGACGCTCATGATTCAGATTTAATTTTCATGCTTTATGGAGTCTCTAGACTCTTCAATGACAAACTGAATTATTTCCAGAACATCAAGAGAAGGATGTATGACTTTGGCAAGTCCTGGATGTGGTGACGCAGGATGGAGGGGCTTTGCCTATGGTTGTGAAACTTCTGTTCTGAAGAGGCGGGAGGCAGGAGACTGCTTCTCCCTCCCTCATTCTTCTCAACCTGTGCACTTCGCTAGAACCGTAGTCTTTCCTAGAGCACTGACATCTAGACTTTGGAAGAATCTCTGGAATCTGTAATGGCAGGTCGTCAGATGACCAGTGGTGGGCAAGAAGCAAAACCACAAATTCTTCAGGCTTTGGTACTTTGCTCCTATCTTGTTTATTCTATAATTCCATAATTAAGAAGTTGTGGCATAAATATGAAGCTGTGCCCAAACAGGGGACTATAACCAGATGAATGACATAAACCAGGAAAATTAAAGCCACTGTATCTGTGAACAAAGACTTTTGACCTTTGAGGAGTCCTAGCCGTGACTGACTCTGGAGGACAGGGCTGTAGGGGGAAGGGACAAGGGTTGGGACTTCTGGTGGCCTTGGGTTCTCATTTCTCATTTCTCTAACCTACTGAAAAGCGGGGAGGGACATTACAGGCGCACTGGTCCATGTAACATTAGTTACGTGCATTAGTGCACAAACATTGGTTTCTTAGTACACAAACACGTGGTTTCTTAAGTACAAGAGCTCTGATGTATGTGTTTTAAAGGTTTGGGTTTGAGAAGAAAACATTTCACAGAGGCGCATAGCTTCCTTTTCTTAAGAATGACCAGAGCTTAGCTTGACCAGGGACTGAGGATCTCTGTCTCTTTGGTGAGAAGAGTGTCTCATGTTTAGTCCTGGAATGTAATGTGACACTTTCTCATTTAAGTCATAGTTAAATCACCAGGTTAAATAATGTAAAATATATGACAAAGTGAAATTCTTAAATTCTGTCTTGTACCACCCCTAACCCTGCCCCAACAAACCATACTGAATTCTATCCACTTTAATTATCTAGAGGATTATATATATATGGGCTTCCCTCATAGCTCAGTTGGTAAAGAATCTGCCTGCAATGCAAGGGACTCCAGTTCGATTCCTGGGTCAGGAATACCCACTGGAGAAGGGATAGGCTACACACTCCAGTATTCTTGGGCTTCTCTGGTGGTTCAGCTGATAAAGAATCCATCTGCAATGCGGGATACCTGGGTTCAGTCCCTGAGTTGGGAAGATCCCCTGGAGAAGGGAAGGACTCCCCACTCCAGTATTCTGGCCTAGAGAATTCCATGGACTGTATAGTCCATGATGTCTCAAGGAGTTGGGCATGACTAAGCAACTTTCACCTTCAAAAGATTATAATTTATAATTTGTCTTTGAAATAATGAAATTTTTTTCTTTATTTCTTTTCACAATCAAAACCCAAACCTAGACCCATGAAGTGGCCAATTAGCTTAAGGGAAAATTAAAATTATGTGCAGCTACATTAAAGTTGGTGATTTAGTTCTCAAAGCTGAGTTATGCATCGCCTTGGCTTTGACCTAGAAAAGAGTCCTTAGCAGTGAACATGCTTTCCTGCTCAGAGATTTTTCTTACCTATTATTAACATTTAAATTCTTGTTAATGCAAGTAATGTTGGAAACATAAGTACAAATAAGATGAATACTCCGTGGCTTAACTAGATGGCAGTCAAAAAACACTGGTCAGGAATATCTTTAACTATTTTCCCCCCTAAGCCAGAGTCCTATTTAGCTTTTGCTGAGAACAAGTTCATAATTAAATTAGTTGGATAATAGGCTGTGTCGCTTGTCTTGGATTTCAGTTCAGTTCAGTTCAGGTCAGTTGCTCAGTTGTGTCCGACTCTTTGTGACCCCATGAATCACAGCACACCAGGCCTCCCTGTCCATCACCAACTCCCGGAGTTCACTCAAACTCATGTCGCTGATGCCAACCAGCCATCTCATCCTCTGTTGTCCCCTTCTCCTCCTGCCCCCAATCCTTCCCAGCATCAGGGTCTTTTCCAATGAGTTAACTCTTCGCATGAGGTGGCCAAAGTATTGGAGTTTCAGCTTCAGCATCAGTCCTTCCAAATACCCAGGACTGATCTCCTTCAGAATGGACTGGTTGGATCTCCTTGCAGTCCAAGGGACTCTCAAGAGTCTTCTCCAACATCACAGTTCAAAAGCATCAATTCTTTGGTGCTCAGCTTTCTTCACAGTCCAACTCTCACATCCATACATGACCACTGGAAAACATACACTTGACTAGACGGACCTTTGTTGGCAAAGTAATGTCTCTGTTTTTTAATATGCTATCTAGGTTGGTCATAACTTTCCTTCCAAGGAGTAAGCGTCTTTTAATTTCATGGCTGCAATCACCATCTGCAGTGATTTTGGAGCCTAAAAAAATAAAGTCTGACACTGTTTCCACTGTTTCCCCATCTATTTCCCATGAAGTGATGGGACTGGATACCATGATCTTCGTTTTCTGAATGTTGAGCTTTAAGCCAACTTTTTCACTCTCTTCTTTCACTTTCATTAAGAGGCTTTTTAGTTCCTCTTCACTTTCTGCCATAAGGGTGGTGTCATCTGGATATCTGAGGTTATTGATATTTCTCCCAGCAATCTTGATTCCAGCTTGTGCTTCTTCTAGCCCAGCGTTTCTCATGATGTACGCTGCATATCAATTAAACAAGTAGGGTGACAATACGCAGCCTTGATGTACTCCTTCTCCTATTTGGAACCAGTCTGTTGTTCCATGTCCAGTTCTATCTGTTGCTTCCTGACCTGCATATAGGTTTCTCAAGAGGCAGGTCAGGTGGTCTGGTATTCCCATCTCTTTCAGAATTTTCCACAGTTTATTGTGATCCACACAGTCAAAGGCTTTGGCATAGTCAATAAAGCAGAAATAGATGTTTTTCTGGAACTCTCTTGCTTTCTCGATGATACAACAGATATTGGCAACTTGATCTCTGGTTCCTCTGCCTTTTCTAAAACCAGCTTGAACATCTGGAAGTTCATGATTCACGTATTGCTGAAGCCTGGCTTGGAGAATTTTGAGCTTTACTTTACTAGCATGTGAGATGAGTGCAATTGTGTGGTCATTTGAGCATTCTTTGGCATTGCCTTTCTTTGAGATTGGAATGAAAACTGACCTTTTTCAGTCCTGTGGCCACTGCTGAGTTTTCCAAACTTGCTGACATGTTGAGTTCAGCACTTTCACAGCATCATCTTTTAGGACTTTAAATAGCTCAACTGGAATTCCATCACCTCCACCAGCTTTGTTTGTAGTGATGCTTCCTAAGGCCCACTTGACTTCACATTCCAGGATGTCTGGCTCCAGGTGAGTGATCACACCATTGTGATTATCTGGGTCATGAAGAACTTTTTTGTACAGTTCTCCTGTGTATTCTTGCCACCTCTTCTTAATATCTCCTGCTTCTGTTAGGTGTATACCATTTCTGTCCTTTATCGAGCCCATCTTTGCATGAAATGTTCCCTTGGTATCTCTAATTTTCTTGAAGAGATCTCTAGTCTTTCCCATTCTGTTGTTTTCCTCTATTTCTTTGCATCGATCTCTGAGGAATATGAGCAAGGATCTCTCCTTGCTATTCTTTGGAACTCTGCATTCAGATGCTCATATCTTTCTTTTTCTCCTCTGCTTTTCATTTCTCTTCTTTTCACAGCTATTTGTAAGTCCTCCTCAGACAGCCATTTTGCTTTTGTTTGCTGGCTGTGTCTACACCATCCAAGTTTCTGTGATGTCATGCTGACCCATTCGAATATTCTTAATTGTCCACTAGATCGTCTCACTAATTTGTCGCCTTTGCTTACTTCAGTCAGCTAGTTCTCATTTTCAATTGAACTCCTTAGATTAAGGGCCAGTGAGGGAGGAAATTGCAGTCCTGTCATAAAGAGCTGCCCTGAGCATGCGAAGCAGGGGGAAAGGCAGGGAGGCCAGAGTCCAGGACAGGGTCACAGAGATGATGCATTTGACCAGCTTCATACACACAAAGAGGGAGAAGGGAGAAAGGAAGAAAAGAAGTGGGTCTGGAGGGGGCGATGGGGAGCCTTTGGAATGGAGACAGAGTTTAAATATAGACATTACGTAATGTTGCTCAGGGTTTCTCTCAGCGACGTGGGGATTGGTTTTGATAGCTAACAGGATAATCATTCTCCTCTTGGTCACCAGCTGAAAAGAGCATTTCAGAAGCTGCCACAGGCTCTGCCTTTTGGAGTATTTATAGTTTAGCTGAGGCCATTGTGGGGCAGAAGCCAGCACCCTGGAACTAGGAAAGAGCTGGCTGTTGCATTTGAGCCTAGTTCTTTGCAACCTGCTGCGGAAGCAGGGCTGTCTGATGGGGCAATTCATAAGCACCTTGCATAGCAGCATGCGGTGCTGGGTCCAAGGAGGCTTGTTTATCAAAACCCACGCTGGCTATTTATTGGCAATAATCTGACACAAGGGGAAACCACGTTGATCTGCTGTCTGTCAAGGAAATGCCTGCCTTCCAACTGTACATCATGGTGTACCAGTCAGACCCTGCCCCGTGAACTTGGAGATTTGGCCCTAGCCCTGACCATTCCACTTCTGGCTGTATATTCCTGGATTGCCCCCATAAAGCCTCCGTCTTTTCAATATGACCTCAATTATGCTGTACAGCTCTAAGATGATCGAAACACTCATGGGTTACTCACTAATTATCATTGATTGATATACCTGAGTCTTTAAGTTAATCAGAACAGTAGTTTTATCATAAAGCACATTTTGCAACTGTGGGTAACTGGAACTGCAAGCCATGCTTTTCAAGCACTTTGGGTAAGTGGAACTGCAAGCCGCGTTTTCCTGCCATTTCCTTCCCTTCTTGTTTTGGTTCAGTTTACATGCAAATCTGTGCTTATAAGTTAAACACAGCAGATTTATTGCAGAGTGATGCTGGTATGTTTTCGTATACTGTACGAGTTGCTGAAGGAGGAAGTGGGAGGGAGGAAGTTGTTAATAGACGGTTAGATTTAGCTATTCCAGACTACGTAGATAAAATAGAACTGTAGCAACCAGCAGTTATGGGGTGCACTTTGTGAAGATATCAGTCATATTTAGCAAGGCATGTGGGATCCTCCCTAACTCTCCCATTCCTCAACTCAAATCCCCTCACCCCTACCAGGGCCCCCAGCCCATGCCTAATCGACCATCTCTATTTTCATCAGCAGACCCTGTGTCTTCACAGCACTGAGGCTGAGCCCTCTGTCCACACCCGCTCTGTGCTCTGTCCCTTTCTCCTTTTTCCTGCTCAGCAAACTCCTCTTTAGCCAGGAAACCTTAGCTACCAGACAACTAAATGTTTTTTCTTCTGGACTTGCACAGCTCATCGTAAGTACCTCTCATGTAAGTGTATCACATGTCACAGCTGCCTGTGAGGTTCCGTACTCCCATAAACTGTGAGGCCCATGGCAAGAGGAGGGTGTCTTTTTCAGAGACACCTCCCCGCCCCCCTCGGCGTTTGGTGCACAATAGGTGCCAAAGGGCATCTTTTGAAAGAACAAAGGAGCAGACGGATGTAAGAGGGAATGAATAAATGCACGTGTCTGAGTTTGTGTCAGTGAGTGAGATAGTTAATATTTCCCTCTCCATTCCATTTCAGCTCTCTAAGGAACAAGTGATTGGCCAAGGTATAACTGCTTGAAAATAACAGTGTTTGATTAGTAATTACTAGACTTGCATTCAGTATTTAAAGAAAGTTTAATAATAGTAATGCAGTGCTTCTTGTCTGTGCGAGACTGTCTTTTCTTTTTTTATTGTCTCTCAGGCTCTGGAAGTACACACCCAAATCCAGTCAGATTGCCTATGAAGACCCACCTCAGTCACCAGCATATTCATATTTGATATTTTGTGTATCTAGAATTGACACCTACATTTCTAGTTTGCAAAGTAAAATTCACAAGTATATTGAAAAGACAATGTCTGGCTTGAAAATTTATCTGGACCGATACTAGATTGGACTGAAAAAGAAGCTGAGATTGAGGGGAAAATGGGAGGATGTGAGGTGAATTTATACATCTGCTTCCTCTGAAGCAAAAGACCCACTGCCAATTATGCTGCGAACCCCAGTCCCTCCTTTTCGTGTGCACGGCAGCACCACACAGCAACCAGGGAGTAAGCCTCACAGAAATGCAGGCATTCTACTGTCTTTTCGAGCACAGACATCTAGCCCTATGGCAAACATAGCTAGTTACCATTTAGAGTGCACTTAAAAACCATATCGATAGTTTCTCTTAAGTACAAAACTGATACATGTTTCTTATAAAAATTTAGACAGTATAAAAAAGGAAAATTTATATCACTCTGTGCCCTCCACTCACTTTCAGTATTTCTGTGTATTTTTGTTGAACTGCAAAGACAGTTTGATCCATCTGTAGAATTGGAAAAAGTGAAAGTGTTAGTCACTCAGTCATGTCTTGACTTTGCAACCCCATGGACTGGAGCCCACCAGACTCCTTTGTCATGGGATTCTCCAGGTTTGAATAGTAGAGAGGGCTGCCATACTCTCCTCCAAGGGATCTCCCCAACCCAGGGATGGAACCCAGGTCTCCTGGATTGCAGGCAGTTTCTTTACTGTCTGAGCCACCAGGGAAGACCTTGGAATTGGAATCGAACTGTAAATGTTTTTGTATCTTATTTTTATTTACCATTTCATGATGAGTATTTTCTTATATCATTAAATAGTTCTCAAAACCATGATTTTAATTCCATATTAATATTCATGAGTGAATATATTATCATATATTTGACTCTCACATTTTCACTATTGTTACTGTCAAAATAGAATGAAGAATCTTGTGAGTAATTTTTTTTTTGTGTGTGTATCTCTTTCTTTAAACAGAAGCATAATTGCTGGTTCAAAATATGAAGGTTTGTAAGCCTCCTGATAGTGCTTCCCAGGTGGCTCAGATGGGAAAGAATCTGCCTGCAATCCAAGAGATGTGGGTTCAATCCCTGGGTCAGGAAGATCCCCTGGAGAAAGAAATGGCTGCCCACTCCAATAGTCTTGCCTAGGAAATCCCATGGACAGAGGAGCCTGGGGGGCTACGGTCCATGGAGTCACAGAGTTGGACAAGACTGAGTGACTGAGCACACAAACACACACACACACATACACACACACACACACACACACACACACACACACACACACACATGCTTCCTGATTGGATGCCACCTTGCCCATCTTCTTTCCCGTGTCTTCTTACAACAGCAAAATCTACTTAAATGAAAATAATTTCCACTCTAGCAATAGGGGAAAAAAGTAGTTTCAAATTAACCTTAGCTAGAAAATTGCCTAGTTAAGGGAATATTAACAGAATAAGGTGCTTTCAACATGAACTATATTTATGAAAGAGGGCCTTAGATGTCAGATATTCCAGAGGTTAATGAGGTAGTAGGTTTAATAGTTTAAACTCTGCTTAAAGCCAGATGACAGATATAGTATAATTTTAGAGGGATCTCCAGAGAGTTTTAAGGCCTGATTTGAAATCTGGTAATATGTTCATTATGTACCATTTATCTTCCCTTCACAGAAAAATGGCAGGTTTTATATAGAACCTGTATTGAGGGAAAAATGAAGAAAATATTACATAGGCTGTGTATTAAATTTAGCATTAAAGTTTTTCCTTATTTTTTTTCTATTTAACATACTAGCTTTTCCACTTTTGAAAAACTCTTCAAAACTGTGTTATTGAATAGATCTATATACAATGCATCAATGTAATTATTGGAGACATCCCAGGCAGTCCAGTGGTTAAAACACCATGCTTCCAATACAAGGGGTATGGGTCTGATCCCTGAACTGGGAAGATCCCCTGGAGAAGGAAATGGCTACCCACTCCAGTATTCTTGCCTGGGAAATCCCATGGACAGAGGAGCCTGGTGGGCTACAGTCCACAGGATCGCAGAGTCAGACACACTGGAGTGACTAATACACACAGGGGAACTAAGATTCCACATGCCATGTGACATGGCCAAAAGAATTAAAACAAAGTTGGCTCTTTAAATAAAAATAAAAACAACAATAATAACGTAATTATTGAACATTTAAATGGTTTTCAGTTTTTCATTACTGTGGTTAATGAGTCAGTGGAATTCATGTATATAATTATTTCCATGAATGGTTATTTCCTTAAAGTATATTTCAAAAGTTAGAAATATTTTAAAAAAAGAAATATTACTTAGGCTGTGAAAATTCTGTTTTGTCTTCAAGTAATGATAAATGGTCATTTAGATTCTTAAGTTCTTAATACATATAGAGTGTAGAACACTTTTTAATTGATCTTTTCCAACTTCCATGTGAGTGAAATCATATACCAAATCTGACCATGGTAGTCATCCAAAGAAAACATGAAAAAAGTTATTAATGCTGATGACTTGTGAAATTAGAAACATCCAGGTCATTGATTAAAAAGTGAAGGGGAAAGTCAACTGATTTATTGCTGAGAGTTCAGTCTGTTCAGCAATCAGATCCAAATGAGAAGTGATATTTATCAGAGAACTGGACAAATCACATGAGGTAGTGGACTAGATACTGACGTCCAATCCCAGCTCCTCTCTTAACTAGACTTGACCCCAGGTAAGTGAAGTCATGGTTATAAGCCTCAATTACTCCCCCGTGAAGAGTGAGGGTTGAATACTGTAGCTGGAGAGCATGACTTAAAAGGTTCTGTTTTGTTTTGTTTTTTTGCCATGCCATGCTCAGTCATGTCTGACTCTCTACAACCCCATGGACTGCAGCCCACCAGGCTTGTCTGTCCGTGGGGATTCTCCAAGCAAGAATACTGGAGTAGGTTGCCACGCCCTTCTCCAGGGGATCTTCCTAACCCAAAGATTAAACCCACGTCTCCTGCGTCTCCTGCATTGCAGGCAGATTCTTTACCCAGTGACATAGAGGAAGTCCTACAGTGTGGTACCTGTTCTTTATAAGTATGATCCCAAGGCTCTAAGATGTACAAGGGGAAGAACTGGGGCATCCTATTCCTGGGGACGCCTTTTGAGCAGTATTTTTCTGGTGCTCCCTTGAGAGAGTCTAGGCTGGTCCTGGGTTGAGTTGAGTGGGTTTCCTTAATTTAAAATGATCACAACTCTAAGTCTACACTAGAGTTGATCTTAATCACCTGAATTTCCACATCATTTGGCATCATATTGGCCTTTCAAGGATCTCCTAATTTTTAAATGGGTTAGGTTCTTGTTTACCTATTCTATTCCATTGTGCTGTGCTCAGTCATGTCCAACTCTTTGCAGTCTCGTGCACTGTAGCCCACCAGGCTCCTCTGTCCATGGGGTTTCCCAGGCAAGAATACTGGAGTGGGTTGCCATTTCCTCCTCCAGGGGATCTTCCTGACCCAGGGATCAATCTCCTGCATTGGTAGACAGATTCTTTACCACTAGTGCCACCTCTTACATGCAATTCTTGGTCCAAGTACAGAAAACCTTTTACTGGAACCAGCATTAAAAAGTTATCAGTTCCAGTGCTTTCACCTTCTAGTCTTTCTCTCAAGAGAAGATATAAGAGACAGAGAACCAGTTATTTCTTAAAGCTTTGGACTCCTAGTGGGAGAAAATATTCAAAGACTATTCTATGACCTGTGGGCCTTCAAAGAACATATATACCAACACTCACATTCCAGGATGAAGACCAGGAGGAATTTAGCACCCCTATTGCTAGGAGAAGAACAGTCTTCACAGATGTGTATCTACTTTCATGATAAAAATAAAACACATAGGATGTAGGTTAGTTGAATCACTTGTTTTTTCATATTTTACTGCATACAGTGAGCCCTAAGAGGATTCCATGAGTCCCAGGACAAAGACAATAAGTTCAGATTAATAACACTTTTCCTTTCTTTGAAAAGCTTGTTTTGATGTCAAATCTTAACAAACTTTAAGTACCCAGTTCTGTTACCCTTCTAATCATGGAAGCAGAGATTAAGTCCTTGGTGCAGGTAGATCAAATATTTTCTCTGCCATTGATAGGTACAGAGCTGTCTTGAGTCTATGTAAATCCATTTGAAACAAGGAAAGGCAGTCTTGTTAATCCATGAAGATATTAGATGTACAGACAATTCAGAGATACTGGGAAATGACAAAGTATGTTGGCTTAGAGTGTACTTTTGAGAGTGTATTCCCAGGAAGGGTAAATACATTGATAAACTCATTGCCTTGATCTTCCAATACAGTTTGTATTGACATTTTTCACAGCTCCAAGCACAGATTAGAGAGTATATGGTCCATTGATTACATTTAGGTCTCTTAATGATAGGAAAGAAGATTGAATCTCTCCCCGTGTATACACAGAGAAGACCATAGCATTTCCATCCTGACCTTCATACACTTTTGACCCTGAGAATCTATTTTCTGATTCTGTTTACTAATTCAGCTATTATGTTTCAAGAGATGTTTTAATATCATTCTTAAGAGATTTTAATAATATATTTTAAATGTGGCAATACAAGTCATTGTTTTTGAGTGTCTATAAAAATAAAAAATTGACAAAGTTGTCTAAAAATGGTTTGGGCTTCCTTGTGGCTTAGTGGTAAAGAATCCGCCTGGCAATGCAGGAGATGTGGGTTCAATATTTGAGTTGGGCAGATCCCCTGGAGAAGGAAATGGCAACTCACTCCAGTATTCTTGCCTGGGGAATCATCCAGGCCATTAATTAAAAAGTGAAGGGGAAAATCAACTCTTACCACAGAAAAGCCTGGTGGGCTACAGTCCATGAGGTCACAAAAGAGTCAGAAACTACTTAGTGGCTAAATAGCAACAACAATGAGAAAGGTTTACATCATTCTTGTGTTTTCCAGGTATAATATTAATCGCTGTCATTATGTATTGCCACCTTAAAACCTAGCTAAAGTTGATATTTCTAAATACTGGGGAGAACCTCTTCTATTTTAATTTGTCTTTGGCCATGCTGTGTGGCTTGTGGAATCTTAGTTTCCCAACCAGGGATTGAACCCATGCCCTTGGCAGTGAAAGCACAGAGTCCTAACCATTGGACTTCCAAGGAATTCCAAAACTCTTTCTATTTTAAAAAGTTAAAGATTCCCAAGAAAAATGTCCTTATGTCAGTGACATCAGTTATTAGATTCCACAAGCCTTGTACGGTGCTGGATAGGAAATGGTTAATCAATTTCCTTTGGTTCAACTCAGACCTCACAGCATCCTCTCTGGGTTCATGGTACCAGGAGAAATCCTCCAAAAAACTTTTACTGGAGATACACGAGGTCAAAGTCCTATTCATCAGGACACTAAACTTTAATCAAGACAAGAAACTATTCTCATCATTAGGTTATTAGCAACTGCAAATAACCTAAAGTCACTTAAAATGCTTTAGTAGAAAGTAGTTATAATTAAAGCGGCTTATTTACTGAGGAAGGAAATAGGTTAATTAAATGGAGATTTGGGGGTACATATTGATGGAAAGGATCACCATAAAATTTATATTCTCACAGTCAGAAAATGTCACCAGGGCCCAGTGGGAGGACTACGGAGGAGACTGGTGTTCACACACATGGCTAAGAAAACACATGGGTGTTCTAGGTGGTTGAGGGAGCCCCCTCTTCTACCTGGATGGACAGATGGCTTTTCTTCTTCACCCTCTCTGTAGACTAGAAAGTTGATTCTCTAGAGGAGTCAATCTGGAGAGCTTCAACTTGTTCAAGAGGTCCAGGGGAAGGGAGAACAGAGACGGAAGAGTGAAAAAAGATGGAGCATAAATGTTGCCTGATGATCTGTGTTTATGGCATCCAGAGAGCCTGCAACTAGCTGGATGTGCCTCTGTGTTCTCAGAAGAAGGTGAACAACCCCAGAGAAAGCAAAATCACAGGTACTCTTAATGTGAACAGACAGCAAAAAGCACCTGGCTTTGGAACATTCCCATTGTGAAGAACTGGAACCAAAAAAGTTTTTAATGAAAAAGTCCTTTTCTTCATTTTTATTGAGATATAATTAACACAGAGCACTGTATAAGTTTCAGGTGTACAGCATAATGATGTGACTTCCACATATACTGCAAAATGATTACCATAAAAGTTTAACACTCATCACCTCATCACCTGGAGTTATAAAAAAATGTTTTATTCCATATGAGAACTTTTACTATTTTCCCTTTTAGCAACTATCAAATATACCACACAGCAATTTTAACTATAGTCATCATGCTGTATATTACATCCCCAATACTTACTTATTTTATAACCCTAAGTGTATATACCTAGGCTTCACAGGTAGCTCAGTGTTAAAGAATCCACCTGCCAATGTAGGAGACTCAGGTTCGATCCCTCGGTTGGGAAGATCCCCGCGGGAGGAAATGGCAACCCACTCCAGTATTCTAGCCTGGATAATCCCGTGGCCAGAGGAGCCTGGTGGGCTATAGTCCAAGAATGGGAAACGATTTAGTGACTAAACAACAACATATATGTGTGTGCATGTATACCTTAATAGTATGTACATATAAGTGAACACAATTTAAAAATATAGTAACCCAAAGTATTAATATTATGAAATACATATTATACAAAAATGTAATATTGTATGATGTTTTACATTTTAATGTCATGATAAAGAGCTAGAATTGATATAGACTTCTAATCCTGTCTTTCCCTGTAACCAGGCAAGAACATTTATGTTATAATTTCATTGTTCAGAGAATGCCTTTCCCAAATAGAAATTCACACTCACCCCTGGTAATACCTGCTGGAATAACTAAAGTTTGATTCTTTAAATTTAAGGCTCTGATCTCTGTTAACATTCAGGTAACCCTGGGAAGAAAAGACCAACTAACTGTAGCTGTTTGCATCGAAGTGTGAATGACTCTCAGATTCTTCCCTTAAAATAGGATATTTCAGTCGGGGCTGCAGGAAAAGACAGCAGAGACCCTGTGGGTCTGAGAGGGAAAATGCGTGAGCAAAATGGCCAAAAGGGAAATTTCTGGTTTCATAGGTGACCTGTGTGGTTCCGAACAGAATTTCACTTCAACATGAACTTCCAAATATTCTTAACATCTCTATGAATGCCGTGACTTTTGATCCCATACCTCATGAAACCACATTAAGTAATTAACATTATAAATAATCGTGAATATGATATAAGCACTCTTTAAAACAGAATGAGGAAGCCAGCTGGTAGAGAAGCCCCAGCTCACTAAGTCCACATGTTCTCAGGTGAATGTGGGTTTGCACACACATACATCTCACACACACACAACTGCTTCAAAGGCACCTTCACCATTTCCTGTGACCCCTGAAAGGTGAAGGTGTTACTCACGCAGTCATGTCTGACTCTTTGCAACTGTCAGGCTCCTCTGTCCATGGGATTACCCAGGCAGGAATACTGGAGTGGGTTATCATTTCCTTCTCCAGGGAATCTTCCGAGCCCAGGGATCAAGCCCAGCTCTCCTGCATTGCAGACAGATTCTTTACTGTCTGAGCCATCAGGGAAGAACCCCTGAGGCTCCAGTGCTCTCTGCTGATCAGGACACAGTCCCAGACCAGCCCTGCAGGGGCTCACCCCGACCATGGCTAACAGGCCACCCTCAACACCTCCCTTGCATTCCTGGGCACAGGACCCAGCCCTCTTCCCCTACCTCCTCTCCCTGACTTTCTTCTGCCCTCCTGGTGGGCAGGTAGGGGAAATGACCCTGGAAGAGAAATATCTCTCATATGTTCAAAGATCCAGGCTACAAAAAACTTCTATTCATGTTTTGGTCATTGATCTCTAAAAGAGTGAAATATGAGTACCTTGAGGACAGAGATTTATCTGGGTGTTCTCCATAGCTATTAGCACAATGTCGTAAATGTTCAGTTCCTAAGTCGTGTCTGACTTTTCCACCCCATGGACTACAACATGCCAGGCTTCTCTGTCCTTCACTATCGCCCAGAGTTTGCTCAAATTCATGTCCATTGAGTCGGTGATGCCATCCAACCATCTCATCCTCTGTCTCCCCCTTCTCTTTCCCTCAATCTTTCCTAACATCAGGTCTTTTCCAATGAATCAGCTCATTGCATCAGGAGAGCAAAGAATTGGAACTTCAGCTTCAGCATCAGTTCTTTCAATTCAGGGTTGATTTCCTTTAGGAATGATTGGTTTGCTCTCCTTGATCAGGTTGATAATGAGGGCCATTTTTTCTCACCCAGAAGTGGGGTATTTTCCTTTTCATGTCCCCAGAGATGATTTCCTGACTCACCACTGCCCCTCCAGTGTCCTTCAGGGCTGGTGCTCAGGGTCGGTCAGTCCTTTGAATTCATCCAGAGCCCAGGTGTTCACTTCTTGTCAGAGGCAAAAATCTGTGAAATTATGGCACAGAGGAAGTGGGGCAGCTCTGGCCAGTGGGATGGTCCGGTTGCATAGAAGGTGAGACAGTGAAAATGCACTCTGCTTATTTTCCCCATAGTTCCTTCCTGGATGAAGACACACATTGCTTAACTGGTCTTTATTTGAAATTAGAGTGCTAATGTATAAGAACCTTTCAATGTGAGACTAATGAAATGTTAGAGGTGTATTAATGAATCGGTGTACAGGAAGACAAAAGAGGACCGGGGTTCATCATCAAGATGCCAGCTATATTAAGACCTTTGCTTGACCATGTAATGACCTTCATCCATATTATGCACCATTAGTATTCATGACAATTATGTATTTTTAATTTTCTTAATGTTATAAAACATTAATCATCAGTACCAGAAAATAAGGTATTTTTGTCTGAGTTTATATAAAAGTTTGGCAGTAGGAAACTTGCAGATATCTTGATGTGTGTTTCAAAAAGAAAGGAAAGTCAAAAACTGAGAATAATCTACCAAACATTTGCTAAATTCTAGATGTTGACAATTAATTTTGGTATCACATCAGGGTCAGGGAAGAGGCATTTCAAAATGACCTAAATCTTCATCTCTTCATCTGAAAGCTTATAAAATACGGTAGTGGAGAATCAGATAGATTTGTGGGAAAATATGATATCAGTGCCTGTATGTCTGAGAAAAAGTAACTACTTTGTTGTTTGGATGGTGTGTTAGTTTCTGCCGTACAACAGTGTGAATCAACCATAAGTATACACAAATCCCCTCCCCCTTGAACCTCCTTCCCACCCACACATCCAGCCTCTCTAGGTCATCAAAGAGCATTAGGTGAGCTTCCTGTGCTACACAGCAGCTTCCCACTGGCTGTTTTATATGTGGTAATGTATGTATTCATTGATTATGCTAAAGCCTTTGACTGTGTGGATCACAACAAACTGGAAAATTCTTCAAGAGATGGGAATACCAAGCCACCTTACCTGCCTCCTGAGAAATCTTTATGCAGGTCAAGAAACAACAGTCAGAACTGGACATGGAACAATGAACTGGTTCCAGATTGGGTAAGGAGTATGTCAAGGCTGTATATTGTCACCCTGCTTATTTAACTTCTATGCAGAGTATGTCATGCTAATTGCTGGGCTGGATGTAACACAAACTGGAATAAAGATTGCTGAGACATAGCAATAACCTCAGATATGCAGATGATACCACCCTTATGGCAGAAAGTGGAGAACCTGAAGAGCCTCTTGATGAAAGTGAAAGAGGAGGGTGAAAAAGCTGGCTTAAAACTCAACATTCAAAAAAATAAAATCATGGCATCCAGTCCTATAACTTAATGGCAAATAGATGGGGAAACAATGGAAACAGTGACAGACTTTATTTTCTTGGGCTCCAAAATCACTGCAGATGATGACTGCAGCCATGAAATTAAAAGACGCTTGCTCCTTGGAAGAAAAGTTATGACCAACCTAGACAGCATATCAAAAGGCAGAGACATTACTTTGCTGACAAAGATCTGTCTAGTCAAAGCTATGGTTTTTCCAGTAGTCATGTATGGATATGAAAGTTGGACCATAAAGAAAGTTGAGTGCCAAAGGATTGATGCTTTTGCACTGTGGTGTTGGAGAAGATTCTTGAGAGACCGTTGGACTGCAAGGAGATCAAACCAGTCAATCCTAAAGGAAATCAGTCCTGAATATTCATTGGAAGGACAGATGCCGAAGCAGAAGCTCCAATATTTTGGCCACCTGATTTGAAGAACTGACTCATTAAAGACCCTGATGCTGGGAAAGATTGAAGGCAGAAGGAGAAGGGTATGACAGAGGATGAGATGGTTGGATGGCATCACTGACTCAGTGGACATAAGCAAGCTCTGGAAGTTGGTGATGGACAGGGAAGCCTGGAATGCTGCAGCCCATGGGTGCAAAGAGTGGGACCCAGCTGAGCGACTGAACTGAACTGAATGTATATATGTCAATGCTACTCTCAATTCATCGCCCCCACTTCTTCTCCCACTGCGTCCATAAGTTTATTCTCTACATTAGTGTGTCTGTTCCTGCCCTGCAAATAGGTTCATCAGCACCATTTTCCTAGGTTCTATATGTATGCACTAGTGCATGCTGTTTTGCTTTTCTCTCTCTGACCTACTTCACTCTGTATGACAGACTCTAGGTCCATCTCTGTCACTGCAAATGACTGAGTTCTGTTCCTTTTTTCTAAGTACAAATAAAATGAGTCGGGACCCTTTTTACTTTTGTTCCTTGTCTATCTGTCCCACTCAGGATCAAGCAGGATGCACTCAGAAGTGACTTTGGGCATCACTTTGAGCAAAATGAATGGGTGGCTGGGAAAATGTATATACGTCTCAAAGTGTGTACTTGGCTGTGTCTGTCAAGTAGATGACCTCAAGCCGGGATGAAGGATGGTTCTGGTGATGCCCCAGTCAATGTCATCTTGGCAATAAATAATCATCCTATCTATTGTCTTTGCTGTGTTTGGCCTCAGCAGAGGGTGAGGATCAGCTCGTAGCTTTCCTGTCAGACCTCAGAAGGTCAGAGTCTCTCAACCTTTTCTTCTTGAGCAGTGAACTCTGCTTTCTGGCAGGGCCACCTAGTAATTGTCCATCAAGTCTTCTGTGGTGCATTTGGCACAAGATGTCTTCTAGAAATTAGTATTAACTGAAAATGGATAATATATTTACTTCATAGATTATAGTTCTTCAGTTAAATGCAAAAAATGGATCAAAATATTTATATGATGGAAAAACAGCTCAGGAGATAGTGAAGATGGATTTCAGTAGTTGTATAAAATAAAACTATATTTCTAAAAAATTAAAGAATATTTTTGAGGTGCTGATGCTCAATGTTGGCTTCCCTGGTAGCTCAATGGTAAAGAATCCATCTGCCAATGCAGGAGACATGAGTTTGATCCCTGGGTTGGGAAGATCCCCTGGAGGAGGAAATGGCAACCCACTCCAGTATTCTTGCCTGGAGAATCCCATGGACAGAGGAGCCTGGCGGGCTACAGTTCATGGGGTTGGAAAGAGTTAGACATGACTGAGCGACTAAACAAGAACAATAATGCTGAAGTTTACTTGTGAGGCATTTGATGGAACACGAATGCAGCGTCTGTTCCAGCATTGGATGGAAGACAGTGCGAGCAGAGGGAAGAGAAAATGGGGCTGGGGCCAGAGGAGCCTAGGCTGGAATTCCATCTGATATTAATCTAGACCTTCTGACAGTCTCTCAGGAGCTCAGGGTCTCCATAGGTCCATCTGCCAAATGGGACAACAGCCTTACTCCCTAGGCTTGCTGCATCCTTTCACCTGCTTCCCTGGTGGCTCAGAGGTTAAAGTGTCTGCCTGCAATGTGGGAGACCCAGGTTCGATCCCTGGGTTGGGAAGATCCCCTAGAGAAGGAAACGGCAACCCACTCCAGTATTCTTGCCTGGAGAATCATATGAAGGGAAGAGCCTGGTAGGCTAAAATCCATGCGGTTGCAAACAGTCGGACACAACTGAGCTACTTCACTTTCACATACACCTGCTGATCATTTCACCTGGTCATCACTGAGGCCACCCATTCTTTATTTCCAGCCCTGACTTGTATTCCTGCATAGCTGGCTGGTGGGACCAAGCTCTTCATCAGATCATTGCTTTGCTTTCCCTCTCTCTGTCTGGGACACTACAAATTCACTCATGCTACAGTCCAAACCCAGGAATTCCCATCACTCTTCCTTCCCATCACCTGCCCATCAGGTAACAAGGTCAGCTATGTTGCCTTCTGTCAGCCTGACCTACATGCCCTGTTCTCCCTCTGTCCTTCTGAGTTCAGGTCCTCAGTCCCCCTCATCTGAACCACTATCCTTGCTCCTTGGCTGGCCTCCTGGTCTCCATTTGCAGCACATCCACTTCATTCTTCCCCCTGTCCCCACCCAGATCTTTATAGCATACATACACCCAGTTCTTAAAATCCTTCAGCAGTTCCCTTCTCTTATAGGATCAGAGTCTTAGGTGGTGACTCACTTTTTCTCTGCCTCAGTTTCCTAGTCTCTAAAATGAAGATAATAGGAGACAACTTTAGAGGTTTAAAAACATTTGTTTTAAAATAGGTAATATATTTCCATTGTTCAAAAATCAGACTAATGTTAATAAGTCTGAATCACATACCGGCCCCACTCAAACAGTCGCTTCTCTGTTCCAAATGGGCAGTGTATATATATATTGAATGTCAGTTTTACTTTTTCATATCAGAAAAATGTCTGAAAAAAATGACCTATAGATTTCTTGCATAAACCCATCATCCTAAGATATCGAGCCACCTGACTTTATAGGTCAGTTTCTATTTCCAGTACAGGCAACAGTATAAATGGCTCTTACATCCACCTAAGAGAAGTATAAAGCAGGTTTCTTTGTATCCTGCATTGAACTCCTTCCAAAGAACACAAGGGTGTTGCTTGCATTAGAGCAGAATCATGGAGACCACCTGTATATCTCTGAGTATCCAGTGCTTCCCTCTGCTCTGAATACTATGATACATAGGGGCCTCCCTACTGACGCTAACAGTGGAGAACCCTCTGCCATTGCAGGAGACATAAGAGACTTGAGTTCGATCTCAGGGTCTGGAAGAGCACTTGGAGGAGGGCATGACAACCCATTCCAATATTCTTGCCTGGAGAATCCCAGGGACAGAGAAACCTGGCAGACTACAGTCCACAGTGTTGCAAAGAGTCAGATACGACTGAAGTGACTTAGCACAGCACATTAAATGTCTAACTGAACACTGTATTCAAGAAAAAGAAAATGAAGTGACCATCCAGTGACTTTAGGTTAATTCCTATAACCCTCCATCCATCCTCATCATGAGGTGCTGGACAGTACAAGGTAAAGATTTGAAGACTGAGGTTGATCACTTTGTGTATCATCCGGATGGAGTGGTGACTGTCACGAATCTTCTCCAGTTGACAGGATAATCATACACTACTTAAGATAATTCAGGGATTGCTTGTCATTCAGGAGGTTTGTGATGGGGCTGATGCAGCAGTGCCAGAAGGCTCTCGCACAGAGGGACCAGAGGCAGGCCAATTGTGTGTGTGTCACAGACTGTCCTCCAGGATCTACTGGGAGCCTTTGGTTCCTACTCAGATGAGAAGACAATCAGAGAGATGTGACCAAGTCCACGTTCCTTTCAGTCGTGACTTGGAAAAAGTAATTTCATTAGGAAACTTTGGGGATCAAACCCAGGCCTCCTGAATTGCAGGCAGATTCTTTACCATCTGAGCCACCAGGGAAGCCCAACTGTTCAGTCGTGTCCTACTTTTTGTGACCCCCTGGACTGTAGCTGGCCAGGCTCCTCTGTCCGTGGGATTCTCCAGGCAAGAATACCATAGTGGGTTGCCATTTCCTTCTCTAGGGGCTCTTTACAAACCAGATAACGAACCTGTGTCTCCTGCCTGGCAGGCAGATTCTTTACCATCTGAGCCACCAGGGAAGCCCATATAATTCAAAACAACAGGTAATAAAACACGTCACCTTCAGCTCGGAATACACCCATAGATAGTATTTTGAACATGATCGTGATCTATCTCAGAAAACCCAGACCACGGTGGTCTGCTGTGAACGACTGGAGATTTAAAACCAAAATTCTACCTGATGGTTGAAGAGGCTTTTTAAGATGTTTTAATAAGCAGCTTAGGCTTGTAACTCAAAGCTATAATAGAAATTGGCTTTGTCAGAAGGCAGTTTTGTATCCAGTATTGTGGTTGCTATGGAGTCAGTTTGGGCAGATTATGAATAGTATAAGAAGAATATAAGCTCTAGCTTCCAAAGGCTTAGAAATATGGGTAAGAGATGCAGCTACTGGGTCAAAGAAAGCTGACTAATTTTTTAAATGTCCAGTTTTATTATTAAAAAATCCTGCTGAAATAATCAAGATTTATGCTTGGCCATTCAATGATTCAAGAAGTCTTTTGTGTGTGGAGGGAGGCAGGGGATGAGAGGAGGGGAGGGGGAATAAAGAGGGAGATTGGAATTGAAACATACCCATTACTACATATAAAACAGGTAAATAATAAGGACCTACTGTATAGCCCAGGAAAGTCTGTAATGACATATGCCTGCCTGCCAAGTTGCTTCAGTCTTGTCTGACTCTGTGTGACCCTATGGACCGTAACCCCCCAGGCTCCTCTGTCCACAGGATTCTCCAGGCAAGGATACTGGAGTGGGGGTTGCCACGCCCTCCTCCAGGGGATCTTCCTGATCCAGGGATCAAACCTGCATCTCTAACATCTCTTGCATTGGTAGGTAAGCCCCTATGACCTATATGGGAACAAATCTGAAAAAGAGTGCATATACATAGAACTGATTCACTTTGCTGTACACCTGAAGCTAACACAATGTTATAAATCAACTATACTCCAAAAAAAAATTTTTTTTAAGAAAGAAATCTTTTTAAGGCACTTTATGTTCAGGGTTATGTCTGAATGCTTGATCCATGAAGAAAGCATCATATTCAGCATTTCAGCTTTCTTAATGGCTAAGCCTCTGTCATGGAAATAGAGACATGAAAGAGCATCAGTGGTGTCAGAACAGAAATAGAGCATTCTGCTTGATTGAGCTTTCTTTGAGGTTCTATTTATATAAAGTGATCTGCCTTTGAGTCACCCCCTTGAAATAAGAAATCACATACCCAGTATGTACAAATATTCAAAACAAATAATAAAATAAGCATGTATCAATTATGAGAGTAGTTCTTAAGTTTAGGGAAAGTGAACGTTTAAGTTTGGAAGTCTTCCCCGGTGGTTCAGTGGTAAAGAATCAGCCTGCAATGCTGGAAAGGCAGGTTTGATCCCTAAGTCAGGAAGATCTTCTGGAGGAGCATATGGCAACTCACTCTAATATTCTTGCACAGACAGAGGAGCCTGGTGGGCTACAGTGCATAGGGTTGCAAAGAGTTGGACATGACTGAAGTGACTAAGCACTCTATGAGTTACTATAATTAGGGCAAAGAAGTTAAATCTCTTAATAGTCACTTCATATGCTGCTGCTGCTGCTAAGTCGCTTCAGTCGTGTCCGACTCTGTGCGACCCCAGAGACGGCAGCCCACCAGGCTCTCCCATCCCTGGGATTCTCCAGGCAAGAACCCTGGAGTGGGTTGCCATTGCCTTCTCCAATGCATGAAGGTAAAAAGTGAAAGTGAAGTTGCTCAGTCATGTCCAACTCCTAGCAACCCCATGGACTGCAGCCTATGAGGCTCCTCCATTCATGGGATTTTCCAGGCAAGAGTACTGGAGTGGGTTGCCATTGCCTTCTCCACTTCATATGCTAGAGAATGAAATTCTTAACATTGAATAAATGGGAGACCTTTTTCTCTCCTTACTCCACAAATGTGTTGAGACTCCTTTGTAAACTTGAGATAAGCACACATCCTCTAAGTCACCTAATTAGGTAAATCATAGAGATCCAGGTGTCCTGTGACAAAGCACAGGTCTATGTTGTCAAAATGAAAGGATACATTGTGCACTGCCACTAATGTTGATCTCTGGCTTACATTACTTATGTTGTGTCAGTTTACATGGAGCCCAAAAGTATGCTTTTTCTAAATGTAGCATCCTGAGTTGGGGATTAGCATCTCCACCTACACAGGTCACATCTCTCATGACCAAAACGGTTCACTCTGGATCAGGCTTTCCCAGCTCTGCCTCCTGTGCTCAGTCCTTGGGCCACTGCCTCTGGAAGAGACACGCCTAAACGCAGAGTCTCGGCTGTGGTTAGGATGGGGAACTGGCGTGTGAGTGTCTGTATGCACATGTAGGAAAGCCTCCTAATTCATTCCGATTGTCTTCCAGGTCTGGAAACAGTGCATGAAACCATTATTTCTGAAAGAAATCTATTATTTTGATGGATACTGGCATTCAGAAGGGTCTTCTCCCTAGACCTTTGTAAATACTGAAATTTCCCAGAAGGGTGGACTTTGATCTGAGTTTATTTCCATTGAGAATCCTGTGTTTCCTGTTCATAGCACACCTTACTATATTTTTGGCATCTATTGAAATTTTCTCCTACTTTCTATTATTTCCTTTCACACGAAAATAATGATGTGCTGTTGTCGTGGGACTCATGAGTCAGGATGATGGTAGTGGCTCGGTCAGTTACCTCACTCTTTAACTCTCTTACATTTGCACGCCAACATCCATCTCAGGGTCCACAAGGCAAGTCTGTGCTCAGCCAAAATTACAAAATGACAGATGTAACTGCCTAATAATTTTCAAACAACCACAAGCAGAAATGTTAAATCCATCCATGTCAATGGTCTACCCTTCATAAATGTAATTCAACATACTTCTCCTTGACTGTCTCTCACATTTGAAAGGATGCTTAATGATCTGGCACTCCCACCCCTGGGCATGTATCTGCAGAAAATGATAATTCAAAAAGATAAATGCACCCTTATGTTCATAGCAGCACTATTTACAATGGCCAAGACATGGAGACAACCTAAATGTGCATCAACAGATAAATTGCTAAAGAAGATGTGGCATATATATGCAATGGAACGCTATTCAGCCATAAACAGGAATGAAATAATGCCATTTGCATCAGCGTGGATGCAACTGCAGACTATAATGCTAAGTAAAGTAAGTCAGAAAGAGAGAGACAAATACCATAGATTATCACTTACATGCGGAGCCTAAAATATGACATGAAAGAACCTAACTGTGAAACAGAAACAGAATCAGGGACACAGGGAACAGACTGGTGGTTGCCAAGGATGAGGGGTTGGGGGAGGGACCGAGTGGGAACTTGGGGTTAGCAATGTAAGTTTTATTTAGAGAATGGATAAACAACAAGGTCCTACTGTACAGCACAGAGAACTGTATTCATATCCTAAGAGAAACCATAATGGAAAAGAGTATTTTTAAAAGAATGTATATGTGTATTTATATGAATATATGTATATATACATCTGTGAATCACTTTGCTATACAGCAGTAACTAACACAAGATTGTAAATTAACTTTGTTCAGTTGCTAAGTCATGTTCGATGCGTGGTGACCGCATGGACTGCTGCATGCCAGGTTTCCCTGTCCTTCACTATCTCCTGGAGTTTGTTCAAACTCATGTTCATTGAGTCCATGATGCCATCCAACCATCTCATCCTCTGTCGCCCCTTTCTCCTGCTGCTCTCAGTCTTTCCAAGCATCAAGGCCTTTTTCAATGTGCTGGCTCTTTGGATCAGGTGGCCAAAGTATTGGAGCTTCAACTTCAGCATCCGTCCTTTCAATAAATATTCAGGGTTGATTTCCTTTAGGATTGACTGGTTTGATCTCCTTGCAGTCCAAGGGACTTTCAAGAGTGTTCTCTAGCACCACAGTTCAAAAGCATCAATTCTTTGGTGCTCAGCCTTCTTTATGTTCCAACACTCACATTGGTATTTGACTACTGGAAAAGCCATAGCTTTGACTATATGGACACAACACAGTAAATCAACAATACTTCAATAAAAGAAAAATATGCCTAAAAACATAGTTTAGTAAGGCACCCACTCAGTGGTCATGACCAGCACAGTGGATGCAGTCAGCCCCTGAGCACGAAGAAGCAATCAGCAGGAAAAGGATCTTGTACCCACCCCTGAATCTCTTTCCTCCCAGGCACACTCCTCCAAAAGCTGATTCTGCCTGATCTCCTGTGGCTTTGAACCTGCCTTGAGTTAGCTCTGGGGTCACCGCCAGCAGGCGGGTGAGTCCCAGCCCATTCCTCCCACTGAGAAGAGACGTGTTCTCTTTGTCATCCCTTGTAGGCAGTGTTCACTGACACTGACCCAGGAGATGTCACTGTTCTGAAGTTAGAAATGTCACCCTGCTTCTTTCCAAGAGGATTTGGTGTTGCAGCACAGCTGCTGTGGGCTTCCATTTGCTCTGGTTTGCTTTGCATTTCTCATTATGTTCTTCATCCCTTGAAAGCAGATTTTTAACAGATATGATGTCCACACAGGGTTCTTTACCATGAGCTCCAGCCGGGAAGCCCACAGAGATGGCAGGTCTGCCCCTTCCTGCCTCTTGGGGTTGCGATGGGGACAAAGTCAAATTATGGAACATCAGAAAAGTGAGAGTATCACAGACAAACAAGTTATTATTTTCATTACTACTATAATCATTTTTTGTGTAGCCCCTCTTCCTAACACAAACTTCTACTTGGCCAGAAGCAGAGAGAAATCAGAAATCTGAGGCTACAGTTTGTTTTGGAACCTCCTGGGCCCTTTCACAATGTACAGCCATCTGCTGAAACACCAGACGTGGCCCTGCCTATCTCCTGATCCCAATTCCTCTATGGCTCCCTGTTACCATTGCTGACAAAGTTCCAGCTCCTGAGTTTATGCCAGTCTTCTGAGAACTCACCTGTTCCAGGAATCCTGGTGCCAGCTACACTCCAGACCTAGGAAGCACTTTCCCAACTCCTAGCTGAATTCCCAAGGCTAAAACAACTATGAGCATCATTGCTAACACATCTCCCAACTCCAGCGGGCAGAGGGTTTCTTCTGTCAGATGCTGACGTGTCGCCCTGGTGAAATATCCTGCCAGGGTCTGTGTCCTGTGGTAGAAGACAACCCTGCAAACCACTGGAGAACCTGCGTTCTAGCCCTGGCTGGATTCTCATTTGCCAATGTGACCTTAGAAAATTAATCATGTTTCTTTGGACCTTTGTTTCCTCATATACAACATGCAGACTGTACATACTGGTATCTCTAAAATAGATAACTGACAAGGATGTACCATGCAGCATAGGAAACTCTGCTCAATACTCTTTAATAACCTAAATGGGAAAATAATCTGAAAAAGAATAGATACATGTATATGTAGAAGTAAATCGCTTTGTTGTACACCTGAAAATAACATAACATTATTAATTAACTACAATACAATATTAATAAAAATACTAGGAAACATAAAAAGCTTTTTAGAACTCTGTCATTTCTAACAGTTTTGGTCTACAAATGTGAAAATAGCCGTCCTATTGGTTCAGGCTACTGGTTCTTATCATGGTCCCAAGGGTCTTAGCCTCCTCCACAGGATAATCCAGCCCTATTCTTCTAAGTAGGGCTTCCCAGGTGGCTCAGTGGTAAAGAATCCACCTGCAATGCAGGAGATGCGGGTTGGATCACTGGGTCGGGAAGATCCCCTGGAGGAGGGCATGGCAACCCACTCCAGTATTCTTGCCAGGAGAATCCCATGGACAGAGGAGACTGACTGGCTACAGTCCATGGGATCACACACAGTCGACACGAGTTAGTAACTAAACAACAACAATAATTCTTCTAAGTAATGAAGAATTCAGAACGTTCACTTTTTTCTTCTTGTGAGTGGAATATGGTAAAGAAAGAGGATTTATCTGAGTTTCAGGGAACTGTGAAGAATAGTGAGAACAAATTCTTCATTTTCTTTGAAAAATTAGATAAGAGCAAGCAAGTTCAGCACAGCAGGCTGAGCTAGAAATCATGGGACTGAAGGCTGTTATACAGGAATAGAATATTGGAGCTTGTCAATAGAAAAATTCCTGGCCATGTTAACTGAAAATTCCATTATCAAACAATGTTTGGAATGTCTACCTTAGAAACTTAAAAATGAAAGAGATCCACTTTCCTGATGGCTTAAGTACAGCCCTGTCCAATGACAAAAGCCTGAGGAATTCTTCAACTCATTTACCCTGCACTGACTGAGGGCCTGCTGTATGCCAGTGATATGCAAGACTTCTCAAAAATCTCTTTCAGTCCTGAGATTCACCAGTTTTCGCAAGATGGGTAGTGTTTTGCCCCTGAAACAAGTCAACTCTCTCATTTTCAGATTGCTATCCATCCGTGGATTTCTACCTGTTAATTGCCTTTGAGCTGTGCTGCTGATGATTAGAAAGATGTAGTACATGTATACAATGGAGTATTACTCAGCTATTAAAAATCATGAAATAATACCATTTCCAGCAACACAGATGGACCTAGAGAGTGTCGCACTGAGTGAAGTAAGTCAGACAGAGAAGGAGGAACATCACATGACATCCCTTTTATGTGGAATCTTAAAAGAAATGATGCAAATGAACTTACAAAACAGAAAAAGACTCAGAGATTTGGAAAACAAACTCATAGTTCCGAGGGGGAAGGGATAGTTAGGGACTTTGGGAAGGTCATATACACTCTGCTATATTTAAAAAATGGATAACCAACAAGGCCCTATTGTATAGCCTGTGGAACGCTGCTCAATGTTATGTGGCAGCCTGGAGGGGAGGGGAGTTGGGGGAGAATAGATACCTGTATATGTATGGTCGAGTCCCTTCACTGTCCACCTGACACTATCACAACATTGTTAATTGGATAAACCTGGATACAAAATTAGAAGTTTAAAGTTTTAAAAAAAGAGATTACTAGCCTAAAAATGATTTCTTTTTAAAACTCTGACTTATTAATCGACTTTTGGTAAAAATTGAGGAAGTAAGTTTCAGGTTTCCATGCAGATCTACAAATGTCAAAGACCCAGGTAACTTAAGGCAGGGTATTTATTCTCTGCATTTTTCACTGGAAAATCTGTGAGTCTATTTTTGTTGCCTAGGTAATCGCACAGCTTTTCTTTGGCTTCCTGGACTAGGGCGGTGGTACAGGACAGACTGTAATAAACAACAAATTGTGTCTGCTGTAATGCATTGCTGGAGGAAGTCTCCCCACTTCACCCTTTTTTATTTGTCTTTTGTGCTCTTTCCATTAATACCATCTGATAATAAAAATTACTTGTAACTAACTTAACTATGATCATATTTTAACCAGGAAATTTCTGAGAAGCATTTATAGGAGAGTTTCTTCCTCTTCTAGAGAAACTAGAATTATCCAATGTTATCCCAGAAGGTGTTGATTATAGTCATTCTTCTTGTGCAGGCATGTTTGAACACAATATTATTATAATTATATGCATAATGAGCTATATCTTGATGCCAACACAAGGATTATAAACGTTTCTATTTGAATTAAATACTAGTTCAAATGAACTAAATCATCTTAGATGGGATAGTTGGAAAGATTCATGACTCAGAAGTTGCTTTATGAAGGCCACCAATGATGACACATGTATTAGTATGTGTTGATCGTTAATCCATCAGAGATTATCTTTGCAGACTCGACGGGGTGCAGTGGTGTGTGATTGCACCTGTATGTGAGTGAGCATGAATTAGATGGACGTGCAGCTGGTATACTGAAGTCTTTAGTAAGGAAAATGAATATGCAAATTTCAGAGCTCTAAAGGATGCTAACTGTCTACTTTAAGGGGAAATTCATTCCCTATGCATTTTGCATGCTGTGATACCTCACAGTTGTCAATGTGGCCAAAGGAATTTCAGAATCATTTTGAAGTATAACTGTGCATATTTGTACAAAAATATCATGTGCTTTTGTGTAATTGTTTCTCCCTTTTCAGGCTTTCCTGTCTATAAAAGAGAGATTCGATTTTCTCTCAAATAACGAGAAGCCGCCTGACATGATCACAACAAACTTACTAAAGAGTAATATTGATGAAGGATGTTGTCCTTTGACGATATCAATGCAAGTTGATCAATGAACCCTTTGAACACAAACCTTAAAGTGGATTTGGACTTAGAGTCCTATTGGCAGGTCTTCTATGAATAGACCCACATTCTTACTTTGTCTCAATGGAATCAATTTGCATTTCCAAGGAAAAGGACCACATCTTGTTCATCATCCCTACTCTGGCTTCCCATGGTTTTCTTCTAGTACTTAGGTTTGATTGTCAAATAAACACGTATAGTCTTCAGATTATTCTTTGTGGGGATTCAATGGCTGGGTTTTAAATTGTTATTTCTTTCTCTCCACACATTTCATTCTGGTCCTAGACTCTTCAGCAGCGTCATCTCCTGCCTGCCCCCACCATGTCCTATATGTGGGTCACTCTGATGACTTTTCCATGAGCTCTGTACCTCCTTCTCTGACCCTTAGCTTTTCTTTCTCCTTTGCTCCTTTACTTCTTTTCTGTCTTCCTTCCATTCCATTCATTTACTGGGGATTTTTATTGAAATGTTTTAAGTTAGCTAAAGGCCCACTCCCTGACAGGTAGTAGACACCTGATATACATTTTTGGAATGAATGAGGATCCTGTCCCTTCCAGAGGGACACCTTGTATGAAGGTTGAGAGGCAGGGAAACCTATTAGGAACCCAGCGCATCCATGCCAGTGGATAAGGACCTAGACTTTTGGGAGAAAGGGAAGGAGAAAGAAGCAGAATGAAGAAGGATGAAGAGGACTTGGGGGTTATCGATCTCTTGGAGAAGGAGAGGTGTACATTAAAGAAATGAGGGCAGAAAGGAAAGAAGGATTTCCACCCTCAGCAGACAATTTTAGGCCCAACTAGCTTAAAATTTCTCCCCTCTCCTCCATGAATCTTTTGTGAACTCCTCCAGATAGAATTAATTGCTCTGCTCTCCTGATTTCCAACACATTATATTGAGTTAAAATTGCTTGTTTCTGTTGATGTAAACATCAAAGATGTGATGTATTTGTTTTTGTTGATCATAAATAGTAAAGATTTATGATCTTTTCAAGCCCAAGGCTATACATGAATCAGTATTGCAGTGCAGTTACTTCTGCACACAGCCTGCTGGTCACAAGTCGTTGCAGACACAAGGGACTGAATGCCTGTTTAGTGCCGAATGCACCTGTTACTCTTCTGTTTAATTTTCTTACACCTGAAGACCCTCCAATTCTGTGACTGTTTCAAGCTGCTATACAACAGCTTGAAAGGGGTCAGAAATCCTTGAGTAACTTACAAATATATTTTAAAGTTTTGCTTAAAAAATCATTTTAGACATACACAAGAGTTGCAAAGATAGTAAAGTGCATCCTGGTATATACCCTCCACCTGGAATTCCCCACCGCTAACACCTTACATAATCTTGGTCTAATTATCAAAATTTTAAAATTGATATTAATATAGTATGATTAGCACAATATATTCATGTGTATCTTTTCTGTGTACAATTACACTGGTGCTTTTAAAAAGGAAATACTACTCTTGAATCTCTGAGCCATGTTAGACAACACTGTTGAGTGTGTGTTAAACAAAGCTGATGATGATCTCAGTGAGTGGTAAACATCACTCACTTTTACAGTCTCCAAAGCAATATTTCTCCAGCATTAACCTCACCTCTTCTGTCTTCTATTCAGATGTCTGTTGTGTTAAGATAATAGAAATCTTCTCAGAAATACTTCTATTTTTCCTTTTTTTAGGGATAAATCGTTATTAGAAACAATGTAGGAATATAAAACTGAAGGATTTCTTAACTCCCCAAAGGTAGAATTATCACTATTACTTGAATATTAATATTATCAAATGTTAATATTCAGCAATGAATGCCAATCATTAGTTATAATTCATCTAATCTTGTATCATTTGAGATTCAGTTTAAAATTGTAAAAAGAAGACATAAGCAATAGTTTTGCATATAAGCTGATCTGAGACATTGTACTGGTAAGCAGTGACACAAAGCATATTTATTTATTTTGAAATAGCTTAGCTTGATGAGTGGAGAAGGCAATGGCACCCCACTCCAATACTCTTGCCTGGAAAATCCCATGGACGGAGAAGCCTGGTAGGCTGCAGTCCATGGGGTCGCTAAGAGTTGGCACGACTGAGCAGCTTCACTTTCACTTTTCACTTTCATGCATTGGAGAAGGAAATGGCAACCCACTCCAGTGTTCTTGCCTGGAGAATCCCAGGGATAGGGGAGCCTGGTGGGCTGCCGTCTATGGGGTCACACAGAGTCAGACACGACTGAAGTAACTTAGCAGCAGCAGCAGTTTGATAAAAAGGGGTCAGAGAAATATGGGAATCCTGTTTTTACATCTTGAAGCAGTCTCATTTGCAAAACCCATCTATCACTATGTAAATGACCTAGAGTCATGTTTTTAGTATTGATACTTTTGAATTTAGAAATCCCACTTCTACCTAGTGACATTGAGGCAATAATTCCTGTTAAAAAGTTACTTTCTACTGTTTTGTTCTTCCTTAACTTCTTTTACATCCAGCTTCCTTTCAAGAAGCTATTTTTCATATCTGAGTTTTCTGTTTGCATACAAACAGAAAATAAACACAATTTGAATTACCTTTTAAAAATTGTGGGGTGATTTAGCAGCTAATAAAATTTCTTGCTAGCACACCCATCAGGATTATATTTAGAGTAATAAGAATGGACCTGGGTGAGTTTTTTATGAAAAGCAGTTGTAACTATTTAAGTATTATCTGAAATTTTGGAACTCTGGACTCTTAAGGGTCTGCCATCACTTTCTGTGGTTAGATGAAAAGTGCCTGGTTAAAATATGTGGTTCTGGTTACGGAACTGCATGCATCATGTCTGTAGCTGAAATAACAGATTATGAACTTATTAATGGATGGTAGCAGTTTCCCAGAAGAGAGAGTAAGAGTTTGATTCCACCTAGGGAGGCTGACTGACAGTTAACTCTCTGCCGTCTTTGCCCACCCAAAGCTGTCGTGCAGTCAAGTAATTTTTGAGTTCTTAGGAACTTCTTTTTTATAATTCTAATTTTATTTCTTTATTTTAGCTATGCTGGCTCTTTGTTGCTGCAAGGGCTTTCTTTAGCTGAGGGTGCAGGGCTTTCCCTTGTTGCAGAGCTCGGGCTCTGGGCACACAGGCTTCAGGAGTTGCAGCCTGCAGGCTCAGTAGTTGCGGCCCAAGGGCTTAGCTGCTCCACGGCATGTGGGATCTTCCTGGATCAGGGGTCAAACCCATGTCCCCTGCATTGGCAGGTGGATTCTTTACCATCTAGCCACCAGGGAAGCCCTCTTGTGAACTTCTTAAGCTCAAAAAAGCCAATGAGGTTGTTAATGGAAACAAAGCATGAAGCTAATCATCAAAGAATGGTTAGTAATTACTACATTCTTTTTTTTTTTTTGAGAAATGCTTCATATTTACATCAAAAGGGTATCTCTCTCAAAAGTTCTAGACATCCAGTTTATCCCAAAGAATCTGATAAAAACAAACTGCAAGCTCAATGCAGTTGGTCCTTGAACCACACGGGTTTGAACTGGGGAGGGTCCACTTATACACAGATTTTTTTTCAGTAGTAGATACTACAATACACGGTCTGCAGTTTGTTGAGTCCCTGGCTGCAGGATTGTGTGTCCAGAGGAACTGTGGGTACGTACGGGGGTGTGGGGTTGACTGTAATTTATACTTGGATTTCCCACTGCTCTGAAGGTCAGTGCCTGCTAACACCTACATTATTCACATTTCAACTGAGTTCCAGTTTTCTCATCCTAGTGACCCATGGACTATTTCTCCTCTCTGAATAATGCAAAAATCAGTATACGCACACATTCAACCCTCATAACAAAACTGCTAATTTTATTTATGTGGACCCCCCATTTACCTTAACAAGTTCTTAATTAAGCCAAAGCAATGACAATATCTTTAAGAATCTAAAAACAAGCTTTGCCTTTAAAAATTGAAATGGGGTGATCCATCTGAGATAAACAACTGTGAATTCTTTTATACAAAGTGTAGACTTTTTTCACCCTCCAATGTGCTCCAGGATATATCCTGCTTTTCTTAAAGGAAATTATGTTCCCTAGATTAAGATAATAATAGTAATGAAATAATAGACTGTTATATTTGTAATCAGTAATTATGTAGTCATAAGTGGCCAGTATCTAGGGAACAAGCAATTATATGAGCTATGATTACTAAAGAAGTAATTAGGATAAAAGATAAACCCTCTTAGTTGTGCTTTTTTTTCCCTCTTAAGATGGCATTTATATAACACAGTTCCTAATCCATAGAGAATATTTGGGTATGTCTGAGAGAATGTATGTGTCATGCCCAGTGTAGTACAGAAAACCTTGGCATTGATGAATTTGATATTCTCAGTTTCAACCCAGAGGCTCATGGATTATAGGACAATGGCTTGCCTGTAACTACTCTACAGCAAGGACGTGAATCACTCACTAGCTGCAGTGTTTTCAATGCAAGGATGTAGACACCGCAGCATCGTACCCCCAAGTCCTGACACTCAGGGTCTCTTATCTAGTAGGAGAAGCCCTGTGTCAAGGACAGAAAGATAAAAATATTCCATATTGATGGTGATGGGTGCTAAGGAAACATAGTTGCTATGGTCTGAAAGTCTGTTTCCCTGCAAATTCATTCATATGTTAAAATGTTAAATTCAAATTTTAACATGTTAAGTTCATATGTTAAATATGTTACAATTCTGACCCCCAAAGGTGCTGGTATTTGTAGATGGGACCTTTTGTATTGCATTGTTTAGTCACTAACTCATGTCCAACTCTTTCGTGACCCCATGGACTACATAGCTTGCCAGGCTCCTCTGTCCATGGGATTTCCCAGGCAAAAATACTGGAGTGGGTAGCCATTCCATTCTCTCTGGGAGCTTCCCTACCCAGGGATTGAACCCAGGTCTCCTGCATTGGAAGGCGGATTCTTCACCACTGAGCCACCAGGGAAGCACCAGGTGGGACATTTGGGCGATTCTTAAGTAGTGAGGGTGGAGCCCTCGTGAATGGGATTAGTGCCTTAAAAAACAAAAATCCTTCACTTCAGCAAACTTGTTAGCCCCTTGGACTGAGTGGGGACACCAGATGAAGTCTGCTTGCAATCTATCCAACTGTGCTGTCACCCTGATCGTGGACTTACAGCCTGCAGAACTGTGAGAAATAAGCTTCTGCTCTTTATAAGCTTCCCAGGGGGTGCTGGTGCTAGAGAACCTGCCTGCCAATGCAGGAGATGCCGGGTGCATGCACACTGTTGTAGTGTTTTTGTTATGGCAGCTGGGACGGACTAGGGTAATAGTAAGCACATGGAAGAACTAAACATTGGGGGGAAATACACACTGAAGTTGTTTACCTGAATTTGGGGATTCTCAGAGCTCTCAGAACATGAGCCTGTGAATGGGAAGTGGCTGTGGAGACCTTGTTAGACATGTGAACGGGGATGAGCAGTCTGCTCCCCACCAACCCAGGAATCTAGGCTATCAAAATCTTGTTTTCACTGCTAAAATGTGACATAAGAATTCTACTTTAGAGATAATAACATTAAAAAAAATTCTATTAAGCAAAAACACATTTCAGATAGACCTCGAGGCTGTTATTTTCCATATGTCTCTGGAGATGTTGTATGTTTTTCAGATCCCAGGTAATTCAGTGTGTTTATTCATTCCATGGTCGGCACAGAAGCATGGAAAGAGTAAGACCAGGTCTCCAGTGAAAAGATCCTGTGATGGATCATGAGTTGCAAGGGAGGCCCTGTGAAACATTTCTAGGAGCTTCATTTCCCATTAGCTATAAACATTGCCTTGCTTTCTAAAGTCAAATTAATTCACAAAGCCATCTCGTTCACAAAAACAAATTGAATTTTTCTGTGTCTATGTGGAAATTTAAGAGCTTTCTGCAATGTGTGTGTGCATCTGCTTTTTGCCTTTTCCAATGAAGATAAAAATTCAAACTTTTCCCTGGTGCCAGCATAGATTTTTGGAAGTGTAGAAATAATCTGTTAAAGGAATGCTATTAATTTTGTTTCAGAAATGCAGATATTGAAATAGACACTTGGGTCTGGATTCACTCATGGGACTGTATGTACTTAAGTTACACCTGGAATTGAATCCATGGAACATCGCTTGCAACTAACCTCCTTTTAAAGTCATTGAATAGTGTTTAATGAGAAATAGTCACATTTATTGTCTTAGACTTCTAGCCTTTAACCACAAAATCAGTTTGATTTGATTTATTCATGATTTTACTTTTTAATGATGGGGATTGATTTTATCGAGAAAGTATCTACTGATTTCCCTTTAAAAAAAAAGCAACTCACAACTCTTTAAGAGTTTTTAATCACCCACAATTTGTCAAAACTAATCTTCAATGATTAAAAGAAGCCAAAAGGTATTCAGTTCAGTCGCTCAGTCGTGTCTGACTCTTTGTGACCCCATGAACCGCAGCACACCAGGCCTCCCTGTCCATCACCAACTCCTGGAGTCTACCCAAACCCATGTCTATTGACTTGGTGATGCCATCCAACCATCTCATCCTCTGTCGTCCCCGTCTCCTCCTGCCCTCAATCTTTCCCAGCATCAGGGTCTTTTCCAATGAGTCAGCTCTCCACATCAAGCGGCCAAAGTATTGGAGTTTCAGCTTCAACATCAGTCCTTCCAATGAACACCCAGGACTGATCTCCTTCAGGATGGACTGGTTGGATCTCCTTGCAGTCCAAGGGACTCTCAAGAGTCTTCTCCAACACCACAGTTCAAAAGCATCAATTCTTTGGTGCTCAGCCTTCTTCACAGTCCAACTCTCACATCCATACATGACCACTGGAAAAGCCATAGCCTTGACTAGATGGACCTTAGTTGACAAAGTAATGTCTCTGCTTTTTAATGTGCTGTCTAGGTTGGTTGTAACTTTTCTTCCAAGGAGTGTCTTTTAGTTCATGGCTGCAATCACCATCTGCAGTGATTTTGGAGCCCAGAAAAATAAAGTCTGACACTGTTTCCACCGTTTCCCCATCTATTTGCCATGAAGTGATGGGGCCAGATGCCATGATCTTCGTTTTCTGAAATGTTGAGCTTTAAGCCAACTTTTTCACTCTCCTCATTCACTTTCATCAAGAGGCTTTTTAGTTCCTCTTCACTTTCTGCCATAAGGGTGGTATCATCTGCATATCTGAGGTTATTGATATTTCTCCTGGCAATCTTGAATCCAGCTGGTGCTTCTTCCAGCCCAGTGTTTCTCATGATGTACTCTGCATATAAGTTAAATCAGCAGGGTGACAATATACAGCCTTGACATACTCCTTTTCCTATTTGGAACCAGTCTGTTGTTCCATGTCCAGTTCTAACTGTTGCTTCCTGACCTGCGTACAGGTTTCTCAAGAGGCAAGTCAGGTGGTCTGGGATTCCCATCTCTTTCAGAAATTTCCACAGTTTATTGTGATCTACACAGTCAAAGGCTTTGGCATAGTCAATAAAGCAGAAATCAATGTTTTTCTGGAACTCTCTTGCTTTTTCCATGATCCATCGGATGTTGGCAATTTGATCTCTGGTTCCTCTGCCTTTTCTAAAACAAGCTTGAACATCTGGAAGTTCACTGTTCACATATGGCAGAAGCCTGGCTTGCAGAATTTTGAGCATTACTTTACTAGCATGTGAGATGAGTACAATTGTGCAGTAGTTTGAGCATTCTTTGGCATTGCCTTTCTTTGGAATTGGAATGAAAACTGACCTTTTCCAGTCCTGTGGCCACTGCTGAGTTTTCCAAATTTTTTGGCATATTGAGTGCAGCACTTTCACAGCATCATCTTTTAGGACTAATCCTCAGTGATTGCATGCATGCGTGCTAAGTTGCTTTAGTCATGGCCAGCTCTGTGACCCTGTAGACTGTAGCCCACCAGGCTTCTCTGTCCATGGGATTCTCCAGGCAAGAATGCTGGAGTTGGGTTGCCAAGCCCTCCTCCCGGGGATCTTCCTGACTCAGGGATTAAACCTTGTCTACTGTGGCTCCTGCATTGCTGGTGGATTCTTTGCCACCAGGGAAGCCTGTCTTCAGTGATTGAAAGAAGCCAACAGTAAGAATAAGACCCCAAGTTGGAAGTGAACACTTTCCCAAGACAGCCCACTAGTTCAACAGACCTGTCCTCATCAATCCTCTTATTTTTAAATGGGATCTTTTTTTTTTAAGTTTTTAAAAATGGAGAAATTAAGTTCCTGGTGTTGCTTATATATAAGGAGGAGACAGAAATGATCAGGAGTTTGGAGACTAGGGTCAAGTTCCTGGGGCTTGAAACCTTGTTCTACCACTTCCTAGGTAGATGGCAAGTAAGTGACAGACAATGCTTATTAACTGTGTGACTAAGTTACTTAACTTTGCTAAGCCTCAGTTTTCACATCTATAAAATGGAAATAATAATAATGATAGTTTATAGAGTTGTTGGGAGGGCTAAATGAAATAATGTAACTTAGAGTCATTTACACAGAATCTAGCTCCTAGCAAATATTCAATTAATGTCAGTTATTATATATTTGACTTACATATGGGGAGTACCAGATTTATGCTAGGTGACAGGATACATAAATCTCTTTCTTGATCTTCATGGGAAACCAGAAATCTAAATACTCGGTTATGATTCCATGTACAAGATTAGGACATAGGATCAAAACCTTGAACTACTCTCTCTTTGCTCCACCAGGTCCCTGACTCCTAAGCTGATGAGTTAATTGTACTTTCAATGTACAATTGAAAAAATACAATTTCACAGGAATTGTGACCCCTGTTCAGCTTAGTTTATTTCAGTTTTGTTTTTTTTTTTTTCCCCAAGAGTGAGCACATCTAGATATACGCCCAACAAAGGAAGTTAGCATCATCTGGAAAAGGTAGCGCTTTGCTTTAGGTTAACTGACAATCTTTAAAAATTTTTTTCAATTGGAGGATAATTGCTTTACAATATTGTGTTAGTTTCTGCCATACATCAACATGAATCAGCTACAGGTACATATGTCCCCTCCCTCTTGAACCTTGCTCCCGCTTCCTACCCCATCCCACCCGTCTAGGTTGTCACAGAGCATCAGATTTGAGCTCCCTGCATCATATAGTAAATTTTCACTGGCTATCTATTTTGCATATGGTAATGTATGTTTCCATATTACTCTCTCACATTTTCTTTCAAAGATGCAAATGTCTGAAATTTCTTAAGAAATGTTTGCCAAGGCACAGCTAATGTATATTTGTATTTGTTTGCAATTCCTTCATTTATGTTTCCAGTTCCTTACAAACTCTCCCTTCTGCCACCATTTTGATTGTGATACAATCTATGCCGAGTTTTTATTAGTTGGAATCTCTTATTAGGAGAAGAGAGAGTTAGAAATGTGAAACAGCCTGAAAATCCATATGGCAGGCACTCTGTCTTGGTTTGATTAATTGAAACTGAATTTCTTATTCTTTGATTTTGTTACTCAGAAAGGTATTCATGAACCAAGACCACAGTGCCAACTCTGAAAAGAATTACCTAGTCCCTTGTCCAGAGAGGTGAAGAGAGTACATCACTAGACCTAATAAAGCCCAAATCCACCTGCCACTGACTGGCTTTGATCTGTGTCTTTACTGGGACCTTGTGAAACAGCTTTTTATGGGAGCATGTTTATGAGGGGAGCCTGGGAAGGTGTTGCTCTCTGTGTCTGTTTGTGCATTCTCCTCTTCCCAAGGGCACAGGAGCAGGAGACTGGAATGGCTGAGCTCACAGCAAGAATTGCTGTCAAGCATCTTTCTTACCAAGCAGAATTTTCTAGGCCCAGTGATATAAGGGAAATAATTACTGGGTTTCAAAGACTTACAGTAAAGAAAGAGCACATCCTTGCCAGTGGCCATAGCTTTGTGATGAAGAAAATATGTGTTTCTTTTCCAAAAGGATGAGGTAGAGAAAGCATCTTTTGTTTAATTCAACAATGACTATCACAGTGCTCCTCCAATTCTGCCTAGATTCACCCAGGGAACCATCTACAAATCTCACTCCTGGACCTGCTGGTGGACTAGAGAATAAGAACATCTGGGAGGTGGGCCTCTGGATTTGTGCTTTTAAGAAGAACTCAGGGGATTTGTGGGACTTCCCTCATGGCTGGGATGGTAAAGACTCTGCCTATAGTGCAGGAGATGCAGGTTCCATCCCTGGGTCGGGAAGATCCCCTGGAGAAGGAATTGGCAACCCACTCCAATATTCTTGCTTGGAGAATCCCATGGACAGAGGAGCCTGCCGGGCTACAGTCCATGGGGTCACAAAGAGTTGGACATGACTGAGCAACTAACACTTTCAGGAGATTCTTATGATTACTTGAGTTTAGGAGACATTGCTATGTAGGTTTGGCTAAAGGTAAGAGAACAGAAGTGTATGTGAGAAGAAACAATAATTTTTGAAAGATAATATGTATGCTAAGACAGAACAGGCCTTCAAATATTTCTCAAGTGACTTATGTTCTGGATCAACAGTAAAAAGAATCGAACACCAGAATACAGAATGACTCTGCTTTATGGAAGAACATGTGATGTACAGTCTTGATAAATCTGAGAACTGTGATTTTTGAAGTTACTGAAATGGGACTTTTTCAGTCTTTGAAACAACACAAAACAGGACCCATCTTTTCTCTCTCTCTCCCAATGCTTCATTTTATATAGACTTACCCATACTATCAACCTTCTGTCAGCAGAATGCTTCTGCTGGTCTCTGAAGTTGACGTGATAGGCTTGGGAGGGAAAGCCACTGCTTTGTGAAGGCCTGGCCCTTCAGAAGCCCCTTGGGACTAACGAGAGGAGGATTTCTCTGGTCTTTCCTAAGATTTGCCACTGAGGCTGCCTCACTCAATAGCTCTATGGGAAAACCCCTTTCCGTCCTTTAAAGCCTTGTGAAGAGGGGGAGTCTGGGTCCTGTTTCATGAGTTCCCAGGAGTCTTCTGCACCTGAGCCTTTGTGTAGACCCTCAACCACTGACTCCGGCCACCCGAGGCCCTGTTGGCTTTTCCATCTGCTGGGACTGCCCCTCCCCTCCCCCAAGTCCTGTGACAGTTGGTACAGCGGCCAACTTTCTGTAGCTGACAATATTTGCTCGGGTTATACTTCGTCACTTAGGTTTTATCTGAAGCCAGATCTCTGCCATTAGACCTTACATTTCGACTGCCCAGAACCTGCCTTTCACTGAAAACCATGACCTGCTCTCTATGGCTCTGCCTCTTTCCAGGACCACCTGTTAAAACACTTAGTGTCCAAGTAAATCAAGATCAATAAGTCATTCAACTGCGTGTAAACATACACTGTGACACTTAGGATACGACTATGCTTCCATTGCCAGATTTTTTGTTTTGTTTTAAATATCATTCTTGCAGAGCTCCTTAACTTCTTTATTGAAATCCCCATGCTATCCTCCCAGCTGGCACCAGTGGTAAAGAACCCACCTGCCAGTGCAGGAGAGATAATAGACAAGGGTTTGATCCCTGGGTCCAGAAGATCCCCTGGAGGAGGGCATGGCGACCCACTCCAGTATTCTTGCCTGGAGAATCCCATGGACAGAGGTGCCTGGTGAGCTATGGTCCATGGGGTCACAAAGAGTTGGACACAACTGAGTGACAACAGGAAATAACGGGAGACTCTTGGGTTATTGAGGCAAACCATGGTGGGGGTGGGGGGGCGGGTGGAGTGGGGAATTCGAGATTTTTCGGTTACCAGCTATGTAACAACATAAAAGCTGGTATTGTGCAAGTATATTGTACAAAAATGAACATGTAGTAATTACTTCATTCATCTTAATGGAGCCTTTGTTCCAGAGTCATGGGGGCTGGTAGGGGCAGAAGGAGGAGGGTGAGAGCAAGTGAGGATAACCAGCCTCCACTGAGGAAAGTGTGCTCCACAGCTGGGTTGGGCCTCGGGAGTGGTGGGGTTGGAGGGGAGGTGTGGGGTGGTCCTGGGGGAGCCAGATCCCAATTTCATGGATGAAAGTCCCCACATGGCAGATGGAGGGTAGCATGGAGCAGCATCAGGGCCCCCACCCCATCTTGGAGGTGCTCCCAGATTCTCGTCCCTCCATCCTTCTCCTCCTCCCCCTTTGCAGGTCAGAGGGATGCAGGGATGTTGGAACTGCCCATCCTGGGAGAATGTGCGTGGGTCCTGAGATGACAAGACTGGATGGTCAGGCTGGTTTACAACCCCTCTCCCCATCATCCGTCACGCTGCTGCCTGAGACAGATATCCTGATTTATTTATGCCCCTCATTCTCTATTTAACTCCAACCATTCTATGGTAATTAACCTCATGGATGCTTTTAAAACTTCTGTCTTCTTTCCCCCTTGTGGCCGATTCCCATCCCAGCCTCCCTGGGTTCCTCCTATGATCACAAGTGCATTTCCTCACTTTGTGTGCTCCCAGAACTGCTGGAGGATCCCCAGGCATCTGTCCCTCTGTGTCCTCACCTCTGGCCCCTTCGCCTCACCAAATGTGTCACCTCCTGGGGTCCCACAACTTCAGTCCCCTTCTTGACCCCCCTCTTCTCCAAGAACACGTTACTCGGGTTCCCTCCAGCAGTGACTGCTGGTCTGCAGAAACCAGAATCTCTGGGCTGGAAAAGGTAAGGCCCAAGGAGCCCCAGGGGAAGATGGGAGTGTCCATGTCATTTGCCCAGAGGCCCCCTCAGGCCACCAGGACTGCTGTGGACAGAGCCTCTGCCTGCTGGTGTCCGGGGGCTCTGGGAATGGGACAGCCGAGAGACAGATACTGTGCTTCTGAAGGTACAGAAAGTACTCCCCCATGACCGGCCAGTCTTCCGACTCACACACAGGCCTGCGTTCTCAGCCCTCCACTGGCTCCTTGCTGACCTGAATCCTCTTCCCTTGGGGCCACAGTCCTAGGGCTTCCTTTTCAGGGGCCCCTCCTAGCTGCATCCTGTGTCCTGGACACCTTGCACCTCACCTGCATTCAGGATCAGCAGAAGAACTCAGTGCCGGGTCGGATTTCCTCATGTCTCAGAGAAGAACTGTTTCCTTAATCCAGATTGAGTGATCTGGCCATCCTGGAGTTTGGTGCCCCCAGCAGCCATGGAATTGATTGTCATTCAGCCCTGCAGAG